>NC_039278.1:6711391-7053891 GCF_003368295.1 Carassius auratus | reverse complement strand
AATGCAGCTTTCCCTCCAAACGCAGTTCATAGAGTGAGATAAGATTCAGATTTGTCATTATCATTTGGCAAGGGCAATATGATGTAAATGCTCCATGGTTTTTTTTTTTAATTACTCTTGTCTACCAGAAATACTTTGCACTGGGACTGTTGCCTGGCAACTTCAGCCACACTTAACTCATCATTTATTATTCATATGTCAATATACTCTGTGCAGGGCAGCTGGTGCTGCGGTGGGTATTGCTTTACACTCACTCCGTCTCTCTCTCTCACTATCACTCTCACTTTCGTCTAATGAGTATGCATTGCAAATGCACCGTTATGTAACACGACGTGTTGAGAGGGTTATCTGTGTCCTCATTGATCAAATCATTAGATAGGATGAGACACAGCACAATTTCAGTGTATTCCACTGATAAACTGTAAAGCAGCTTTGCTTGTCAGTGAGATGTGGAACTATCCAGGGTCCTGAAGTCCTGAGTGACCTCATGCATTACAGGACTCACAGAAAGATGTTTACTTCCCTTTGAGGCATCTGAAGAGCTCAGGCAATATTAACTACATTAATAAAATTAAATCTCAAATATTTTTATTTGCATTAATTTAAATAAATCTGTAATAAAGTATAAACTTTTGATGAAACTTTTTTAAGTTAAAAATTTAAATGCTAAAAAATAAATACATAGCTAAATCTAAAATAAAACTGACATTTTTAAAAAGGAAAAACTTTAAAAACTAAAATGTCAAATATTTAATAAAAAATATAAAATAAAAGCTAATTCAAAATATAAATAAACACTATAATAGTTTATAAATTATACAAAATTAACATGACATAGAAATGACTGAACGTTATTGCATTAAATAATAAATTATTCTGTGACATATGCAAACAGATAATGTCACTTTAAATAAAAAAGCAACAAATAAATGCCACATGGTTTGATAAATAATACATTTAAGATTTTATATTTTTAAGGAAATAAATTTAAAAAAAAAAAATATATATATATATTATAATAATTCATAATATAATAATATAATATATTATTTATATGTATAATAATTATTGTAAAATGTAAGTAATAAGAACAATCACATAAGCAATGTTTATGTCATTAATAAAACTGAATGAGTTAGTTGCACTGACCAGCTGCCAGCTGCATCCATGCACAGATCTTGTAGACGCTGCCTGAGTTGCAGAAGAAGAACAAACTGAAGCAGACAATAGTCCCCACGATCAGCAGCAAAGAGATCCCAACGAAGAACATAGCGGTTTTGAAGGCACCTGAAGGTATAGATCCAAAGTCCAAAGCGCTGCCCTTACACACCAGCTCTCCTGTGATGGGGTTCCCAATGCAGTAGTGAAAAAGCCCAAAGTATCCGGACTGAGGGGTGTCAACGCTGTCTCCAATCCAGTAAGGCTGAATGAAGACCACCACACAGATGATGGCGAAGCAGATGGTGAAGATAGTCCACAGAACACCAACGGCCCTGGCGTTTCTCACGTAATTCGTGTGATAGATCTTGGCAGCCTCCTGGGCCGATAACATTTTAGTCATGTTTGCCGGAGATGACGGGCCACCCGAAGGTGTGCGTTAAAAGCAATATTCAGACAGTAGAGAACAAACAACTAGTAGTGGCTTAGAGAAATGATAATCAAACTCCAGAACTGCTTGAAATAAAGTGTGCTCATTGGATCCGACAGAAGAGAAAGTTTGCAAGCTGATGCAAGTGCTCTCTTCATTCAGACAAGCACCGTGTGGTGCTCGGAGATCACTGGATTATTAATTAATGGAGGTGTAGAGTTGCACTCTGGCTGTGTCTCAAACCTAGAGAACTGACTCATCGGCTGTGACTAAAACAGCTCCCTGTCATACTCTGTGTTAATGGGATTCACTGAAAATAGACAGACAAGTCTACAGTCCGACTGTGTCTTTAATAACAGACTGACTATATATATAAACAGACAGACAGACATAAAGATAGTTATACAGATATGCAGACACATGTATAGATAGATATACAGACAAACAGATACATAGACAGATATAGAGAGATAGTTAGATTATTATTATTTTTTAAATCATACACCAACACAAAACATAATGGAAACCTGTGAAATGGGGACAGATGAGCTCCAGACAGCACATATAATTGACAATTGCCCTCAGTTCTGAAGAACATTACATTTATTAAACAAAGATTTGAAACAACCAAAGATGGTGTTGATTTGGCCACAAATGAAATCAATTATATATTTCAATCAAAGAGCAGCATGTAAAACTGACTTGCAAAAGAAATATGAAGAAATGGTTTGACTCGGACAACATAATGATCAAATGATCAAAATGATCACATCCGAAACATAAAGGACCAAACAACGCTGACATAAGAACTGAATAGAGTTCAGTATTAAAACAATACAAAAAAGAAACACCATCGTACCAAATGTTTTACCAGAAATGAAATAATCTGAGCGCAAAAAAAAAAAAACATTTGGATAAACTTTAAAAATGTATAAAAAGAAATCCCTCCAAAACAACTCAATGACAATTATAAACAGATCAAACAAAGTCTATAAACACAGCTGATGAAGGCTGCAATATACTCTACAGGGACTCGAGGTTAACATGAGACCGGCAGAAACTGTGTGTGTGTGGTCCCCTTTAATACAAGAAGTGGATCTGAACCTGACAACATCCGAAGGGCAATAAACATGTCTCTTAAGTTGTGTAGCCGTATTTCAAACAACAGAACTGTAAACTTTCTTCACGAACACTGTGTCCTGAACCCAAGTCAGAATGGCTTTCTTACCAATCACAATCCAGTACATTTACACCCTACACACCCTAATCAATATACACATGAAACAGACCAAAAACAGAAAAATATTGGCATGCTTTGTTCTTTTAAAAAAAATAATAATAATTATATTTGGCATAACGGAAAATATATGCATATATAAAAAAAAACCTCAAAATTCTGGATGCATATAATATTGAGTCCCACCGAACCGCTACATTTTAAAGCACTACAAACCCAAGACCTGAACCCTGAAAAAAGCCCTTTCAGTGATTAACTCTAACCTGACTAACTCACACCAACACTAACCAGTCTCAGACCAGCACTGCTTCTCACCCAAACATCAAAATCAACCAAATTAATCCAAAAACACATTTCTGGAACACTGGGATCACAAAAACTGACACACAACATAACCTGCAATTCTGTTGAAGTCTAAAATCAAATGATGAATAGATAAACCATCTCCAGAGTGCAAGAGTGCCATAACAACTTATTTCAAGGGCTCCGATTTAACAAGGGGTCCATGGGAGTCTGCATCATGAGGCTTGACCCAGTAGGAGGCGCTGTGATGTTGTGAATCCACTTCTGCTGGACTCTCTGAAGACCAACAGGGCTTTCAGCTCTGAGTGAGCAGCTCATATTCAGTTTAATCACTGATTCAATAACTGCGCCAATTATTCTATTACAGTCAAGTCCTGTGTTTAGAGTTCAGACAGAATTGTATTAATCTTACGGTTAAACGTATACAGATATTGTGTGGCTAAATCAGATTAGCCCTGCTGTCAGGAAAATTGTATGTGCAAACTACTACATAATAACCCTGTCTTTTTAACAAATGGCCCTGGAAGCATTTTTAAACAGTGACAGAGAGGGACAAACAACGTTGACATTTAGAGAGAATAATGTCACCATCCCCGTCACCTGTCCCTCCGGTGCATAATTGCACAATAATTCATGATTAAAATATATGAAGCAAAGGTGCTGGGACAATAGCACAATACAGTAACCCCCTGGGGTTGAATAAGGAAATCAATGAAGTGCTCATCTGCACAATTCAGCCGTCCCACTGGCTTTGTCCTAAATCGCCGCTAGACGCATGTCAAGTGACGGACAGAACGTGCCATCTGCTGCTCTTCATAGCATTTTTAGGGCAGAGGAACAGCTTATTTTATTTCATGCCATGGAAAGCATTGATGAATAACAGTGAATTACACAACACCATTAGTACAGAAAGCTTCATAATGTGAACTGACTGCTTTATGATATATTAATAATGCTTTGCAGCTTTGATGGTAATGTGATTTTCCTCTGGGACAAAATATTTCCTTAATAATGCTTAACCAAATGATATATGAACAAACTGATCTGTCTTTTTAACATTTTCATCCCACAGCAGTGGATTACAACAGCAGACTTTCAGAGTCAGTTTACAATGCTTTAATATTTATATCTTTCTTTTATGTTGTAAATGGAAAGTCAAATTTCAAAGTGTTTGCTTGCTTTAAGGTCTGAACAAACACTGTACACTGAACTTTCAATAACGACATGACTTCCACTCACTTAACCGCAGGGGGCTCAAAAGTTGAAATAAAAAAATAAAATAAAACTTACATACAGTTGCTTTAAAAGTAGCTCAACTAAAATAATAATAATAATAATAATAGCTTTCTGTTAAGATGTTTTTGCAATCCGCTGTGTTACATTTCCATTGTTTTTCTGCATAAATATGCGCTTGACTTACTTTTGACTTAAAATAATATCTCACGCTTTATGCCTGATTTATTTGTAACACATTAATCTCAAAACCTTTTCAGCTTTCTCTTTCTGCAAATTGTAGCCTGTGGAGTATCGATATGACAGCACCCAAAATACAATCAAACACTACAACTCAATTCTTCATGAAAGATGGATAAAAATGTGCACAGGACACAAAAACCTCAAAAAAAAGATTACGACCTGCCAAATGCTGGCCAAATCACAGAGATGTTGATTCGCACGGGGCTAATATTATCACAGGACCTCCGTGTGATATGCGAAATATGGTAGGTCACTAGCGGGGGGATTCTTACTTTACAAATTACAGACATGGCCGATTCACACGGGATTTAGATCACAGACAGCCTCCACAGTCATTACCAGTGACTCGAGGTCACCAGGTGAATAGTACTGTGTTTTTCATTTTCACAACGAAACAGTGTCTCCACAACATAATGCCAGTGGCAACAGCAATAATCAAAGTTACTTTCCTTACATGAACATTTCAGCAGCGTTATGCAAATCTTCCCTCATCATGTGGGGGCATGTTAGAACGAGACATTTTAGGGGTGTGTGTTTGATCCTTAACTTTTATAAAGAATATATGCCTTTGCAACTTTACAGATCTTCTTTATGCACCAAGAGCTTGTAACACTCCAAAGAGAAAGGAAAACTTGAAATTGCGTCATATGACCCCAGTTTGCATTCCTTTAATTCAGCTAAGATGCCATGTCAATCTTCTGTTGGCCACATGTCTTCGTGATACAAATTCACAGGGCAGAGTTCACCAAACGTGATATTTGAAATGCAGCACAATTCACACGATTCTCAACACTAAATGTGACCACATGACATTTTAAAAACATATTGCTTGGGTTAAAATTAATTCAACATTTATGAAAGCCATTTTCCCCCAATGGCATTGCCCTGAGTCTCATGTTTCTGCTGTGTAAACATATTTGTATGAATAAAACTTCATAGCACACTGTAACACTAGAGACCTACAGTACATCCATTGAGTCAACTGATTGTCAACCTCTGGTCATGTACTGTGTGGTCTTTCCTCAAAGTGGCCAGACAGCTGGTGTCCATACACTTCACCAGCAGTATTCTCTAGCGATCTGATCCCACTCGTTTTGAGGTCCCTAAAACCATTTTGTTTTGCATGTCCTTTACTGTAATCCACACCGCTGCCTTTTACTTAAATCTGTATTATTTACAATCGTGATGAGCAGAGATCATGAGAAGAGTTGTGTTCCCGCCGTTGCTGAAGGCAGATGCTCATCCCGTGATGTGTTTGGCCCTCAGCTGGAGTGGGGTTTGTCTATTCACACCACTTTGTGGACATCCTAAATTACAGACAATACAAAAGCCTTTTTTTTTGTTTCGTTTTTTTGTCAGGGCATGAGCTCTAGTCTTCTTCCTAAAATTGTTCCCCTGGAAACAGTGCACAACATCCTCTTAATAATAAACTGTGTCTGTTACAAAACTGGTGGAACATCAATAGGCCCTTCCTCAAAAATGCAAGGGATTATTTTGCAATAATCATCAGCAGACTGTACTTTTTCCACTTCATGCACAGTTATGTGAGGAATAAATCACACATCATGACATATTCAGTACTTTTCTGATATACTACTGTATGTTTCACAGACAGTGTTACTAAACTGGGCTTTGTTTTTTTCTATCGCTCATTCCATACATGAGTGATCTTCCCTGTCATGTGCACTCATGTGGTTTCAAGTGGTCCAGTTTAGACTTGTCTGCTCTTTTTACCCGTCCAATACAAAAGAAACGCCTCCCTTTCTGCTCCGCCGTGACCTCACTGTCATCCCCTCCACACACCAGGCCTTTCTGTCCGTCGTGTGGCACGGACACATCAATAACCGTGTCAGTGGGGCAAGTCCCGTAGGCTATGCTCAGCCCCACTATCCCAAACCCAAACCAGGCCCAGCGTGAAATTCAGAAACCTTTGGAGGGGGTGCAACAGCACGCGACACAGAATGGAGCACCACCCCCTCATAGAGACACTCTTTTGACCACCAGACTGCCCCGACCATTGACTTCCTCCTCAGTTAACTGTGCAAACAAATTACAATAAAATGCATACCTGTAAGATACATTACGTTTACATGCATTGTAGGAAAACACACTTTTACACTAGTGTTACTGACAAAATAACACCCGATCAAGTGAACGCTGGGTGTTTGGCAAGCCCCTTCGCACACAGATGGTGATGTTGCTGGGGGGAGGAAGGATGGATGAAATTTGGGGATGGATCAGGGAGTCTGAATGTCAATGTGTGTGTGAGTTGTGTGTGTAGCCCAGGGGTCCAGACATACACACATGCAGCAGACTGACCTAGATGAAGTCAGAGCTGTCAGCTGACTCTGTGCCTGGCCGTTCCTTTGCTCTCTCTACCCAAATGTGTGGAAATGTATTCACCGGATAGAAACAGATATGGACTGTGGCTAATCTGACCCCCTACCCCCACCCACCCACACACACACACACACACACTGAACGAGTCAACCGCACTGCACCGCTCCTCTCCTGGCTGTTGTATGGATGCTTTTGTCTGGTGTGGGGCGACCATTAGAGTGAAGTGTGCTGGGATCTGGAGCCGTGTCATCACAAACTCTACCGCATCTCTGATTTGTTCAAAATCATGAATGAATCGGGATTAGTCCTTTGTTAACCCATGGGCAGATACGAGTTAGCAAAAACGGATGCATTAAAATATTCTTTTTCAAATAGCAGAAAAGGTTGATTAAAAATGTGAAACTGAAATTAGCTTATGACCTCAAAACTTAATATAGCAAACTGTGGAAAAGAGATTAAGGAAACATCAAAGAAAAATGAAAATGCACGTCACGATGCGTGTCATTCTGAATATATAGAATATAGTATACGTGTGTGTGTACAACAAAACATAGGTATACACTAACACATATTTACGTGTGTGTGTATGTTTTCTGTTTGCCTTCGATATGTAGTTTAGAGACGTTATATTTTATAATCTGATTGAAATTGAGGTTAAAATGTTAAGGAGGCATTTTCAAAAAACACCGGCTTACCCAAAGCAAGATTAACACAAAAAACAATCCTCCCCGAAGTCTCTAAAATAGCATAATGTGATGTTTTAAACTTAACACTTACATAAGTCACTAATCCAGGAGACAGGTTTTCGAGGATATTCTCAAACCTTGAGTGGTCATTTATAATGGAGGCATCTGTTTGGATGGGTTCAGAATGCTTTGGATTGTGGGTGGCTGCCCTGCATTATGCAACATGCATTCATTTATATCAAACAGCTTTATGTTTTACAGCACTGCAACTGATCCTTCCACAGGCAACAAATAATCCTCATGGGAATCTGCTGTTCTTGTGAAATTATTTAGTGGTTATTTGAACAAAGTGCTTTATCTTACAATATCTCTGTGCTCTCAGGCTGATGATACATTGGGCCTTTTTTTTTGAGCAATGGACATTTTTCCCTGGATACTTTTGATCGGTCGTGGGCCCTGTGTCTCACCTGGTTGGCCTGAGTAGCTATCATCAGCATTAGACAAGCTCAAACAATTGCATTTGATTTCAAATGCGTTTTATATTTATTGTCTTGTTAGAAATTAAAGGATATAACGCATGTTTTTTGTTTCTCACAGTTGTCTGCGTCTTTTTAAACTGATACAGTTATGGTTCCACTTTTAATGAGGAAGTCACGTTATTAAAGTTTCTCCGTTTCCCAATCGTTTACAGCCATTCTTGTTATGGTAATGTATCCAGTACATTTCTGTATTTTGTTTTGCCTTTGCTCTCTTGTGTATGATCTGCGCCTAATGGGGTGTCATAAATCATGCCCCTTGAACCCAGATCAGATCCACGTTTGCAGCCTTTTCAGATGTGAATGTTTTGTTTGACGTCTGATAACATTAAAGGCTGGAGATGACACTTTAAACACATTGATTAAAATTAGGACTGATTCGTTTGTACCTTAAAAAATTCCCAACGCAACGTTCAGATGTGTCGACTGAAGCTTCGTTTAGTCTATGACCGCTGAGTCGGCTTTTAAAGAGTAATCCGCCGCTGATCTCTAATTGGCTAATACACACATATGTGGGCGGGGACAGCAGCTCTGTGTGGTCGTGAGGCGTGTCTATCATCTGCGTGTAGACACGCCCACGCTGTTCTCAGCGAGCGCTGCACATTGAACGTGCGTGCGCACAGACGCTGTGTGTGGTTTCGGATGCACGCTCGCGCACCTCTGGCATATATGACAGGATACAAACTCGAAGGAAGAAAATATGCCAATCTCCGTCATGTTTCATTCAGTTTATACAATGCTGTGCTGCTTTCAGCAGTATTATAGAGGTTAGCCGCGATGTGTTACTGCGTAAAGCTGAGTGACGGACCGGATCGGTGGCGCGCGTGTTAACGCACAACACTGTTTTCAGTTCGTGCGTAAACTTTGCGAGAACTTGGCGGCATCGCTTCTCATTTTGACAGGCGAGGTGAAACGGCAGCACGAAGCATGGCGACACAAAACGACTGCTGTGTCAAGGTCTCTTTAAGGTAAGCCCGACTATCAAAATCTGCCGACTGCAACCATCATATCCCATTGTTTGTAGTACAGCACACTCTTCGTTGTGTTTTAGGCGCTTTATTGATCATGCACGGTTTATTTACAAGAGTTTAGAGGACAAACAGGGTTGTTGCAGTTCTCTGGGTGTGTGCTGCGCTAGGTAAGACCCGGTTGATGGGGTGGGCACATGCACAGAGACGCAGTATTGCAACCCGGGGAGAGTAAAATCTCTTGCAAGTGTCAAACACAGCTGTGCGCGATAACTTTAGTTCCCATGTTCTGCCATATACATGTTACATGCACGCATAATGACATGAATAATGCAAATCGAGACAGAAGTTATATTTAGGATCCCTAAATGTAGTGCAGTTTATACAAGTATGCAGCAAGGTGGGTTTATTTGCTTTCTTAGTTTTGCATAACTGCTGAAGGACGCCAGATGATGCAGGAATGTCTGCAAGGTGATAATAATGACACAACGACGCGCGCGCTCTCCCTCCCGGTGTCCTTATTTCCTTTGTTAAAACCCCACATTAATAAATATCGCTGTAGATCAGTATCAGATCGAGTCGCATTCTTCTGCAGTGATCATCAGAATTGCCAATCACATTAATGTCTTTATTCACTAGCGGTGAGCTCGTAAATGAAGCGCGTGTCAGCAGTCTCGAGCGGTGAGCGGCATCGGGCTGCAGCATGCCTGGAGGCGGTGGTCTAAGCATTGTCTGGATCCTCTTACGATCAGTCTGATGGAAGAAGATCGAGATCAAGTCAACTGTCTGGGTGTGTTATATTCCCGTAGCTCCGTTTCCATGCTGTAAGCCCTGCGGCGAGCTCGTGTGCACGCGTTGTATGGTGTTTTAAAGGGCCACATGGAACCGTGTTGCAGTAATGCAAGGTTAAAGTGGATCTTTTGTGTTGATGCATGGTTGATTTCTAATGCACAGTTTGCATAGAGAACGTGCTTTACTGTGGAGGCTACTCACTCAGGGTCGCACCTGCAGATGTGAAAGGGGGCATTACATCAATGAATGAAGAGGACCCACGTGTTCTGCTGAGCATCACAAAGGCGGACTGTTATTTAAAGCTATACTTCAACTGGATCCATATCCAGTGCTTGCAAGGGAGGACCGGACTGATATTGCTCAAACATCTGTGCTGCTTGGTCAGGCAAGTGTCACTGTTAGTATTGGACATTCTCAACATAAAGGGATGTTCACACTGACAGCGATGCGGAGCGATAAAATGACCCAGTGTCCATTATCAATGATAATTGGCAGCTTCTGAGAAAAGCCAGCTTGAAAATGGCAAAATTAGTGACCCACCTCCAGAGATGTTATTACAGAGGTGATAGACTAATGTTAATGCATGGGAAGAATCTTAACACTCAAGCCATTCTAGAAAAGCAGATCTGGTTAAGATTGTAGCTGACTGCCTTGAAACGTATGTGTTGAACTTAATTTCTAGAAATTACAATCTAGATTAAAGTTTGACATGAAATAGAAACCCCCAAAATTTTCAAAATGCATGTTATTGATCTTTTTGTGAACTATTCATTGATGCATGTTCAGTTTTTTTAATGTAAACTTTTATTCTTAATCATAATATCAGAACTCAATCATCCAGTGTAATGACAGCCTTCAAGTGCATTTGGGAAACTCTAAGTTTCCCACTTGTGATTACAACATTGTTTGCCCATTTTTGTGCTCGGAACTTGTAACTAATTAGGAATTAGGAATTATTAAAAAGATGTATTTATTAAAAGATCTGCCTCCGTTCAGTCAACAACCAGTGAACTGAATCCAGTACTTGCCATACATTTATTTTTTTTTTTTTCATTTGTAAATCACAATACCAAAGAAAAATATGTTGCTACTCTTGTACATCATGCAAAATGTGTAAAAAAAAAAAAAAAAAAAAAAAAGCCAAGCGGATTTGGATGCAGACATTCCTTAATATCCTCCAACTAGATGAAATTATAGTCTTGAGGGTAAAACTCTGGAGTCTGCTCTAATCATAAGCAATTTTTCTGTGAAATTTGTCAACACCAACTAGTCAAAATCCACAGACTGATTTTGACCCTCCCCAGATCTGGGCTGAAGTCGTGTAATGTAATCTAGCTGTGCTTGCGTCTCATTGTCATTTTTTTTAGGTGTTTGAAGAGGTGTCAAAGTATTGACCAATGATGGTTGCTTTTGCAGTGTCTATCATGCAATCCTCTCGAGGAGTGGCAAACTCATCAAACTTGACATATAAAGTCAAAACTAGGAAGCAATGAAATCCTCAAAGTGCCATTTTATTTCATCATTGGCAGTTCTTTTCTGGAATTTCCCTGTAGAGCCATTAGATAAGGGCAGGCAGGATGTGATTGGGCTGGGACAATGAGAAATTGAGAACATCAGTCAGTTAGTATCTTCCTTGATGCCCACTTTAACAACACACAAGATAAGATGATGGATCTTCATAATTCAGAAATTCTTTCTTGATGAAATCCCAAACCAGTAGCCTAATTTACAGTCTTGTGAATGGTTTTGTTCTGCATTTACAGTAAGTCACGTCATTGCTGTTGTTTGGGAAATAAACTACTTCCCCATCATTATTGAGAGATCATCCTTGCCACAGTGTGAATATGGGATCTCAACGTAGGAAGCTCAGCTTCACTTCTCACGAGTTGACCCTTTTTCTACCTCATTTCCTCTTAATCGCTATCAAAGCCTGTAGTTGAGAGATTGATTATGTTTGTCCCTCTGTGGGTGGGAGTTTGCATCTGTATCGTGTGTGTGTGTGTGTGTGTATTTCCCCATGGGTGTATGTCATCTGGAGGCCATCTTTCCTTGCCTCCACCCTTCTGGTGTAGACAAGTGAGACGTTCTCCAGGAGTGTTGACTCAACAGCTCTGGTATAATTAGACACCAAGCGAAAATTTGTTCTGCTGATGATTTTCTTGCCTGATAAAAGATGGTTGTCCATACTGTGGCGGCAGGCTGTCTGTATCTCCTAGGAATCCCTTCAGGGTCTCAAGATAAAACGTCTTATGATTTTATATTTTTAGGAACGATCTAACATCACTAGCTGTTTTTAGTCTCCTTTCTCTTTGAACTGAGCTCAAACTTAATGGTTGCCAGATAAGTGCTGACAGTTTTGAGAAATGCAGGATCTGTTTATGTGTCCAGTCTGCTTCCTACTGACATGACTTGATCTTTTCTCAAGGGTCTGGCTGAGAATGCATGGGTTTGTGGGGGGATCATGTTAATAGTGGAGGCTCCTGGACACTAGACTCGTAATTGCTTTGTTTATGAGAATAGCATCCTCCAAGACTTCAGGGTAAAGCGTTCTGGGTCTTTGAGATCCTTGGCATCCCCAAGAGTTACATGGTAGAGGTGATCACAAATGACAGCGTGCATAATGAAGATAAAATTAAAATCTGTTAAAATCAAGTCGCCAAGTAGAGCCATTTTGGATAAAGCAAGCAGTTTCGGCCCAGATCCGGCCCACATCTGGCTCGTATGGATTTCATTCAGGACGGATCTGGGCCGAAACTGCTTGCTGTCTGGGATATGAGCTAAACGCAAACTGCGTACGCTATACTGTGTCAGCCGCACAACAAGGGTAGGTTTCTGCATGTATTTACACTTTGATTAAAAATACAAACAGTGCATCAGTGCAGTGCGGCTGACACAGAAGAGCGTACGTTGTCTGCGTTCAGCTCATATTCTCCAAAAAAAAGAGTGGAAAATAGTTTATGGAGAAGATTTTGGGTTATTTAGTTGAATATTTTGATTTAATTTAGACACATAAATGCAGAAGACGGCCTAAACCATGTTTTGCTGCATAAATGCATGGCGAAGTATCTTCTTTGGTCCTTTCTTGATGTTTACTAATAGAAGTACTTCCTCAACTGCCACGAGGCGTGCCTTTTTCTGTCGATCTCAGTTTCTTTACTTCCTGTTGATGCAATATTTAGGCCCTGGGTGGCAGATAGGGCGGAGTCCCGTGAGTTTAAACCTCACAACCACAATACGCGCTAGCCAGCGTTTTTTATGAACAGACCATGTCATCACATTCACCTCACTGCAAGTCAGTCGCTTACATTGAAGACCCCGATTGCATGCTACGTTGTGAAAATCTCACTATGACTATCCTTCCTGCTGTTTCCACAGGAAATCGTTCGCCCTTCAAGACAGTAGATTGTGTGTAGTTGAATGCGTTGAGTTAATCGCACCACACAGGAAGTGATAGCTGAGGGGGTCAGAGGTATGTTTCTGTGACCTACTTGTGACATTAGTCTCAGTTTCTCGCAGACAGGAAGACGTGCTATTAGATGCAGCCAGTAGTCAGTTTGCCTCAGGGCTTCCCTTTAAAAACCTTCCAGACCCACCGACACTGACTCACTGACACGAGAGCATCAATTGATAACGTCTAGATGCTGTTCTGGTAGACATTGACGAAAGAAAAGGCTTGTTGTGTTTTAGATGAAAAGGGGAAGAGGCTGGGAGGGAGGCGGGGAGAGAAAGAGAGTGAGAGGGCAAGAGAAAACAGGAAGTGTCTTTTTCTCTTTCAGTGTCAAAAGGCTGTATAGCAAAATCAACATTAACTCTCAGTGGAAGAATACAAAGAGAGGCATTTATTAATTATTTGTGTGTGTGATAAGTGACTTTGTGTGTTTTTAGGGCACAAATAAATGGCTGCATGTCACGGTCTCTCACAGAAAGCAATGTCATTGGTTCATAGAGTAAAGCCACTGCAGTGTGACTTCAGGGTGTTGTGAACACATAAGATGTTCTTTACTAAGCATAAACAGGACATTATTCAAAGGATAGTTCACTACAAAAGAAAAATTATTGTGCTTTTTCATGGAATTCAATTGAAAGATGCTTTGCAGAATGTTCTCGCTGTGCTTTTCTATCTGTATTTATATGCACAGGAGAAATTACCCCATGGTTTACTCATTCTCAAGCCATCCAAAGTGGATAGGACTTTCTTTTTTCTAGATTTATGCAATCTGAGTTCTATAAAATATCCAGGCTCTTCCTAGCTTTATAATAGCAGTGTTTGTATAGCTCAAGAAAGTGCATCTATTCATCATAAAAAGTGCTCTACACTAAATAAAGCCCTAACACCTAGGATGGTCTTAGGGCGAGTAAATTATTGGGTAAATTTCATTTTGAACTGGCCCTTTAAGAAAGATTGATTTCTTGAAATGTGTTTATGCAAGGCTGATGGATTTATGCGTGTACTTGTAATGTACTTTTACTTTAATTGGGATCAAGTGAGCATGACATAAGTGTTTCCAGCGTTTCCTCTTTGGTCGTGTTTAATCTTATCATAGTTGCAAATTAATTAACCTAGAGGACTTCATGGTTTTTTGCATTTAGTATTTCTGAACTTTTTGCTGACAGAAGCTCTTTTTGCTCTTATTCAAATTTCAGCAAAGGTTCAGAAAACTTCAATAAGGTTTATCCTTTATGAATGTGAAGTACACATACATGGTCTATTATTCCTCCTTCACGCTCCGCTGGACTCTCTTGGCTCCCTGCCGGACTGTCCAAGGGCCACGCTGCAACACGGAGGCCGCAGAGCACAGCCCCCTCCCTCAGATGCTGGACCGCATTCAGGCCGAGCTCGTACCCTGGCCTTTGAAATCTAACTGACCCCCTGCTGCCCTCTCCAGCCACCCCCCCCTCCTATAGTCCTGCTTTTCTCCTGTGAATTGGGGGGTTGTGGGACAATTAAGTCAATAGACCTCTGGTTTTGGACCCTTTGCACCGGTCCTTCAGTTACTGCTGTAACAGAACCAGGGCCGGGACGATCACACAAGGCTCAGTTCACCCAGGGATTGGAGCACCCAGTGAGGGCTTGTCTGCTTTGTTCACAGGACCTTCTGGACATTGCACAGCTTGTAAACGATAACAAAAAAAGTTGTTTAACGGGTCTAAGGGACCAGCTGGTGATTAGGTATCTTAAGCCGTAAGAAGCTTAAATAGGTCCTGGGGTCTCTGGTGAAATTGGTTTTGCCTCCTTATTAGTGGAAGCAAAAAAAGGCAGCTTCTAAGGCAACCATCATTGCTCATTAAATATTGGTGTGTAACTTCCACACTGCAGACTTGTATTGTAGTTAAAATTGTACAGCTTGATGAAGAGAGATGTGCTGTTTTTAAGCAGTCAAACTTAGATTTTTAACCCAGTTTGCTATGAAAAAATAAATAAATAAAATAAAATAATAGAAATCCCATAAATTTGCCAAAAAAAAAAAAAAAAAAAAATTTTTTTTTACATCTCTTGTGCTCACCAATATTTGATCAAATATAGTTATATTGTGAAAAAAAAATTCTAAAATAATAGTTTTTTCTATATATACTAAAATATATTGTAAAATATAAATTTTAGGGCCACATTTAAAAAGGAAAAGCAATATAGCTTGAGAGCGCACTTTCAAAAAGGCGCTAATGGAGTGCAGATGTTTGCCGGTGATTTACTGAAATGCGCAAATGAAAAGACCACAGACGCAGCCAGATCTTTTCCATAAGAACCAGAGCAATCTACCGACAATAGATCAAATTAGCATCTTCAAGGCATGCTTTTTTGAGCTTTAAATAATGGCGCAAATACCAGTAATTTAGTGAGCGTAAATGTTAGTAAATCGTGTTGCGTGATTCATTTAAATACTCTCCTCCTATAATTTTGCGTCTGAAAGGGAAACTCCTACAAATGCATATGGTCAGGTGCAAAAATAACCGTCCACACCTTTTCAGTGCTAATTCTTCACTGCACATCTTTAGTAAATCATGACAGTACTATTTTAATTCCAAAAGACGATTTGTGCTGGCACAAGCTGCAAGTAAATCTGGCCCTTAATGTAGTATTCTTTGTAAGTTTTACAAATGATTAAATGTAATTATAAACGGTCAAAAGTCACATTTACCATTGCTCCGTGAAATTTTGTGGGTGGAGTCATTTCAGTTGGACCAGGAATTTTGCATAAGGCAATTTTGCCACATTGACTTCTGTGTGAGTGGTGTTTCATTCATCACTGACGATAATCCATGGATATCACTTTTCTCTTGTGTCATGGTGACAGACCTGATTGAGAACTGCATGTGACTGTTTGTTTGGAGGTGTGTGTACCCCTCGAGGAAACACACATTTGCTTACAAAATGCGTTAGATGGCATATAGCGTCCTCACCCCAGGGACTTGCTCCCACCGAGGCTGGGTCACGCTGGGCCGTGGACTTCTGTCTGTCCCGGCAAACACAACAGGGTTCTGGGGTTACTGAGGGCCACTGCTTGTTTAATTCATGCTTGGGGCCAACAGGAACAGATGAATCTCATGTGTTCAGAGGTGGATTACCATATTACTGTTAACGCAGTAGAGCATCATCATTTTATTTAAAGGTACTGAACTGATGAATACAAATACTTTAGAAGTGACCTTTTATAAATGGCCTCTTTGCATGATTAAGATCTGTCTGCTACTTCCCTGAATATACTTATTTTTACCACACAATATGCTCTCAATCTCACACACACACACTCAGTGACTCTACCAGCTGTGATCTTAAGGTCGTCTGACCTTGAAATGGGTATTGAGAGAGAGAGAGGAAAGACGGAACCAATGTGCCAAAGTCATTCTTTTAAAACATAACACACATCTGTGAGTGTGAGTTTGGACTGGATTATTAGCATATTGCACACTATTGCTTAATACACACACATATGCTTCTTAGTATTAAAGTAGCATGTGAAACATTATTACACAAAGATTTAAAAGAATATAACGTTATGTTTTTACATGATTTAATTGATGAAGATGCTGAGTAACTGTTCACCTGTTCTCCTCAGGTATATGCAGGTATATGCACACAGTTTTCATAACATTCATAATGCCCCTGCCTTTCTTTAGTTTACTCATCAGAGCATTACTGCTTTTTATTGCTGTTCCCCTCAGCGTTCTTGACTGTCCAGTGCATGACTATTTTGTGTGCAAAGCCCTTCTTAGATCTCTGTAATGGGGGTAATCCCATCCTGCAGGCCTTTCGTATCTCTGAATGGCTCTCTGGGAGTTGTAGTTCAGATGAGTTTTGGAATCAGAGCTCAATGTCTTTGTGAACCATTAATTGGGCATGTTGTAGATGCTTTAGAGGCTCATCAGATTATTAAGCAAGTGGGTGAAATGGGCTCTGTGCTAATTAAGTCCTCCAACTTTGGTACAAAACCTAGCAAGCCACCTACCTAGGTGAAATTTTAAAGGGAAAGTTCATCCATAAAATTTAAATTGACATGTACTCACCATCATTTCATTCCAAACTTGTTTTACTATAAAACACATATTTTGGGGAAGTGTTTTTAGCGCATTTTTTTTTTTCAAATGGTGAAAATCATTAATTTGCAAACTGTGCAATTCAAGTGAAGTGCAGCTTGACATTGATTCTAATAGAGATTGATGTTAGCATGTTGCAAAATGAATGACTTGATATTTTGACACAGATTATGGAAGCCCGTTTTGGTTACTGAATAAAAAATAAAAAAGGTAATTGACTTTTTATCTCACAATTCTGACTTTTTTCCCTGAGCATTGCAAGTTTAAATCTCGTAATTCTGACTTTTTTCCCACACAGTTGTGAGTAAAGAAGTCAGAATTGTAAGATAAAAAGTCACAGTTACCTTTTTTTTATATATTTTATTCAATGGCAGAAATGGGCTTCCATAGATTATTCCTTAGAAGGAGTAGTAAAATATTTAATTTGTCTGGAATGAAAACTGCTGAAACATCTTTCCGAAAAAAATTGGAACCATTGGAATCAGTTGTCAAGTTAGACAACTCAAGCATGTCAAGCATGAGACAGCACTGACGAACAGTAGGTCCATTTCCATTATCCAATTGTGCAAATTTTAAATTGCGAAATGAAAATACGCCTAATGGAAACACATCAATTTCTCCAAAACGCCCATATATTGCAAAAACGTTTTTACAAACATGAGGTGTTTTTTCTGGCCATTTAAAAAAAATATTTAGCAAAACTGCAATTAAAAATAATGGCTGGTGGAGTGGTTGCAATTTTATGTAAATCTACCAAAATCTTACCCATCATCACTTGCGAGAGGAAAAAAAATGTTTTATTCACATTACATTGGTTAACGGAAACGCCGCCGTTACACAATAGTTTTTTTATCGACATTTATAGAATATCGCAAAGGTTTTGTGCAAATTTGTAATGGAAACGCAGCTAGTGTTTCAAATCTCTCTCTGATTCCTTTTTATTTTATTATATTGCTTAAGCAAATCCACTCACTGGGTTTTTGAACAGCTTCTTTGTTATAGATAATGTGTAAGTTTACGTGGAATATAGGTGTTTTTGTAATAGTCAGCACAGTGGTTTGGATATTTTGTGTGTGTTTGCACGCATTTATTTTTTTAAACATGATGGATTTGCATGTGTATGCATTTGCTTTGGTGCCAGCTTGAGCACAGGGGAGTGGCAGACGTCCACAGGCACTACTTGAGTTATGGAGCTTAAGCAATCTAACAAAGTGACTATAGGTACTATACCTCAAGCTTTTCAATTACAATCTCTGGCTGCCCAGTGACATCATGTTTATGTGTTGAGGAACTAGAATCCATTGTTGCACAATAAAGCCCCTATATGATTGTCTGCACCTTTTCTTTGGTTCTGGACATGGAATATCCTGGCAATGGTATGACTGGCTAGTCTGTTCTGGGAACCTTGGCAATCCGCTAGTGTTGGGCGATGTGGCCATTTTTCAAATCGTCATATCGTCAACCCGTGAGATCGACGATACACGATAATATTGTGCATGGGTGGAGCAAGAGAGAGACTCTTTGTTCTTGTCATATCATAACTATTTGTTGTTTTAAACCGTGCAGGTGCGCGCGAGAGAGCCTATGGAATCACCAATAATCAAAAAAATATACTTTCAAACATGCTGATAAACTAACATTAAATATACTGTATTTAAAACAGATAGTTCATGTATAGTCATACGCTGCTGTCATATCATGTGTCCTGTGACAAATCTTCCGTATGGAAGTTAACAGTCTAAATGTTCTGCAAAATCAGTCAACGGTGAAAATGAATAGTAGATTTCAGTTTAACACTAAATTTGGGCTTAAACAAACACTTTAAATATAAAGAATTAAAAAAAGGTAAGTTCATATAACAAGGCGGCAGAGGGAACTTATCATCCATAGTGATTCTCACATAGTCCTTCTACGTCACCACATAGTGTGCGTTACAAGTTAAGTGATCAGTCTTTAAGAGAAGGACTACGTGAGAACCTCTATGGATGTTATTATTTTGTCTTTACTTTATTCGTAACACCGAGAAAGAGTTAATCTCTCATGTATGAGAAGAGCGTGTTGTCGTTTACCAGCCATTAAATGTGTGGGAGACCAACTCCTTGTTATCGATCCGTTATCCGAGTCAAAGCGTTTCAACTTCTTTAGCGACCACAGGCTCTAATCCTCTTTTGCGCGCGCATGTGTGAAATGCAGTGCTGAAGTGAAATAGCTGGGCAGTTTGATAGCCGAATTATAATAGGCCGCCTAATAAAAATAGTTATTATTATTATAATTGAATACATTAATAGGAGAATGAGCTTAATATTGTCTTGACTATCGACAGAGAAATCTGCTTACGTCAATATCTCTGACTATCATCGATACACGATATTATCGTCTATTGGCACAACCCTACAATCCACACTTGCTCGTTTCCTCACAGCTTTTTCCCAGCTGCCCCCCGTTTAATACATGAGGTGGGCCAATATCCCTGCTGCGGCCCGTCCTTTCACTTTCTCTCAGGTAAAGGATGGCGCAACTGAAAATCCCCAAATCTGCCAAAATCACAAAGGGATGCAAGAATCAAGCCAGAATCTCCAGATTCACCATAAAATGGTCCATCCTCTGGTCCTCAGGAGCTTCATCTGTGGATAGACACATTGTGGAAAGTAGATGTTTTGGAATATTGTTTGGAAACTTGGTCAAGTTCATGTTAGTAGCATAGGTTTGAAAATATGATTGAAAATTTTTTTTTGGCCTTGTGCTTTAATACTGTGAATGGTGTCTGTCTATGACCTGGAGCTCCATGGACTCTGTTTCTCTGCAATTTTTGTAAAAGGCTTTTGAGAGTAATATATTGTTCTGTAAAGATCAATGTGATCAATAATGGGTTGCACGTATGGGGAAATGACCGGCTCGCAGAGGGAAACGCTAATGCTCAAAGGACTCACTGAACATTTACTGAATCATTTTTAAAACATTGCCTGCCTTTAAGACTCTGATGACCACAACCTTGCATTTTTAGAATTAATGGTGATCATTTCCATGAAGCTGAAATCATAACCACCTTTTTAAACAGATTGATTTTTATTAATGTTATTCTTTGTATTCATTCTATTATTTAAGAAAGGAAAGGCTATGTTTAGAGTAGCATGTGATACTAGTTCTACAGTAGTATGTAAAATACTGTTAATAGTCATCTTTATTTTTTAAAGAAATTAATACTTTTATTCATCATGGACATATTAAATTAATTAAAAGTGAAAGTAAAGACATCTGTACTTACACTGTTCCTGTTTTACACAAATCTGGTTCCTTTGACTTTGTTCATTAACGAATTATGAAAAAATGCAGAAAGCACTATTTTCAACATTCATAATCATGCATATCATTATATTTCTGAAGGATCATCTGACACTGAAGACTGGAGTAATGAAATTCAGCTTTGATCACAGGAATGAATGACATTTTATAATAGAAAATGGTTCTTTTAAATTGTAAAACTAATTCACAATATTATTGTTTTTACTTTTGATCCAATAAATGCTGCCTTGGTGAGCAGAAGAGACTTAAAAAAAATCTTACCAACCCCAAACTTTTAAAAGTTAGTGTACCGTGTCCCCTAATGAAAGCACTTGAATTGACTCATTTTTTCCAGCAGTATGATCGAATGAAACTGAGCACTTTAGACCATTACTCTTAACGTCTTTTTTTGTTTTTGTTTCATATCTTGAATTCCCACTATTATACCAGTATCAGCCATTCTGTTCTCCAGCTCCCATGGGAATTCAGTCAAACCTTTCAAAGTCATTGTTGTTGCCCTTCTCAGCACATTATTTTCAAGATTCAAAGCTGTGAATATCTGGTTTCTGTGGCTCTGAATAGACCCGTTCCCATCAGGACAGTATCACGCTCAGTCACCCCTGTAGTCGCCCCTTAATGAACTGAACAACAGTTCCTCTCATTCTCACTTCAAAGACTATTATCAATGTGGTGTCACTGCAGTGCTGCTGTATCAGGTTCACACATGACTCTCAGCTTTCCGGGGCCACATGTTTTACAATCACATGCTCGCATTGTTCTCTGTGCGCAGTGGGGCAGTCAAAACAGAGCCACCTTGGTGACTCTAAACACAGAAGACAGGAAGTGCAATGACGGAATAACCGTCCGCTTTCTATTCATTACCTGTCTGAGATAAACAAGAGCTTTTTATGGCCCACTTGGAGAAAATTTAGAATGGCATTTACAAGCTGTTGCTCGGAGATACATCAATATATGTCAGTGAAACAATAGAGACATGATTCTCAAAAGCTTCTAAATTTATACACATTTCAAAACAGAAGAGGGTATGAATACATTTGATGTATTTCCTGAGTTGTTTTCAGCTTAATGTCTATGAACAGTGTTTGTAGCTTGTAGTCGATTACCACAGAAACGAATTTCATTGTGTTGCAGGAAATATGCTTATAATGGAAACTTGGCATGGAAGCAGACAGAAATGCAAATTGAAAAATTAAAATATGCAAATATTGTGCTGTTTTGGAAGTATAACCCCTTGCATAAGCCGCCACAAAATAAGGGTTTTGTGGCTGGTTGGCGAGGCATTACTTTGCAGTTGCTAAGGTTTTCCGAGTGGTTGCTAGGGTGTTCTGCATGTTTTCTCGATGGTTGATTACTAATCAAGTCTAGATGGGCCAATGACAAAGAGTCTTGAAGATAAAGATAATGATCTTTTTTTTTTAAACAAATCTGGTTTGAAATCTATATGTTAAGTTCTTAGAAATACGCACTTGGTTTTCGTGATCCTTATATATGTTTTTGAAGAAGTTTTAAATCGTTTTCAAGAAATATTCAAATTAATGACTAAAAATGTAATTGGAGTATCAATAGAGTAAAACTTACCAAATATACAGAGTGTAGACATCAGTCACTAATTTCAAAATAAATGTTGAAATATTTTATTGATAAAATGCATTATTAATTGATTTCATATGAGGATTCTTTGTATGATATTTCCTATTTATTTTTCATCCCAGTGTTTTTGTAAGTTAGTTGTACCACATGACTTTGGCTGCACCCATTGATTGGCTGAACAATTTCTTTTTTCTTTCTCTGGACTCATTTACATCTTGCTCATAAAAACACTGAAATATGACCATGACGTGAATATGTAACACATGGAGTGTTTTCTTGAGGTATTTGGACGAGTCTCTCCAGCGTGGTTTAAGACAAGCAGGAGCTGGGGTGAATTCTCAGTTTGGTTAAATCCATTGGTTTTGATAACCTCTTTTCTAAAGGGCAAGAAGGAAGTGCTGGTATGTGTTTGAGGTGAAGCACCAGACATCCTCCTCTTCCTTGAGAGATCCAAAAACACCACAAACACACTTAGTCATTCTTTTTATCTCTATTTCTCTCTCACACACACAGGCTGACGTATTCTGCTGTTTATATTTTCATGAAATCTTCATCGCAGTGCCAAAAACTTCCGTATTTTGCTTCAAGTGAGATGAAACGCTGCAGATGTGTGTGTTTTGTGCAGATATAATTATGGCACATGGGTTTTTCGCAGTCGCTGTTTACACTCATCATTAGGTGTGTGTGTGTGTGTGTGTCCACGTGTTTTTGTGTGTTTATGCGCATGTGCAGACAGGACAGGCTAATCCTAATCTCGATTACACATTTGCGTCATATGCCTGTATCTGGAGGATGACTGCATGACTCACAAGAGAGAGAGGATATGAGAGATGGAGGAACTCATTTTGGAGGATTGAGGTCAGGAAAGAGGCAGAGATGAGGTAGAGGACCATGTAGGAGGAGGGTAAAAAGAGAGGAGAAGGTTGGTGGAAGCTGTTCCGTGTGGGTGGAGGTGGGAAAACCGGACTGTGGGAAGGAGATCTGACATCTGGAGAGTCTCTCCACCTTCAAACAGGGGCCCACAGGGAGAGGAGAGGTCAACACTCCTACCCTGAAACACACACGCAGTGTGATTCCTGTGAAACTGGGGCTCTTAACTAGCTCTCAGGTCTTTATTTGCGGTTGAGGATGCACAAACCCATGTCTCTTTCAGGTCCTGGGCCCCCCATAAACAGAGGTCATGCCTATCTGATGGTCTCCAGATGAGACGGAAACATCATGTTAGGACTATAGAGTTACGTAGAGCTTCATGATGGTTAAACCCATCATCAAAAATGATTATGAATATTAATTCTAAAACTTCTCATTTGATTTTTTTTTACATTTCAATTGAAATATTACTTATACATGTAAGCACAAATTGAGATCATTTGAGCTTATAAGTTTAGAGTTTTCTGATTTATTTCAGTTGCCATTTTCTAATTATCAATATTAAACCAAACCATTAAAAATGTAATCTAGGAATATTAAAACCGTAAAACACTGAATTTGGGGGAAAAATTAAACCGATTTCAAAGATCTCTGATATCATGTTTTGATTAAGTGGACTCTGGACAGGCCAGCTTTTGATTTATCCAGCCAAATTTTTTTCAAATTCTGTGACATTGCATTGTGGAAATCACTGAACCCTGTGTCTATCATCTAGATTAACACATTATCTACATTATCAAAACTTAAAACCTTAAAAAGCTTTTCTCAAAAGCTGAAACAGTGAAGTTCCTAATATTAACTTTTCAAATTCTGATGACATTTATGGTCAAAAAACAACAACATCATCAACAACAACAACACAAAAAAACCTTCGCAGTGTTTCACAGAGGTTGCATAAGTGCCTTTATTCAGGGACCACATCTGCAAAAAAACAGCTGAGATTGCTAATAGGATTTATTACAGTCCAGGAGTGAGTTTGGAAATTTCAATTATAGAGAGTAGCACAGACGGCCTCATGGAGATACACGGAATGACTTTATTACACTTTCATTTGAGCAGCGTATGGCAGTGGAGATCAATAAACTTCAACCTAGATGTTTATGTGCTCAGACCATCAGTGCTAATCACAGAGCGCTAATATGCATGATTGCCAGGTTTAAAGTTTAAAGGTATAGTTAACCCAAAAACGTAACCTTATGTGTTCTCACCCTCACATTGTTCCAAACTGTATGGATTTCTGTGTTGTGTTGAACACAAATGTTTATTTTGGTAAGATATATTTGGAAGAATGTTGTTGAGTAAACAGTTGCTGGTAGCCATTGACTTCCATTGTATTTCCATTGACTTCCATGGCTAACAGCACCTTTCTTTAAAATATCTACTTTTTTTGTGTGTGTGTGTGTGTGACAGAAACTCATACAAGTTCGGAACTGAATAGGTGGGAGTAAATGGCAACATTTTTCATTTTTGGGTAAACTATTTCTTTAAAACAGACATTGCAGTGTCGCCCACAGACTTGGATTTATTTCTGGCAGCATAGATTTGCAAATTCACCACTAATAAATCATATATGGGAAGAATATATGTCCATTTAAGAGAAAAGCTGTGGGTGATTTAAACTCCTAACATCTGGCAACCAAGCGCAACAGTTTGTGGAAGCTTGTTATCACTACAAGATATCAGAAATGTCGAATAATAGAAATGAAACACTGCACATGATTTTGCTTAATTGTGCTTAATAATGCTCCAAATACATAGCTCTGTGGTGGTCATCTGGGAGACGTAGGTTCGAAGCAGTGATGAAGCCTTCAGGATGAAACACCGATCTGAGAATTAGTGTCCTTTAACTGTTGTGTCTGGGTTTCTGGCTCATAGAGTCGCAGGGATTGATCAGCTGGTAAATTTTGCAGACATGTTCCAGATGTCTCACGAGATGTGTGTGTGTGTTTGCCATCTGCCTGCACCTGTCTGCCACACACACACTTCACACACTGTAAGCGGATTCTGGTTGTTGTCCTTGGCATGGCAGCCAAGTCTGTGTTTGTGTGTGTGTGTGTGTGTGTGTGTGTGTGTGTTTGAGGTTGAGTCTGTATTCATCTGTTAATATGCTCAAAGGGGCAAGTAATGAGAAATCTAATTTTCCTTCATCTCATTTAGCTTGATGTATTATGTAGCTTTCAGCACTCAAAACTTCCTCCTCAGTCCAAAAAGAGCCGTTATTGAAATGAAACTGCAAAGATGGCTTTTTCTGAAACATATGTTATTTACTATATTTAGCAAATGTCAAAATTATTATTCCTTTATTCTGCTCTCTATATAATGCATACATTTGCTTGTAGCATGTAAAACAATCAATTTGTAGTTTTATATTTATTTGTTTATTGAAATATTCTGGTAGTTTGTCTAAACAAAGTGGAATATAATTTTTATGTTGGCCATTTATCTCTATCCAACTGTAATATGTAAATATTTACTAATTAATATTGGCTTATTGGTGTTGGACAGAATTGCAAAGAGATATACACATTATATACATATATTAAATGTGTATGGCTTTTTAATGGTGGTAGTTGTTGGTGTTTTTGTTCATGGTGGAAATTATTTGAATAAAATCATTATTTAAATTAGTAAGTCGAAAGAAAACTGCAGTGGAAATGAGCTTTCTATGTATGTCGATGCTTCTGAGGCTTTCATGCAAATCATTCCCATCTCCAGGCAAATGGACTGATGCTTTAGAGAGATACTCGCTGATAAGGTTGGGCGGTATGACCAAAATTCAGTTTCACAGACTAATTTTATTTCACGGTAACAATATTTGCCACGGTATAGTTATTTATAGATGTCGACGTTATTCAGAATGGTTTTCCTTTTATTTTCTAAATTCTTTATTTCATAAAAACACACCCAACTTTTATATTAACTGATTAAATGCAACTTGTAGGTGCAGTTAAACTTTAGGTAATGTTTTTCTAAATCATTTTTAAATCTCATGTTATTGTTTTACTTCTATCAGTTTAAAATAACTAAATATTTTGTATTGAACTTTTCTATTCATAATTACATTTACTCCCTTTTCATCTTGTAGGATATTATTAATACGTTACATTGTTTAAATTTGTGCTTAGGTACAGTTTTGCCATTTTAAAAGGTGCTTGTTTTGGTCTTTTTGTGATAACTGGCAACCCTTCCCCTGGAGCTTTTAATGAAGAGAGGGGCGTGTGCGTTAACCATGTCCACTTATTTACATGTCGCGGTATACATGGATTAAAATAATCTGTTACAGTTGACAATTTATGCCGCGGTAATGATATATACCATCATACCGGCCATCACTACTTGCTGAGAAAAGTGTGGAGAGCGAGTTCTTTCCTGTTCTTTCCATAATCATAACATTTACACATTCAAAATGTGGTAACAAGTAGCATTTATGAACATGATCCCGATGTTTTGTCTATGAAAACTTCTGCTTCTGCTGTTTTGCCGGCCGTCAGATCTGTTGAAGGAAATCCTGGATGTCGCTCGGCTTTTCACACATCCAAGCTGAAGATCGTGTGTGCGATGTTCTCTCTATCCCACTCCCCTCACACAGGCACTGAAAAGGAGATAAAAGCTCAAAGCTTCTTATTGGTTTGATTGGTCCACTGGTGTTGTTTTTTCCACTAGACTCCTCAGTTAATCTTATCAGGCTGACGGCTTCTGTGCACCACTGGAGTTCAGTCAATGCCACAATCAAAAGACTAAAGCATTTGTTTTTAGGAGACTTGGAACTGCTGAATGATGAATTGGACAGAGTAAAAGGTGGCCAGAATACAGGGTTTGTACTGATGTCATCACCTTTTGTTAGCGTGTGTTCGGTGTGTGTGAGATACACCTCTGCAGATGGTGTTTACAGTTCTTTGTTTAAGGTCTTATATAAGGCAAAGCATTGTAATATATATATTTTATTTATATAATATCTTTTGTATTTATTATTTATATTTATGTATTTTTAATTTAATTTCTTAAAATTATTAATTTATTTACAATGCATGTGATTTTTGTAGGGTTTGATGTGTTAGGGTTACTAATTATGTAAATATGAAAAATGTATAATAAATAAATACTAGTGTCTAGATTTGTATTTAATAATTGTATATTCTTTTAATTATTAATTACGTAATTTATTATATTTATTATAATTATTAATTGTAATAATTGTATATTAAATGTGTATTTAAAAATATATATTTATATATATATATATATATATATATATATATATATATATATATATATATATATATATATATATAATTTTTTTATGTTCATTTTGCATAAAAAAAAAAAAAAATACTGCTGAATGCTTTCTCACTACAATACAAGTGTTTCTCTGAGTTGTGCTGATGTCCATGGAGTACTAGCCTTGGCACACACATCCATGCCTCTTTGTGGTCTTGAGAGACTGCTTTTAAAGAAGGTCTCCTGTGTGTGTGTGTGTGTGTGTGTTCAACCGGTGAGTGAGACGAATACAAAACGTCTCTGTCGGAGACGGACACAAAGCCATGCAGTAGACGTGCGGTCACTCAACTCCTTTAGATTATGGTTTGTTTGGGGAAGACCCTTGCATGGGTTTCATAAACGTGTGCGGGCAGTCACATACTCTGTTGTCTGGCTGTCAAAGGGTCTGTCATGAGAGGAAATGGAGGTTCGTTTCCTGCACTGCCGCCCCTCCCTTATGACCCACTGATCTGTTTTTCCAGGTGCTTGTTGGAGAGAGTGAAAGATGGGAGGAAGAGTTTACTTTGGATTTGGAGGGGGAGGTGATGATGTCAAAACAATCGTGCTTTACTTCCGTTTTACTCACTTCATAACTCATAAATGTAAGGCTTTTAGTGCCGCATAAACTTGGTTGAAAGACTTGGTTGTAACAAAGAGTTTATTACCAGTCGAATGGCTCTTGGCTTGGAGTAGCGCGGGCTCTTTGGACTGGGGCCCAGATGACATTCTCCATCCATAAACTCCCGCTTTAATTGGCGATACTTAACTGCCCTTTTGTGTAGGTGACTTCGAGTTACAGCAGGAGATATGGGAGTGAATATTTCCATAAAATTGACAGTAGTCAAGATTAAATGCTGTTTGCAGTCAAGGAGGCCTCGCCAGAGTGATCTTTGTCTGGAGTGGTACAGAGAGAATGTGCTCATGTGGCACTCTGTCCTCTCTCTGAATTGTCCTGTGATTGGACGTCCATCCTTGCATTTTTCTGTCTTTCAGATCCTGTTTTCATCATGCATCTGGCTGGTTGATCGTACTTTTGCCCTCTTCAGTTTCCTGAAAATTTTGGGTGGGCATCCAGATATCCACAGATATATGTCTATCTTTGCTTTGCACTGAAGTGCATCTATTATAAAGTGGTATGGAAGCTTTCACCCAAAATAAAAACACTGCCATCGTTCCAAACCTGCACTATATAATGTGAAAAATTGGAGCAAAAACTAAAATGTTGCATTTATAATTCTGTTTATAATTTTGTTTGTTTAAGTCACTGGTTACAGAATGGGTGGGAGGTTGATAAGTACTAGTTTGAAATTTGAGCATTTGGAGATTAGTGGACATGAGTGGTGCTACTAGGGCTGTCACAATTATGAAATTTGGCTGACGATTAATTGTCTAAAAATAGTCACAGTTATTGGCGATTATGCCGATTAATTGTCTTGGTTTTTATGGCTTCCATTTATATAATTGTGATTTAATTTAAGTGTTCAGTAAATAATTATGTTGTCTTTTAATCTTTTTTGAGTTATTATTTGGCAGTGTCAAATTTTAATTTTAAATTCTAAAAGTCGGCCAATATTTTTTTATACACCTCTACAGAATAACAATACTGTCTTTGCAGAACTAATGGTCATTCTTTTTTAAACCCTTTGTTAAACACAATGCACTAAATACTCCTTCCTCATTACAGAGAAAAACTAAATTTGAATAAAAATATACACATTAGGCTATTCAATTTAAACATGTTTATTCTGTATTCTTACAAAATGCATTCATGAAAATAAGATCATTATGAGAAATCTAAATTATAAATGAATTTATATAGAATATAAATAAAAAAAGGCTTCTAATAATCTTTCTGTGTGCAAAACTTTGATAATGTGAAACACTTTAAACAGAACTGCACAAAGGTCTTATGCAGAATTGTGCACTTGAAGCTACATGGAGTCGCAGTGCTTATGCACATCCAGGGTGCAGAATGATGTGCTTGAAGCAACGTAAGTCACAGTGCGCTGCACTCCACACGGTACAAAGAAAAGAGAAATGAGAGAGCAACTCCAGTGAGATTTCATTTGATGTGAATCCCTTTAAAGACCTTTATCTACACATCAAGTATTGATGAATATATAATCTAGGAGAGAGAGTTTTATTGTGTTGACTGTTATAACTAAATGCGACGTGCTGTTTAAATGCTGAGCAGAGAATGACTGAAAGCTGCAGCAGAAGAAATATCTGTAAACCAATTTCTGTAAACTTAAATTTAATAATGTAGATATAATTTTGTCCTTCACATTAAGATATGGTATGTCTTCAGATGATAAAGGCTATGAACTGAAACAAGCGTTATTAGATCAAATAATCACGATTAGACAGGCCTAGGTGCGATGCGACTAAATCCCATAGAACCCATTATAATCAGTGATGCTGTTTACACTTGATGCAGTGCATCGCGATGAAGTAATCTGCTGCCTCGTTCTATCTATGACTTACTGACAGAAAACTCCAATGATTTGCAACAGACTTGTAGACATGGTGCAACCCCTTATATACACTGCACTTATCTGCAGCGCATGGCTCCAGCGAGGTTTTGTTCCATCCACCACACTGTGCCCACTCACACCAGGAGCATTTCAGAAGCAAAGCGACAAGATTTGCGAGACCACATGATTTGCCTGTCCTACATTCTTTGTCTTGATTATTTGTGGTCTAACATGGCTAAGTTGACTTCTTGTTTATAAAACATAGGTGAACATATGAGCATCCCTGAAGACTAGGGCTGTCACTTCTAGTTCGAAAACTGATTGCACAATCGATCGGACCAACCAAAAAAAGTTTCGAAAATGAAAATAGGGAATCGATTTTATCCAAATATGTACACTATTAATTTTAAAATAATTCAACAATTCAAAAATATAGATGTAACAAAACTCACAAACAAGCAGAAAAAGAAAATAAAGAATTCCGAAAGTGCAGTATGCCTTGCGAAAGCTAGACAGAAAATGCCAACAAAAGACCCAGTGACGTCAAAAGCGACCTCTTATGCTGTGTTCACACCAAACGCAAATAGAGCATCTGCCGCAAATGATTTCAATGTTAAGTCAACGTAAAGACGCGTATACGCACTTCTGGAGGTCTCGCGGTGCGGTAGACGCGAATCCAACTCATTCGCGCATCTAGTTACAGGAGATTCTGAGTTATGAAAAATACCATTGCAAGCTGAGAGCGACCGGCTTTTGTGGTGGAAAATTGGCAGAAATACCCCCACCTTGCGCAGCTGTACCTGAGTGTCCCTGGGACATCAGCGTGGTCGGAGCGCGTCTTCTCAACAGCTGGACATATAGTGAATAAAAAACACTCTGCTCTGGACCCCGAAAATGTTGATCAACTTGTTTAACGTTTCCTGTCCAATAGTTTGTAATGGGTATAGCCTTTTTGCACATTTCATTATGCCTGCCTTGCCTAGTGCCGCCTAGCCTAAGTGTCGGTTAAGTCCATTTAAAGTTTCATTTTTGACCAGTTGTTTAAAATGGATTGAATCATTATATAAAATAATCTTGGAGATTTTTTAATTGCCTAAATCATAAATGCAGCCGGGTTGAAGCCTGCAGTGATGTTTTTCTTTAGTTATGGAAGCCGTCCCCTCTGCATATATTTGTACTCCTGTTACTGTTTGTTATTCTGCATGAAACTTCATGCCAATAAATAAGAAATAGTGCTGACTTGTGTGTTTCCAGCGCTCTCTTTACGTTCGTCCATTATTTGACGTTGAAAAAGGAAACGTCTTTTTTTTTTACATGGAAAATCGATTTTACAATCGATTCAATGAACACTTATGTCTTAAAAATCGAAAAAGATTTTTTCACAAAAGTGACAGCCCTACTGAAGACGTACCATCACAGCGGGGAAGTTGTGGCGTATTGGTTAAAGAGTTGGACTCGTAACCCAAAGGTTACGAGTCACAATAAAAAAATTTTAATCCTTGCCCAGCACTATCGGCCCCCTGCTTTCCAAGATATCGGCATTGGCATTGGCTGTCAAAAAACACATATCAGTTGACCACTACACATGAGTAAATATGTAATTTATATCCAGATTTCTTCAAAGTAAACCTAACTTGGTTACATTTTACATCCCTTCCTCATAGTCTACACTGTTTGAAAGTTACATGGTTTTTCATAGTTATGGCAGGAGTTGAATGATTGGAAATAACTTTGCATGGACATGACTCGAAGGCATGTTTTCATTCACTTGAGACATCACTGAGTGCATTTACTTGAATGATTGTCGATGTGGGTATTTTATCATAATTTTGTGTGTATGTGTCTGTTCAGAGGATTCAGAAGAGGATTCAGTTCTGTGTTCATTCGCTGTATGAGACGCTTGTGCGCCTAGAGAACTTTTCTGTCTGGAATTGTTTAAAATTCGCTTACGTGTGTAAATTTCAAGTCAAGTCTGCTTTATTGTCAATTCTTCCACATGTACAGTACATATATACAGATAATTTAAATTGCGCTACTCGTAGACCCTTGGTGCATACAGATAACACTGACAGTAGATCATACAAATACAGATGCTGATTAAATATAAAATACAACTATACAAATAAGGGCATATAAACAATTCTCCAGGACCAAGGTGCTACATAGACCAAAAAAACAAAACAAAAACAGAACACAGGACTGCAAAGAAATAAACTGGACATAATTAAATTATATGAAATAGTTTAAGCAAATGTTGAATAAGAACTAAGAAGACTTAAGAAGACATAAAAAATATAAAATAGAATTGTAAATGTTTAACACAGACTACATAAAGTGCATGCGTGCATATTAAAGCCCCTTTTCCACTGCACGTTGGACCCAGAAAATTGCCGGATCGCCTTCTGTGTGAACACAAACACGTGCTGGGATTGATTCCGGGACTTATCCCGGGTTGGGGATCTCGTAGTAACATTACTGGGTTCAGTCCTGAAACGAGCTCTGTGTGAACAAAAGCAAGAAAAAATGCCATGTCGTAGTGATGATGCACGTTTTCACCAGGTGTTTTGAAGGCAGATCAATGTTAACGACGAAAGAATATGTGCAAACTGTAATGAAGTAGGGATCACGTAGTTCCTCACTCTCCATGCTGAAGCTGTGATCGTTCACCAGTTTAAGTGAAAGTTAACGTGCCTAGCGTTTTCAACTCATTACACATTACACGTCACATCCTGATGTCACGTGTCATTACAGGACCTTTACGGGTTGTATACATTTGGCCTGTACTATATAAAGAATTCAGTTTATACATAAACTCAAATGTGGTGATCAAACACTTATAATGAAGTGACAGAGATATGATATGGAGGCAGGGCATTTATCAATTTAACAAACTTTATTATCCAAAATGAGTCAAAACATCCAAACATCAGTGCACTGAACAGTAAAGCTGAAGTTTATTTATCTTTAATTAAATTCAGTTTCATTCAACTTTATTCCGTTGAAGTTTATTTCACTTCGAAACATTCATACACGGATTTGCACTCGTTTGTCTTCACACACAGATGAAACTTACTAGAAAAGTGTAAAATAATTTATCTCTGTAAATAAATACAATTTAAATTCACGTCTCGTGCATTTTAATGCCCTTTGAATGTAACATGTATGTTCCCTTGGAACTGGAATCATGACAGAATTTCATGTGAGGTCCACTTTGCAGGGCACTTACGATCGAATAAGACAATGCTTGAATGCTGCTGCCTGAACAAGAGACCTCCTTACTTTAGTGAAAGTGTTGACTGGTGTCATTATCTCGCGAATGCACCGGCAGATCGCTGCCAAATTCTGGGGATCCCTTCAGCTTGAGGAGCCCTCTCTAACGCCACCCTCCTTGTGTCGATAGGCCCCCGGTTTTGCTAGATCGGTCTGCGCTAGACCTCAAATTTAATCACCCGTTACTCCAGAACACAGGGGGTTATCGATGGGGGGGTGGTTTCATTCAAAAGACGACCTCTAGACATACACTACTATTGTATTCAAGAGGGTTACTTGAGCTGAATGGATCCCCTGAACTTGATGCAGTTTTGCCCTGCCGTTATGGAGATATGGCCATTCAGAGTTTCACTTTAATTTAAACTATAAAGCGTTTCTTCCAGGTAGCCAGTAGCAAACAATGGAGCTATGTTATTGCACCATTTCAAACATTTTATCTGCATTATGTTCATTAAAAAAATAAAAGATTCATATCGGCGGCATATTTGCAGATACCGATATATCGGCTACAGGCTCATATCGGCCGATAATATAGACAAAATTATATATTGGTTGGGCTCTAATTAATATACCTGCTATGCATGCATGGTATGCCTCTGATGCTGCTGTCTAGTAGTAACTAAAGTCAACTATATTAGCTCTGTGAGAAGAATGTGGCGAGATTTTCCCTCTGCAGACCAGGAAGTGCAGTCAGAGCAGACTGATGACACACTTCCTTTTGTTTTTTTTAGTACACATATACAAACAAACACACACAGACGCAGCAGGTGGAGAGATGCATCCCTCAGTCATGTGAGCGAGGAGCGTTTCTGTCATGTGTGGGTGTCATGACTCATGACTGTCAGACACAATTGAAGGATCAATGCACACCTTGAAATGGGAGGCCCGACATCTGATTTCTTGTTTATGAATCTAATTTAGAGCCACATAGACACTTGAATCATATTCTCAGATGCTCCTTTGGGAAACACAACAGCACCCAACCCACTCATATTTCACTGCTGGTTATATATGCTATATATAATTATGTATGTGACGAAATAAAATCTTGGATCTTGAATCTCTTGAATGTGAGATGGATTTGAGGATTCGTGGGATTCATCTAAAGATGTTTTTGCGTCTTGCATTAATCCTTTTGCGTAATTAAAAATTGATAGTGACACTGATAGCACTAGGAGTCCTTATTTACAGCACCCAACCCAATTAAAACTCCAAGGCCTATGGGAATTAACTGTCTTTGTTCTGTGGAACATCAACATAATTATTTAGCAAAGTGTTAATAAACTCCATGAGATGCTTAGCATTTTATCGCACAGGAAATCACAAATTGCATGGCTCTTTAAGATGATCCCAGGCAATGATGACGTGCCTTCGACACACTGATATGAAAACGGTTTCGAGGACTCTATTAGAGGATTTCAGTGGCATAAGCTGGTCTAGAATCAGTGTTCAATAGCAGGTGAGGATGCGATGTGTGCCGATCGGATGTGTAATCCTCCAGCGTGGGGTTATTTTTAGTGTTTGCGGTCTTGGATGTTTTGCTGATCTCGTAACACAAGAACCTTCTTTGCAGTGTGTGGTGTGTGTTTATATAACTGAAGATAACTATATGTGTGAGTAGTTTTTCTTTATGAAATATATATATATATATATATATATATATATATATATATATATATATATATATATATATATATATATATATTTTAAAGAAATATAATTAATCGCATCCAAAATAAAAGTTATTGTTTACATAATATTTGTGTGTAACCAAATTTTGACATTTTATTCTCCAAAAACTTATTTGAAACCTGAAAAGTAGATATTCTACTTATATTTAATGTGCTTTCTATGGATATAAAATCACTTTTGTAAATTGTTTTTGCTGCCGATATCTTATTGTCTTTTTTACCCACTTCTAAATATGCAGAGCGTTTTTTTTTAGGGTAGGGTTAAGGTGTGAATTAGGTCTGTTGTAATTAGAAATGACTGTAAAAACAGTAGTTTATTCCTACAGTATGGTATGTTCTCATTCATGTAAACGTGTGTACTGTGTGTTTATGACACAAAGAGAAGTAATACACGTAATACTTTATCTGTCTCTCTCTGGGCCTCTTTTATATAACCGTGATGGGCTAAACAGACGTGTGTGTGTGTGTGTCAGTGTGTCTGTGTGTTACGAGTCGGTGTGTATCAACTCAGTGGTCATTACAATACAATACCAGCTTAAAACTAGATTATCTGAACAACATATGAGTGGCATCTGTCCATTGTCACTAATCAGTGCTTGTTGTTGGTTTTTAAGAATGTTGCTCTGTGGTTGCAAGATTTTTCTGATTGCTATGGTCAAGTTTCACCTTTTCACGGAAATAACAAACCAAAGGTAACCAATAACCATCAAAATATTTTTACTAAAAAAAAAAAAAAAAAAAAGCAAGCCAAAAGCAAGTTGACAATAAAAGGCGATCTCCTTGAGGTCAGTCTTGTTATGTTGTTGAAGATCATGTCAGCTGAGCATCTTGAGAGCAGTATATTAGAAAGAAGTGTATGTAGTAGAGATAAATGTGTATAAGCCCAACATAAATGCCCTAAACCTAAGCTAATTAACTTGATTCATTTAATTGTTTAATAAATTAGTCGATTTTTTAGCCTGGAGATTTAATTAACCTTGATGTTAACTTGACAAGTTTTCACTTTAAGTGCTTTAAACTGTTCTTTCACCCTGCTAGAAAGTTAGATGTTCTTACTGTATAATAATGTGGTGAACAGCATCAATTTCCTCATTACACGGTAAATTCATGTCATTTCAGAATTACTGAAATTTGTATTTTTTTGTGTAGCTAATGCCATTTTGGCATTGTGATCTGAAAACAGTGTTCACACTCTCACTAGCTCATTTAATTTATATATCCCAAAAGAAGTCTGTTATCTGTAAAACAGTGTCATTACCACAACAACTCAAATTCTGCGATGGAAATGATGGTGGAAATTATTCCTTTGCCTTGCTAACACTTATTTCATTGCTAAGATCTAACATTTCACAAGTTACGTAATTTAGTTTTTCACATAAATTCATCATTTTAAAATATTACAACTTGACTGGAAGCAATGCACAATTTAAGTGATATTTGCTAAATCTCACATTTATCTCTTCAATGATATTGTTGTTTCCTTGGAAAACACTTGGTACACTTAATTTTGATAAAACATATTAAAAGCAAAAATGTTCTGTGTGGTGAAAATTATGCCACACCACACAGTGTGTATATGTTAATGAATTTCACATTAAATTAAAAGTAGTCCATCCATCCATCCATCCATCCATATTAAAACCATTATCCGTTTTAATAATTATATTATATTATATTATATTATATTATATTATATTATATTATATTATATTATATTATATTATATATTATATATATTATTATTATTTTTTTTTTGTAGTGACAATTTCTTCAAAGCTCTGAATAAGAGGAAACAAGATAGTTGTTAAGATAGTAATACTTTACGTATTTTTCAGTTTCATATTTCTTATATATTTTTTTCTTTTGATCATGTCTAAATTTCATATAAAATGTAAAGTTCTCTATTTAAAATTCTGTATCACCTTAAACATAAAGATGATAAGCCGTCCTGTCAACTTTTGACGTTATGAAGATTGAACCATTCATATTGAACCACAAAATTGTCACATGTTGATATGTGTTGTCAATATTTTTTTCCTTTAGAATTGTGTTCTGTTCTTTTCATCAGGATCCGGCCGCAGATGGCAAAAGAGAAGATTGAGGGATGTCACATCTGCACCTGCGTTACCCCCGGGGAGAACCAGGTGCTCTTGGGTAAAGACAAGGCCTTTACGTATGACTTTGTGTTTGACTTGGACGCTCAACAACATCAGATCTACAGCGCCTGTGTTCACAAACTGGTTGAAGGCTGCTTCGAAGGATACAACGCAACTGTCTTCGCATATGGACAAGTAAGATCTATCACACTTGGACACAGATAAAATGATGTTTACCCAGATTGAGATCCAGAAATGGCAGATAAGTTTGTGATGTCAAAAACACTTTACCTGAATCATATCCAAATATTCAGCTCATTAATTTCAATGAATCAGTATTAACACTTCACTGTCAGTCCGCCGTGACCCTGTGACCTTTCCCCTTCCCTCAAGCGCTATGTGATGTCTTTGTGAGTCGAGCCTCTCGGTTCCACTCGTCACACACCCTCCTCACGTTTAAAGTGCTTATTGTGTCGCGGTCAGGGTTAATTCGCTCGAACTGTAACTCTGTGTTCGGTGATGTATGAAAGCCAGCTGAAACACGAATGGACACTTGAACACCTGAGAGGAATAGTTCTGCTAATGGGCAGCTCTCATGAGAGAGACACAAGTGCTTATAAAAAAGACAGTAGCTTAATTTACGGTTTATACGGCAAGATAATATAGTGATAATGCGCTGTTTATTCTAATTATCTATTATTATTCTTTTTATCCACTATTATTAACCAGACTATCTTGTATCTTTAATAGTGTATGTAATTATTTCTTGAACATTATAATTTGCTGATATTTATGTTCGAGCCTAAAAACGCATGGAAAACGCTAGCCACAACACTTTTTTTTTTTTTAGACCACGTCGCTCTCTATTTGTGCGTCTGAAATAATAAAGTTGAGTGTGCAAATGATGCATTATGTGAAATGTCAGTACTAAAAAATGAAAACGTGACTGTAGTAGGTTTAAAGTACCGGTGGTACGAAGGACCTGGTCAACTCAGTTCTTGACGCATACAGCGCTTTGATTTCTGCGAAGCAGAAAACGTGGACAGAAAATCAAAATATGGACAGTCACGGAACTTATCAAAGTTATCATAAATTAATCAAATCAAATCTCCGTATTGACCAGTATCTGTAAATGTTAAGCTGCAAAAGTTGGTTGAAATATGAATCCTGCATGTTCTGTGCTTCTCTGTTTGAATGAATGGATGGTTTGTTTACTATACAAACTGAAGCGCGTGATGCTTGCAGTAATGAGGACATAAATACATAAACAACATCACCAGAACTGTTCTGAGTCACTCCAAAAGCATTTTACAGTTTCATTTGCGTAAAACCTGTTTCAGTTTAAAGGTATTCACGGCAACCCGTCAAAATAAAAGCTCATTTTTACATAAAGGCATTGTGCTGGAAATAATACTATTATTTAGTAGAATGTGTGTGATACTGCTACTACTGTTGCAAAAAATTATAAAAACTTTATTTTTTAAAGAAATAAAATCACACAAGATTTCTTCCATGTTTTAATTTTAATATCAAATCCCCTTTGTTTACCAAAAAATAAAATGTGTTTAAATTGTATTAATTAAATTAAATTTGGGTGAAACTTGTTTACTGTTTTTCATAATTATATTACTTGTAGAAAAACTTTAAACACAATTGTTAATAAGTATAAAGAATGGCATTGGTTTTATTTTTAGTGATTTTAGTTATTTTAGTTTATTCGCATAGTTTTCTGTTTTGCTTTGGTACCGATATTGGTACCGAGAACCGTGGATTTTCACTGGTATCGGTACCGAATACTGAAATTTTGGTACCGTGACAACACTAGTACAGTATTTCAAAAACTTCTACACAATTAATTCATTTTTTTTTTTTTTTAATAGTTTTAATATTGTTGAATGATTACTCCAATGATTTATTATGATTGCATATACTCTGATTAAATATGGTTTCAGAAAATTTTATATTTACATAATTGTAAATGCCAACTGATGATATTATCTTTAATTTGCAATTGTTTGATTAGATGCAATGAAAATCTAATTACAGTCAAATAGTGAAATATGCATATATCTGAAGTTATCCATATTTGATGCTGATATGAAAATGGTTAAATATCATTCGATTACAGTCTCATGTACAGATATTCTTTGTCGCAAAATGGTTAACTGCTGTTCATGGGTTACTGAATCAAGCCAGTGACTAAATGATCAACTTCACTCTGCATCTGTTAGTAGTGTTTTAACTGTTCTCTATACTGTGAACTCAAACAGAAAGTAATCAAAGATCGTTCTCATTATAATCGCTGGAGCAATCGATTCAAGATCAGCACGAGTCTATCAGTGATTTGATTTCTGCTTTTTTTTTTTTTTTTAAACCAAAACTCATGTTATAATCAATGACAGTTTGTCATTTTTACTCAGCGAGTCTCTCATTTACATTATGTTAGTTTTGATGGAAGTCTTGGTGAGATTGCAGAAATTGCATTCCTTGCATCGTGTGCAAGATGATTGTGTTTGATTCAATGGGAGTAGATCTAAAGAAGAAGTTCACAATGTAATACTCATTTAATATGCAAAGATGTTGACCAATCATAGAAGTGGGCGTTTCCAGAGAAGTCTCACAGAAGACACGCCCTTTTCAACAGAGCGTTCAAATCTAAAATTAAGGCTAAAATTAGGGTAGAAATGGCCATTTATTTCTAGATTATATGTTTTTGATGTAACAATAAAACTATGAATGTAAGCAGACCCAAGGAAACACAAAATACTTGTTAATGTTTCCTGACCTCTTTAATCACTAATTATGTTTATGAATGTATATGGTGTGTTAGAATTGTATATGTTGAATTCATTTTAATTCTTCATCGTGCATTTTAATGGGTTTTGTCGTCTTCTCTCTCTCATGTAGACTGGTTCAGGAAAGACCTACACCATGGGCACTGGCTTTGATGTATCCATTTCGGAGGAAGAGCAGGGCATCATCCCACGGGCTGTGCAACATCTCTTCCAGGGCATCCAGAAACGCAGACTAGATGCGCAGAGCGCCGGCGTGCCCCTCCCAGAATTCAAAGTCAGCGCCCAGTTCCTGGAGGTGTGACTTAAATTACATTTTAGTAATCCAAAAGCAAAGTAATTTAAATCTTGAAAGTTGTACAATTTAAGAGTTTATTACAATTTTAACAAAATATTTTATTTTTTTCAGACCCTATGAAATGCATTTAAGTTTTTAATTTAATTAAATTTTTAAATTTTTAAATTTTTTATTATTTTGTATTTAATTTTTAATTATAATAAACAAATAGCATCTAACCCTATTTTAATCAATTGAATTCATAAAAAATATTTTATTTTTTATTATTATTATTTTTTTAAATAAATAAATAAATAATAGGGCCCAATAATGTGTTTCCAGAAATTCTTTTTACTTCTTTCCCCGTGTTCCCTCGCTCCGCGCGCTCAGAAACTTCAGTCATCAGGCGTGAAGGAGGCGCTCAGCTGCGCAGACAGCAGTGTAGCTGTAAACAGATTAGCCCCTTCCTCGTGTAAAGTCCTAGCTTAGGTAATGAGTTTAAACCTGTAACAGGGCGTTTTAAGGATCCGTGCCACTCGCTGTCTGGCACAGGCTGCTGTTTGTTCAGCAGAATCACGGCTTGCTTTGGGGAATAGTTCGACAGATTTGTCTCGATTCTGTGGCTGTGAACAGTCGCCGTCTCTCGGGGCGGCTTTAATAGAGCATTTAAATGCCCTTATTTCATTAGCCTTGCCCTTTCCAGAACTCCTTTGTGCACTTTGTTGTTCATTGTTAGCAGTTTGATTTATTGTTCTGAACCCTAAATCGATTTTATCAAGTCCCTCTGTGTCACTTCCCAAAGCAAGGGAAGCTGGGAAAAGCCCCGTCCCTTACTTTCTCTTTATTCACTCTCTTGAGTGCAATTTCTGCTCATGAGTTAGGTTTCCATGATTTATCCTTCCCTTGTCTATACGCTTGTGTGGTCTCTGGGATTCCCGAGGTCGAACATGCAAGGCTCTGGCCTTTTGATCTCTTGACCTTTGCCCTCTGAAGGTCACCGAGCTTGTGTGTTTCGTCCTGTAGCTCTATAATGAGGAGATCCTGGACCTGTTTGACAGCACGTGTGACCCTGAGGCTCGAGGTAGGAAGTCCAACATTAAGATCCATGAGGATGGGAGCGGAGGCATCTACACCACAGGAGTGACGTCACAGCTGGTCAGCTCAGAGGAGGAGGTCAGATATCTGTCTGTTTATGACTTAATGTTATGTCATAATGTTATTTACTGGAGTCATTTGAATGAAATTCAAATTGACATTAATTGCTTCCTTAAATGCCTTTTGGTATTAATTTGCATGCTTCATTAGTGCATGACATTCAAAAAAAAATTTTTTTTATTTATTTTTTATTTCATCCGTATTTATTTTTTGTCCCAGAACAGTGAGAGAGAGTTAAAAAAAACCAAAAAACAAAAAAAAACACTTGCAATTTCTAGTTGCCTTGTCACAATTCTGAGGAAAAAAAGTGAAAAACGTATATAAAATGATCATTTAAAAGGTAACTTCTACAAGACACTTCTAAAAATAGTTAAAACTACAGTCAGGCTATGTGCATTTGAGCCAGCAGTAAAAGTATAAAACACCATAATTGTGATGTAATTATGTGAAAATACAGGGATTGTCAGCAGTAGTTAATAAATATAATATAGTGTACAGTTATTCTAAATAATGTTATGATTTTATTTTGTATATCACTAATCTATTATCACTACACTATTATCATTACAAAAATATGCATCTCTGTGTATAGAGGAATAATAATAATAATAATAATAGAAGTAGTAGTAGTATATTAAATGCTGTTGATAAAAATAACAATATATTATTATTAGCAGTAGTAATAGTACTAGTGTGTATTTCATTTATTAAATGTAAATAATAATTATAATAATAATTTATTATCATTTTTCATTATTATTAGTAGTAGTATATTAAATGTTGTTGATAATAATAAAAATATATTATTATTAGTAGTAATAGTTCTAGTGTGTATTTCATTTATTAAATGTAAATAATAAATATAATAATTTATTATCATTTTTCATTATTAATATTAGTGGTAGTAGTATATTAAATGTTGTTGATAATAATAAAAATCATTATTATTATTATTATTAGTAGTAGTAGTAATAGTAATAGTGTGTATTTACTTTATTATATGTAAATAATAATAATAATAATAATAATAATAATAAAAATAATTTATTATAATTTTTTATTATTAGTAGTAGTAGTAGTTTTTTGTTGGTGATGATGGAATGGTATTAAATAGTATTATAATAAAAATAATTACCATCATAATCAAAAACAACATTTAACGCTACTACTCTTACTACTAATTCTGCTAGTAATAATTTAATATTATAATAAATATTTGTAGTAGTAGTAGTGTTAATAGTGATGTATATATTTCATATTACATGTTGTTAATATAAAATACTGCTAATACTAATTATTATTATTATTATTATTATTAAAACACTGTAATGCAGTGTTTGTTTTGTGGAGCACAGAGTTATAAAAACCGCAGCTTGTTGCAGGAAGAGCTACATTGTTTCACAGATCATTTGTTCTCACTCAGAAACCTGACAGATGATGGACGTGAGATGCGTTGTGAATCTCGTTTAATTGTTGAGTTAGTTCACTTGTTTTAAGCGGCTCTGAGCAGTGATGTGTGTGTGTCCTCAGCTGCTGCAGTGTCTGAAGCTGGGCGCTCTCTCCCGCACCACGGCCAGCACGCAGATGAACGCCCAGAGCTCCCGCTCTCATGCCATCTTCACCATCCACCTCTGCCAGATGAGAGTCTGCCCGCAGCCACACCTGGTACAGCAACACATCAGTCAGGAGGATCTTTAGATGAGAGCTAGAGAGCTCGCCAAGAAAATCATGTTGAGAGCTATAATCCTAAACTGCTTCATTAGAAAGCCATTAACAAGTTTAAGCAGGTCGCGAGTTTGACATATTAAAATTCATAGAGCTCAGTCTTCTGCGGTACAAAACTGAGTAATTATAATAAACCACTGGCATTAGAAGCATGTCGGAGCACACTGAAAATACAGCAACCATGACGCTCGTGCACATGGTTTTGCATTTGTAATTTAAGATGCATGTGTTAATATCTCAAAGCTGCCATTGTTTTGACTCGTTCCTCTCGCTCCAGGTGAACGGAGAGATGAACGGCGATAGCTCCATCGCTCAGCCCGAGTATGAGACGCTCACTGCTAAGTTTCACTTCGTGGACCTGGCTGGATCAGAGCGTCTCAAACGCACAGGAGCCACAGGACAGAGAGCGAAAGAGGGCATCTCGATCAACTGTGGCCTGGTACGTCTGATGTTCAAACCACAGGGGCTTTCACACCCGCTTACTTTGTAGGAACTCAGTTACAGGAAGTAAACACAAGGACAGTCCCGTGACAGACAGATTGTCCCCGAGGGACATTTTGCTGGTTGCATTCTGTCATCTAAAGGTGATTTGCGTTACCCTGTTACTCAGAACACAATATTCTGATGTTTTGATGGGACGACAGACAGAAAGCAAGATTTTCTGCGAGTGCAGGATTAATTCATTCCAGTCTGGCTTCCGAAATCTAAGAAATAATTTGTATTTACATTTTTTAAAGACTTATTGTTAGAAAAGATTTATATTTAGATTTTATTTATCAAAGAATCCGGAAAAAAGTATCACAGGTTCCAAAAACAATAAAATAATAATAAATAATCAGCAAAAATGGTTTCAAACGTTCATAATGAATCAGCATATAATAATGATTTCTGAAGGATGATGTGGCTAGAGACTGCTGTAATGATGCTAAAAATACAGCTTTTCGTCACAGTAATAAATTATATTGAAAGTATATTAAAATGGAAAACCAATATTTTAAATTGTAATATTATTTCAGGGTATTACAGTTTTTTTCCCCTGTATTTTTGATTAAATAAATGCAATAAATGCAGCTTTGATGACCATAAGAGACTTATAAAAAAAAAAAAAAAACATAAAACATTTTACTGATCCCAGACTTTTGAACAGCAGTCTGGCAGTGTGTGTGTGCCTATATATATATTTTTTTTTTTGCAAATATAAGTTCAAATTTTTTTTTTTAAGTAAATGAATAGTAAATACATGTTTACACACACACACACACACACACACACATATATAAATATAAATGGTTTTATCATAAGCTACTATATATTTCACATCCTTTCATTTGTCACTTCCAAACTTTTTTTAGATCATGACTGAGTTGACATTAAATTACCAGTTCCTTTAAACATGACTAGATAAATATTTGAGAAAGCACTAAGCCGTCACCTCAACACCACAAAACTGGCTTCGTCAGGGACTTCATTATCAGAAATGTGCCGCTTCTTTCAGCTGAGTCAAGTTTCTACATGTTAACTGAGGTGTGAAACTTGTGTTGCATGAGTTCTGCCTCCTCCTCGATTCATTACTGCGCTCACACTGCCGTGCCGGGTAAAGTTGTCCGAGTAGATGAAGGAAAGGAAGGGTAATTATAATGTGAGAGAGTTCTGAGGAAGAGCTAAAGACTGGAAGAGAGCCAAGAACAGCCATTGTTCAGAGCCCAATAGAGCTCTATTGTTTTTAGAGCCTAGTTACTCATTTGTAAGAGAGCCCATTTAAAGGCTTTTAATCTTAGATAGCAGCATGTGATGGAGCGTGACCGTGTGTGTGTGTGTGTGTGTGTGTTTGGCAGCTGGCCCTGGGTAATGTGATCAGTGCACTGGGAGATCAGAGTAAGAAGGCAGGCCATGTGCCCTACAGAGACTCCAAACTCACACGCCTGCTGCAGGACTCGCTGGGAGGAAACAGGTAACGTCTGATACACCCGGATACACACTTACACACCAGAAGGGTTGCATTCTTAACAAACACGGTGTCGTTTCATACTATGTAACTTCCTTATAATTACTGTAAATGAACCCTACTCCTAATTCCTGACATTTTTAACTACAAGAAAGATATTTTAAGTCCTTTTATGAAGCTATGAAGGTTTTAAGGTCGTACTGTTGATAGTTTTATTATTGTGGGAGATCTCCCTTTGACTTTTATTGTTTTCAGAAAAACTGTAATTTCTGTACTACACCTTTTACACGACACCTTTCACACCTGTTATTTGTTATTATATTTGATATTGTTCAGTTTAAGTAGATTTTATTCCCCGCAAAAACAGCAATACTTGACATGCACATAGACGTTATAAATTAAAATAATTATAAATACTGTAGACCAGTACTTCTAACCCCACTTCTTTTATTATGATACTTTTATTATGTTATGCTTATCACTTTTATTTACATATTAAAAAAAAAATTTTTATGTTTTGAAAAAATGATTTAATAATAATGTCATTAAATTACCATTAAAAAGCAACATTCAGGATTTACAAGCCAGGGGGCATGAATAATTGAGAATTAATAATTATGAAATAATATTTTACATATTTATTTAATAATAAAAAACAGTATTATTAATTTCTATTTTTAAATAATTAATCACAGAAAATTGACAGCAATTATTACTTCAGAATTTACTTACAAGTCATGGCATGATTAACTGAAATTAATACATTTTTATATAATTAATTTTAGATATTGATTTATTTTATAATTACAAGCAATTTGTATTTTAACATACAAATACTTCCAAATTTATTACATACAAGTTCAGCGGGCAACCTTTTTTGTTGTATGGACCTGAACGAATTGCATGGAACAGTTTTTCTTAATTTAGTTAAGTTGACTGAACTAGTAATTATTATTATTATTTATTTATTTTATTTTTTTGAGTGCACACAATCGCTGCTCTCCACAAAATACAACAAAGCACCAATGAAAAAAATATATGATAAAAAAAAATATATATATATATATATATATTTACATTTGTTTTTACTACCTCTATTGCTGCTACGTAAATACCCTGTATAACCTCTTTGCACATTCTGCTCTTGTACATTCCTACTCATCATAATATTTATTAAGTTTACAGTATACTGTCCAGCACATTTTATTTTATCCTTTTTTTTTTTTTTTTTTACTTTTCGCATACTATATTTATATATAATTTTATTGTGTTTGTATTCTTTAATAATTGCACTTTCCATGGAGCGGACCTGACTTACATTTCACTGCTGGTCATATGCTCTCCATATAACCATGTATGTGATATCTTGAATATATATATATATATATATATATATATATATATATATATATATATATATATATATATATATATATATATATATATATATTAGTTTTGTATTTTATTTTAATTTATAAAAATGTATTTAATGCATTTTATTTTTATGTATTTTATTTTATTTCTATAAAACTTTAAATCTTAAAGCTGTATTTATTTATTTTTTATTATTTAAGGCGTTCTAGATAAAGTGTGTGATACTTTATCTAGAAAGCTTAGTTCTATCATTGTAGAGTCAGTTTCATAAATAAACACTTTGTTTAGAAGTCTCAGATTGTCCTTGCAAGTTCACACACTTAAAACTTAGCAGACTTCTGTGTGTACAGTGCGTTCATTGTGCCTTGAAGGTTAATGCATGCTAACAGTGCACTGCTTCAGTGTGTGTGGAGGCACAGCCCATATATTCTTATGATGTGGGTTCAGAGGGGGAGTTGATTGAATTAAACATGAGGGACTGCAGACAGAGGAACTCCTTAAAGACATTCAGTCCCAGCCGCATCCCAAAAATATGTGGGCAGTGTGTGCAGTCCATGAAAGCGTGTTTGCATTTATCTTGTGTTTTATCTTTTTTGTTGTGTGTGTATGTTTCTTGAAGATCTCATAGACCCTTATGAATTCCTTTCCTCTTGCTTTCTCATCTGCTGTGTATCTGTCTAGTCGGACCGTGATGATCGCCTGCGTGAGTCCCTCTGACCGTGACTTCATGGAGACCCTGAACACACTCAAGTACGCCAATCGGGCTCGCAACATCAAGAACAAAGTGATCATGAACCAGGACAAAACCAGCCAGCAGATCAGCGCCTTACGAGCAGAGATCGCACGTCTGCAGATGGAGATCATGGAGTACAAAGCGGTAAGGAGAAGGACCTAGAGGGATTCTGGGAAGAGTCTCAAGCAAGCATCTTTCCCACCAACGAAAGCCCACAATTGGACAATTCACCCCAAAATGAAGTCTATGTCATCATATCATACAATTTTCTTCTGTGGAAAAAAGAGACGTTTTGTAGAATATTCTGTATGTTTATTTCAAAACAATGAGAGTGAATGGGGACTGGAGCTCTGAGCTCCTAATATCGCTTAAAAAAAGCACACAAACATATTTAATACTATTGTGCACTATAGTCCAAATGTTCTGAAGCCATACAATACATTTTGATGAGGAACAGACCAAAAAAGTCATTATTATCTAAAAATCTCCTCCAACACAATCTCTTGACTAGATTGTAGAATATAAATTTAAATAGAATATGAATATATTTGTAAGAATTTGTACTTTAGGTGGAGATGTTTTATCTACAAATGGTACGAATTCAAGGGATCCTAATAGACGCCTGATTTGAAGGTTGGGGTGTATTAGTACAATATTTGTCGTACACTTTTGTACAATCTACTCACAAACCTTTTGAGGGTTGGGATCACCTTTGTGGTGACTTTTTATCTATATAGGATCAACCTCATATGATCCTTCACAAAGATGTACGATTTGTATGTAAAACGTCATCATGAATCGTTTGCGAATTAGTAAATGGTTACTAATATTAGTGCTAATATAAATTACCCTAGTATTCTGCTGTGGTATTGAGAATTGTGTAATTTCTCTAATTCTTTCTAAAATGTATACAGATGTATACTGAAAATATATATTTGATCTCGCCATCTTTAAATAAATCACTCATAATGAAGTTTTGGTCATGTGGCGCACTCAAAATTGCGTTAAATAATCGTGATTACAATATCGACTAAAATAATCGTGATTATTATTTTTGCCATATTTGAGGGGCCCTAATCTGCTCACACACCTTCTGAGGGTTACCTTCAGGGGGCGGACAATTCATAGTGACGTTTTAGCTACAATTCATACAGATTCATAGGATCATACTCAAATACGTACAGTTTACGCGGTAGGTAAAACGTCACCCTCTATATTGTATGGTTTTGTACGATCAAGTCGCACTCCTCTTGAAGGATGGGGTCGGGTCGGACCTCCGTGGTGACTTTTTACCCACAAATCGTACAAATTAATTTGATCAAAGTCGAAGATGCATTTTTAGCATGATGCAATTATGGCATAAAACATCATCATAAATTGCACATTCAATTCAAAATATACAAATATTCTTATATTGGGACCATCATATGGGCTTGGGATGATGACAGACTTTTCATTTTTGGGATCAGTTTGAGCTTACACTGAAGCAACAAACTGCTAAAAACTTCATCTAATATTTAACCAAATAGAGGACTTCTTTCATTCCTACACTTGTTCTTTCTCTTCTTTCCTTCAATGCCACCCAGTTGTCTCAGCTGTTGATGTAATAAGTCCAGAGGATGAGAAAGTCTTTGTGGTGGGCTTCTGGGGTTTGATAACAGGGTTCAGCTCTTGGGATCTCATCGAAGCTAATGAAGCGTAGCTGTAGCTTAGCGCCTCTGCCTGACCTGGATGATAAACGGCCGCGCAAAGAAGTTAGCGATTAACCATGATGGCTTTTAGAGAGTCGAGCCGTCCTGACGGAGAGAGCGAGCATTGAAGGATTGGGGGATTGCTGCTTGGGTTGGATGGGGTCAGTGCCTAGTTATCCGTTTCTAACACCCTGTATCCGAAATCACCCCCCATACCCTTAAATGGGGCACTATTTGAGAAGACAGATATTTTTAGTGGTGTCCAAAACCTGAGTGGACATTATCGAGCGCATTCATTCAATCCCACACTGCACAGTAATAACAATGCTAGAGAATGGCTCAAAGGCTAAAAAATACCCATAATGCACTGTGAGAGTCGCGCACCGAATGAATTGCCGCATCTCGCCCAAAAATGGCGCCCACGACTGGATCATCCTTCCCTAAATTTTTTAATTTCCATGACAGAGTTTAAGATAAATCCTTTCATCTTACTGGAGCAGCCAGTTTGCCAGCTTCGAATAATTATTAAACAAAAGCATGCAAAAGCTGCAGTTCTTCCGGTGCACCCAGTGATTATGAATTCACTCACTTGTTTCCACTCACACTTTCAAGTGAACTGTATTAGTGGCCTAATGTAGGGAATAGTGAATGAGGGTTTTGTTGGTGATTTTGGATTCAGCCACAGTCTTTGGGTTTGTTTCAGGGGAAACGAGTGGCCTGTGAAGAGGGATCCGACGGTTTTAGTGATCTGTTTCAGGAGAACTCGATGCTCCTAAAAGAGAACGACACTCTCCGTATGCGGGTCAAAGCCATGCAGGAAACCATCGACCACCTCAACACTCGAGTCACCCAGCTGCTCACCAACGGAGTCAGCCTGCTGCTCACCAAGACTGGTGAGAGACCTCTCGTGGATGGAGAGGGGACTACCATTCAATTATGTGTAGATAGTAGGACTGTGTGATATTATAATGTAACATGAATATTTAAATACTTTAATGTAGTTTTATTATTTGACCAGTAAGTTTTCCCAAGGCTGTGCCAGTAGTGCAGTATTGTGTCTCAGCAGTGTCTCTGATTTAAGATGCACAGGAATCATGCATTTCTATGCAACACTTAACAGCAAAACAATTCTGTGTAATTTAAATAAGCAGTAGATAAGACAAGTCCTGCCTAAAGTTAATAGCTTATTTAGTGGGATATTAGATAGTTATTCAACTCTGTGCTAGCTATATTAAATTGCATTGAATGTCTCATTTATTTTCAGATGAATCTTGCAATCTTATATATATCGGTATACATGTATTTATAATATATATATATATATATATATATATATATATATATATATATATATATATATATATATATATATCAGCAACTTTTAAAGTTTAATCGCCACATTATGACTTATCGCAGTTTTTGTCTTTCCCTCCCTAAATTTAAGACCCCTTAAAATCATAATTAAGACTTTGTTGTACCATTAAGACTTTATGGCCTTACTTCTGATACAACTACATTTAAGATATCTTACACTTTTTAAGCCTGCATTAATTGTGCGTTCAGAAAATTATTGCTGTTAAAATGAATTAGCATTAATGTGTTAACACGTTAATTTTGACAGCCCTGAAAAAAAAAAAAAAAAAAATTATATATATATATATATATATATCCATTATTGTATTATTCCTTGGGATTGTAATGTTTCTACTTCTCTTGGGAAATAGTTTTATTCTGTTAATACCCTTGAAAAGATTTTTCCAAAAATAATTTTTAGTTTCAGTTTTAAATTGTAATTACTCAAATATAGTTTCCATCATGAAAAATAGTCAAGGAAGCTGGCATGGTGTTAAAAAACGAACTAACAAACAAACATGAATACTTCTTGTGATTTCATAATGCTGAATAAATCTGTCTCTCTTTGAACAGGTGAAACGAACGAGGAGATTGGCAATCTAATCCAGAACTACATTCGAGAGATTGAGGAGCTGAGGTAACATCATGACACATTGGGATGTGAGTTTCTCATCGGAGCAATAGAGACGAGTGAGTGATGTGTCTGCTGTTCTCCGTCTCTCAGGTCTAAGCTGCTGGAGAGCGAGGCCATGAACGAGTCTCTGAGGCGCAGTTTGTCCCGCCTCTCCGCCCGCTCTCCACACCCCTCCACACCAGCACTCCCTCTCGGCTCCTCCCCCTCCGTCTCCATGGATGCAGAGATGACCGATGTGATTTGTCAAGCCAAATTAGATGTGGAGAGGCTGAAGAAGAAAGAGAGAAATCAGAGGAGGAAGAGGTGAGGTCTCAAGAGCAGGTTTTTTTTTTTTGTGTATTTATTTATTTTATTATTTTATTCATTATTTTTATATATTATATTATATTATATTATTTATTTATTTATTTATTTATTTACTTTATTCTTTTATGAATTAATTCATTTTTCTATTATGTTTTGTTTTTTATATTGGGTTATTGGACTATTTTATATTTATTATTTAGTTATTTTTTTCTTTTAATGCATTATTTATTCTTTCGTATGATTTATTTGTAGTTTTATTCTTTTATATTTTTATTTTATTGTTGCATTCTCTTTCCCCCATTTATTTATTCTGCTAAAATATTCTTGAAAAGGGATAAAAAGTGTCATTTTATTTTTATGATGAGAGAAATTCTACCTAAATAAATCCACATGCTTCATGGAAGATGGGTACAAAAAAATCTTGATTGATTTTTACTCATGAAAATGTATTTTTGAATGTTTTAAGGTCACAATTAAAATGACTGCAATGTCAGACTACAATATCCACAGCATGTAGGAATTAATCAATGCTATTAAATATGTAGTTAAGTAAGTGATTAAATCGGAGACCCTGCTCCTCCACGTCTCAGGTGGTCTCCTCTGATGTTAGCAGAGGTCTCGTTTCACTGATTGTGTATTTGGAAGACTTCAATATGCTTGTCCTCTCTTGTTTTATGGTACTGATCCAATAAGAGGCTGTAAAATGTGCCAGAATGAGATTTATCTCTGTCTGTGCCAGGATGTCCTGTCAGGACAGCACGCTGGCACAGATACAAGTATCTCTCAGTAAATCGTCCGGTGTAATGAATATGATACAGGAGCGTCCCGCTCTTCACATTGGCTCTAATGTGGCCGTAATGGGAGAGAGGCCATGGGTAATTTGTAAACCCAACATTATACTGGAAGTCTCAGCTGATCTGTAAAGGCTAAAAAAGCATAAGACCCAGGATAAATCTCACGAGTCCCCATGGTGCGATTAAATGACTATTAAATGACGTTTGCATCAGATATTGGTGGATCTGTGGCCTGGTCCATTATTTTTGTGTGTGTGCAAACTGCTGAATGTCCGATTGACTACATCAGTGCTGTATTTATGCATGTATCTGTCTGTAGGAAATGTAATAATAGTTCTCCTACTGTCTCGTGTTTTAGTCCCGAGAAAGAAAAAGGTCTGAAGAAGAGAGCCAAGCTTTTTCCTCAGGAAAATGGAGAAAAGAGCGAGAACGGACTGAGCAGGGAAAACGGAGAGAGACGAGAGAATGGAGATGGAGACTCTGATAATGAACCTGAAGAGGTGAGAGAGAAGAGTGCAATAACAACTGGTCTGCTGGTAACAAAGATTTGAGATGATTTAATAAAAAAAAAAAAAAAAAAAAAGTATTATGAGAATGAATTTTTTAAGTGAGGATAAATTAGAGTATAAAGATTAAATGATGTGGATAAAGCTGTATATTATATAAATCACACATTGCAGACAGTGGCTAATAAAAATAAAATTACAAAATGACAAGAAAGAATCAAGTCTAAATTTTTAAGTCTTAAAATTGCAGCATTGCAGCAAAAAATGCAATTGCAATGACGTTTTGCTTGCAATTTTTTATGAATATAAAAACAAGAATACCATTATTTGGAGGAAAAGTTTAGTTTAAAGAAAACGTTATAGCAGGAAAAATGTCATGAAGTAGTATTTAATGAGAATGGTGCATAAATTAAGTTATGTGTTTGTGTTATAAGAATAAAATTATACAATTACAGAAATAAAGTCGTAATATAACACATAAAAACACTGATGGATGATGTTGCATAATTTTATATAATTATATATATATATATATATATATATATATATATATATATATATATATGTATGAAAGAAGGTTTTAAGGTTTGATCTTCACCCTGTGTAGGATGGCATGTATCCTCTTCAGGAGGACGGACACGGGGAGATCGGCTGTGATGAGGAGGAGGAGGAGGAGGAGGAAGAGGAGACCAGAGAGGAGGAAGAGGAGTTTGACAGCGACGAGAGCCTGGTGGATTCTGACTCTGACTCGGATGAGAAAGGTGCAATCTGAGACGCTTTCATTACAAACGTCCACTCAGCCTCTTTCATTCCCTCTGACCCTTTAACCCGTGGCTCGTCATCTCTCAGTCAGCTTACAGGCCGATCTAGCGGACCTGACGTGTGAGATCGAGATCAAGCAGAGACTCATCGATGAGCTGGAGAACAGCCAGCGCCGGCTCCTGATGCTGAAGAGCCAGTATGAGGAGAAACTGATTCTGCTCCAGAACAAGATCCGAGACACGCAGCTGGAGAGAGACCGCGTGCTGCACAACCTCAGTGAGCGCCTGCCAGCGTCACCTCACCACTCTCATTCTTTCTGATGTGTTTCTGCTCTTTTTCCAAGGCAAAAGGCCTGGAAGTCTATAAATTGGTGTATGAATGGGTTTTTTCACCTTTAAATGAAAATCGGGTCATCGTTTACGGGAGTGTAATGAACCTGAATGAATTTCTTTTGGGTTTGGAAAGACATGAGGACATTCTTTTGATGGCATTTCAATAATAAATAATTCTTCCATCATTTTCTGTGTGGTTTTAGTGTCCATGGAGAACTACACCGAGGAGAAAGCCAGTAAGATCAAATCGGAGTACGAGAAGCGTCTGAAGGAGATGAACCGAGACCTGCTGAAGCTGCAGGCCGCTCAGAAGGAGCACGCGCGTCTGCTGAAGAACCAGAGCCGATACGAGAGAGAGCTCAAGAAACTGCAGTCTGAGGTGGCCGAGATGAAGAAAGCCAAGGTGAGAGCTGGAGCTCGATCTCTACAGTGCCCCCTTGAGGCCATGAAGAGACATCAGCTGTAGAAATAATTGACCGTCTTAAAAACCTTTTATTTTAAAAGGGTGATTAAAGTACCAATTTTCCCATGAGTGTGGAATTTATTTATTTATTGATGAAACTAGCTTATACCTCAGGAATAGACTGTGCCCCAGTTTGAATAAAAGAGTGTATTCTGGTTGTGTGGAAGGTGCTTGCTTTTGAGTGTGTTTTATCAGATTTATCAGTACTAGAAGAGTGGCAAGGCACACACACACACACAGACACAGACACACACACACACACACTCACAGACTAATGTTAAAATGATTGGGGCAGGGTTATTATAGCCAAGTAAAACTAAGAGTAAAAGTAAAATAGAAATAATAATAAATAAATAAACAAAATCAATCAATCAATTTAAATATAAATTCTATAAACCTTAATTATATATATATATATATATATATATATATATATATATATTTAAACTAGTTGCAATATTTCTTATTTTAATTTAGTTTAACTTGATATAAAAATAGCTAAAATTAAAAATGTCATATATAAAAATGTTATATATAAAAATGTTATATATATATATATATATATATATATATATAATTAAGGTTTATAGAATTTATATTTAAATTGATTGATTGATTTTGTTTATTTATTTATTATTATTTCTATTTTACTTTTACTTTTTTATATATATATATATATATATATATATATATATATATATATATATATATATACTAAAACTACTAAAATTACAAAAACACAATACAAAAACTTTAAAATAAATTTTGAATGGAAAATCGAAAATGTAATTGCGGATTCAAAATATATATATAAAAAAAATTGTCTCAATGAGACCAAAATAACTCTGGTTTGGGGGTCAATGTTTTTTTTATTATTACTATATTTTTTTTTTACTGACACTGCATCTAGTTGTTTCTCACAGTGTCTGTTGGTCATCCCATCTCTAGGTGGCGCTAATGAAGCAGATGAAGGAGGAGCAGCAGAAGAGGAGGATAATCGACGCCAAGAGGAACAGAGAAATCGCACAACTGAAGAAAGAGCAGCGACGACAAGAGGTTTGACTGATGAACAGTTCAGAATGAGTCCTCCAGTTGTGTATCATGGAGTATAAAGTATTATTTACTCACGCTCTCTGTTAGTATCAGATCCGATCTCTGGAGACTCAGAAGCACCGGCAGGAGATCGTGCTGCGGAGGAAGACACAGGAAGTGACAGCGCTGAGGCGGCTGGCCAAGCCCATGTCGGAGCGTGTGGCCGGACGTGTGGCCCGCAGACTCACCACTTTGGACTCCTTAGCAGAGCTGTCCACCGCGACCACAACAACCTCCTCCGAACACGAATCCACTCGCTCGGTGTCCAGCATCATACGCCAGTGGAATACCAAACTGAATGGATACCTGGGAGAGAACGAGAGCCAGGGGACACGAGCAAACCTGGCCAGGTCAGATTATTAGATACAGCAGTCAATCAACTCGATCAATGCTTTCGAAGGAAACGATAATATTGGGAAATACAAACCTGATTCCAGAAAAGTTGGGACACTGTAAAAAGTGTGAATAAAAACAGAATGCAATGATGTGGAAGTTTCAAATTTCAATATTTTATTCAGAATACAACATAGATGACATATCAAATGTTTAAACTGAGAAAATGTATCATTTTAAGGGAAACATAAGTTGATTTAAAATTGCATGGCATCGACACATCTAAAAAAAAGTTGGGACAAGGCCATGTTTACCACTGTGTGACATCCCCTCTTCTTTTTATAACAGTCTGCAAACGTCTGGGGACTGAGGAGACTAGTTGCTCAAGTTTAGGAATATGAATGTTGTCCCATTCTTGTCCCAATACAGACTTCTAGTTGCTCAACTGTCTTGTGTCTTCTTTGTTGCATCTTCCTCTTTATGATGTGCCAAATGTTTTCTATGGGTGAAAGATCTGGACTGCAGGCTGGCCATTTCAGTACCAGAATCCTTCTTCTACGCAGCCATGATGTTGTAATTGATGCAGTATGTGGTCTGGCATTGTCATGTTGGGAAATGCAAGGTCTTCCCTGAAAGATACGTCTGGATGGGAGCATATGTTGTTCTAGAACTTGGATTTACCTTTCAGCATTGATGGTGCCTTTCCAGATGTCTAAGCTGCCCATGCCACTCGCACTCATGTGGGTTGTCCTTGTCCTCTTTAGTCCGGACCAGTTTTCCAAAAATATCTTCAAATTTTTATTCGTCAGAGCACAGAACAGTTTTCCACTTTGCCACAGTCCATTTTAAATTATCCTTGGCCCAGAGAAAACGCCTGCGATCTGGATCATGTTTAGATATGGCTTCTTTTTTACCTATAGAGTTTTAGCAGGCAACAGTGAATGGCACGGTGGATTGTGTTCACAGACAATGTTTTCTGGAAGTATTCCTGAGCTCATGTTGTGATTTCCATTACAGTATCATTCCTGTATGTGATGCAGTGCCGTCTAAGGGCCTGAAGATCACGGGCATGGTTTGGTATGGTTTTCCGGCTTTGACCCTTACACACAGAGATTGTTCCAGATTCTCTGAATCTTTGGATGATATTATGCACTGTAGATAATGATAAATTCAAACTCTTTGCCTTTCTGATATTGCTGCAATATTTTTCACCGCAGCATTGGGGGAATTGGTGATCCTCTGCCCATCTTGACTTCTGAGACACAGTGATACCCAATCATGTTCCCAATTGACCTAATAAGTTGCAAATTGGTCCTCCAGCTGTTTCTTATATGTACATTTAACTTTTCCGGCCTCTTATTGCCACCTGTCTCAACTTTTTTGGAAGGTGTAGCTCTCATGAAATCCAAAATGAGCCGATATTTGGCACGACATTTAAAAATGTCTCACTTTCAACATTTGATATGTTATCTATATTCTATTGTTAATAAAATATAAGTTTATGAAATTTGTAAATTATGCCATTCCTTTATTACTCACAATTTGTACAGTGTCCCATCTTTTTTGGAATTGGGTTCGTATAATTACAGTTTAAAATAACTGTTTTAAAATGTAATTTATTCCTGTGATGCAAAGACAAATTTTCAGCAGCATTACTCCAGTTTTCAGTGTCACATGATCCTTAAGAAATCATCCTAATATGCTGATTTTGCTCAAGAAAATGTCATTATTATTATTATTATTATTATTATTATTATTATCAGTGAATGTTTTTGGATTCTTTTTCTTTGATCTTAAATTATTTGAATATAAAGTTCTGAAGAACATTTATTTAAAAATAGAAATCTTTTGTAACACAAATGTCTTCACTGTATCCGTATATATCTGTATTTGTAGCAGAAAAACGTTCCAGGGAAAGAGTACTAGCACAAGTTTTTCAAAGACAGCCCGTCAGAAGTGGCAGTCTCTGGAGAGGAGGATTGTGGATATTGTGATGCAGAGAATGACCATCACTAATGTGGAAGCTGATATGGATCGCCTCATTAAGGTGATTTGAGCATTTCTTTTTCTTGTATTCTACATATTACAGTGCATTAGTGGTCTTCCTGAAACCCTGTGCAGTTTTGCTGCGTAGGTTTTGTAATTGAATGTTTTGTGTGTTTAACAATGGAACAGTTCAGCGATAATGAAAGATCATAAACTCGATCAAATAATGCATCTCAATGACACTTCCAGAAACGTGAGGAGCTGTCCGTGCAGCAGGAGGCGCTGTTGCGCAAGAGAGAGAAGTTACTGAACGAGGGCTTCAGAGAGGATGAGGAGGAGAGGCTCCTTCAGGAGATGAACGAGGAGATTGATGTGCTCAATGCCAACATCGATTACATCAGCGACAGTCTGTCAGACTGCCAGGCCACCATCGTACAGATCGAGGAGACCAAGGTACAGTGACCGCTCTCTCACTGCATATGTAGATGAATGCATGCCGTTTGCAAATCATAGGTCACCACTATTAACATAAGTGTTTTGTCTTCTTTAGGATGAGCTGGACTCAGTGGACACCTCAGTGGTCATCAGCTCCTGCTCGCTGGCCGAAGCTCGTGCTCTCCTGGACTACTTCCTCAAAGCCTCTATTGACAAGGCAAGTCCGGGCAGACAAATCCAACAAAATTGTTTTGTTGTTGTGATTTAGGGTCATGCAGAGTAAATAGGATTGTTTGAGGGTGAGTAGTTTAAAAGTGACAGTAAGTGCGTTTCCATTACTCTTCAAGTTGCACAAATTGAAATATCTAATTGAAAATACGTCTAATGGAAAATCGTCAATTTAGCAAAAATGCCCATATATCGCAAAAAAAAAATTTACGCTCGCATGAGGTGCTTTTTCATGCAATTTTAGGAATAATTAGCAAAACTGCAATGCAAACGTTTTTTTGCATTACAGGTCACATGGCGCAAGTAAAAAAGTCATTGGTTAGTGGAAATGCTGTAATTTCGCAATACTTTATCGTAATTTATAAAAAAATCGCAAACGTTTTTCATAAGTTTGTAATGGAAACACGCCTAGTGAAGGTATTTATAATGTTACAAAATATTTAGATTTCAAATATATGCTGATCTTTATATTCATCAAAGAATCTTGAAAAGTTGTATCACGGTTTCCACATGAAGCTGTTTTCAACGTAGATAATAACAACAGCAAATGTTTCATAATAGAATGATTTCTGAAGGATCATGCTACACCGAGGACTCAAGTAAAGGCTGCTGGAAATTCAGTTTTTCAGTCACTGGGATGAATTATGATTTGAAATAGATTTAAAAAAGTTTTTTATATTGTAATGATATTTCTCAATATTACTGGGTTTTTTTCTATTTGTAATCAAATAAATCTAGATTGATCTTGGTGAGCAAAAAGAGACTTAATTAAAAAAATATTTGTGTATGTATATAGGGGTTGCAAGTTGCTCAAAAAGAGGCTCAAATTCGCCTGCTGGAGGGTCAGCTGCGACAGACGGATGTGATTGGCTCTTCCCAAAATCACATGATTCTTGATGCTCTAAGGGAAAAGGCGGAGTGTATCCCTGAGTTACAAGCTCTAATCCACAATGCCCAGCAAGGTGAATAATCACTTTATACTAATGTTTCAATGTATGTTTATAAATGTGTGTGTGTATTTTGTGTATATGTATGTATTTCTCTGCATATATAGTATGTATGTGTATATTTGTATGTGCAGCTGACACTGTAGTATTATAGAAAGGAGGTTTTTTTATTTCCTGTTTTACTGTATTCAAACAGTTCCAAATCCATTCTGTGCTTTTGCAATCATGGTATTAATTTGTCATTTTGTGTCATATGTTCCTCAGAGAATGGCTATGCAAGCACAGATGAGGATGTGTCTGAGTTCAGCCAGGCGTCAGAGGGCGGGTACGAATATATTTTTTACAGTACATTCACACATGATGATCATGAAATAATCTATCAAATCTTAAACCGCTCAACTCCCTGCTACAGTTTTCACCAAATGAAGTTGTCAGCGAGTCAAGATGACTTTAAGATGAAGGTAAACTCAAGCTTTGTGACTTAGATTTATTGTAAGACATTACTACTGTATGTTCTTTGGAAAGCAGCACTTCATGTCTGTTATAACCAGCAGGTGGCAGTGTAGTATTTAGAATTATTTACTGTGTTTCCTCTCAAAGGTTGAGCCTCGGCTCTCTGCACAAATGAAGGCGGTGTCAGCTGAGTATTTGGGCCCGATTCTGGACCTCACCTCCAAGAACATCACTAAGTCCCTGGCGTCTCTATCAGAGATCCACGAGAACGGCCTGGTCCTCAAAGAGCCCTACTCCAGAGAGCTGGTGTCTCGAACCATCAGCCTGCCTGTCAGAGGACACACTTTGTGAGTGGAGCTCATACTGGAATACATGTCATTCAGTTCTTAAGGGGCAAGGTGTAATCAGAATTTGGGATTCTGTCTGGATAAAGCAGTTATTCAGTTGTTTTGAATGTAACACAGTTTCTATGCTGATGTTTCAGTCCAAGGCTGTCCAGAGGATCTGACACGTCTCCCTTAACAATGAGGCAGTCATACGAACGAGGCCAGCCATATAGGTAACTTCATCACCAGAAATCTGACAATTAATGCTTTTAGATTGCAAGGTTAGATGCTAGGGGACATTTCAGAGCAACAGTTAATAAATAAAATTAAAACAGATTTTATTACCATTTCATTTTGCTTTCTAAAGACTGGATAGAAAAACTAATACTAAACACACTAACTCATTTTAATTTAATTGTTGGCACTCTTGGTAAATATGATCAAAAAAGGCTGTGAAATTAAATCTGCATTGTTAATCCTATTGATCTTTTGTTTTAAAAATTATACAAAAATCTATTCTTTCATTGAAGAATATACATTTAAAATGAGGGAAAATCTCATTATGAAATAAACGTTTTTCTCTAATACATGATTTGGCCAGCAAAAAAAACAAAAACAAAAAAACAAATCAATAACTATTATACTATTAATGAAAAAATGAAGTAATAAAAATACTAGTGTTGGGCATCGATTAATCATATTCAAAGTAGAAGTGTGTATACTGTGTATGTTTATTATATATATATATATATATATATATATATATATATATATAGATATATAACACACACACACAAATAGAGTATATATTTTGAAAATATTTACATGTATATATTTATATTCACATAATTTATATTGTATATAAATATATTTAATATATAAACATAATATACATGCAAATATACAAATATTCACAGTACACACACATACATTTTGTAAACAAATCTTCTATTTTGGATGCGATTAATCGATGACCTTCACGTTTACCGTATTTTTGCTATTAATTGATGACCTTCACGTTTACCGTATTTTTCGGACTATAAGTCGCACCTGAGTATAAGTCGCATCAGTCCAAAAATACGTCATGATGAGGAAAAAAAAATATATAAGTCGCACTGGACTATAAGTCACATTTATTTAGAACCAAGAACCAAGAGAAAACATTACCGTCTACAGCCGTGAGAGGGCGCTCTATGTCTTCAGTGTAGACTACAGGAGCAGTGAGCTGCATAGAGCGCCCTCTTGCGGCTGGAGACGGTAATGTTTTCTCTTGGTTCATTTCTCTCGTTTCATGTCAAATTAATTTTTATAAATAAGTCGCACCTGACTATAAGTCGCAGGACCAGCCAAACTATGAAAAAAATTGCGACTTATAGTCCGGAAAATACGGTATATATCTAAGAGCAAAGATATTCTTATTCCAGACATGTTTTATTTATTTCCTTAGACATTTAGTATAACCACAATGTAAAGGCCAATTATTTAAATTTTGTATTTAATAATTATTTAATTATTTAAAAACTAGTAATAGTATACATTTTCCTTTATAAATGAAAATGTACGAAGATGGTCCCTTGATAGATTTAGAGATTATTATTGTTATTATATATTTATATACAGTATGTGTCTATTTAGTTAATATAAATGTCTCCTTTTAAATTTTTTATGGTTGTAGTGCTTACTTATTCTGTTGTTGTTATTTTCATTGTACTTTTTAGTTTTGTTATTAAAGGTGAAGTGTGTACCAGCTTCACTATTGATATGTTCAGAAATATTACATTTCAGCATACTGTTATACTCTTTCCTTTAATCAGACATGTTGTTTTCTCTCTCTCTCTGTGTGTGTGTGTGTGTGTGTGTTTTTATTCTTTTAATGTCAGAAGTCCAGACGTAGGCTACACTCCTCCTTCTTCCCCTCCTCTCCGAACACGCAATGACCGTAACGTCTTTTCCCGCCTGACAAGCAACCAGAGTCAGGGCTCAGCGCTCGACAAGTGAGTGGCACACAAACACACAGCGACGGCATGAACTCTTTATAATCATCCGAGGCTGATTTCCCTGTAGGGTGTAACTCCTCGTCGTATCTGAGCATGGGATTTTACACCAGCCCACATGTTCTCCAGGATTTCCTTTTCCACCAAGCTAGTTTTTCCTCCTTTAGCTATAAGTGAATGGCTTTGCTCTCTGCCAGGTTACTTCGAGTGCTTCATTACAGTATTTTAATCCACTAGTTCGGTTCCTCAGCATTAACCCTGCGTGTGCCGCAGGCAGTATCGATCTCTAATTGCTCAATATAACTCAAAGCTGACAGCAGAAGCTACTATCAGTTCTTCGACTCCTGTGAATTCCCATTATAACACCACAAGTGCGCACATTAGGGTAGGATAACCAATTATTCCACCCTCTGAAGATGGGTTTTGTTTGCACATTTCTTCCATAATTGAATCAGCAGTGTCTGATATTGCCATAGAGATCTAAATTGGTCATTTGATGTGCCTGTCAGGGATTTATCGCATTATTTCTTCACCCCCTTGAATATTGCATTCTCTGTGTGTGGGGGGGGGGGTGGGGGTGGATGTAGGGCACGAATGGCAGCAGACTGGGGATTTATCTTAATGTAATTTCTACCAGGCCGCATCATACTGAAGTTTGTTTACAGCGTTTGGCTTGGTGTCCTGTTCGTAGTCATACAACCTCCTTTAGCACAGTAATTTTGTGTTCCGGGTTAAATCACCGTAATTAACGCCGTTTGCTAGGGCGAGCATGACTATTACTGTAGCTCATACTTAGAATTAGGGATTCGGACAAACCCCTGACGTATAGACTTGAAATGGGTGAAGAATCCTAAAATTATGTTATCCTGTTAACTGCCTGTTGCTCTTTTTGAGCATGGACCTGAAATATGGTATGGACCAGAATATCACAGGCTTTTTTTTGACTTGGTCTAGTAATTGCATAACCACATCCTAGCAAACACATCACAACACCCTAGTTACATGCATTGGCACACAAATTAAAGATAACATTTCTGTCTATAATATCCGTTGTATGGGAATTAACTTAATATCATGCAGTGCTAATAAAACTCTTTACCAATTCTTTTTGTATCGAACTAATGTATTCTGACGCACTTTTACATGAATAATCTCACCTATTAATGTGTGTGTCAGTCACAGTCAGTGCGCTCGTCTCAGTCTATAAGCTGAAGTGTGATCTTAATTATTTTAGCCCACGAGACACTTCTCCACTTGATTACTGACTGGTCCGTTAATGGGAGGGACTGACTTGATTGGATTGGAATCCTGACAGCCTTTAAGTTGTTGCTTCGGTTAGAATAGAATAACAAACCCGGACAGCAGACGCTAGACATTCATGCAATCCAGTATTAAAAGACCTTCATCAACATTCAAATCAGTGTTGGTGTCAGTGAACCAAAGTGTCCTGTCAATTGGTCACACACTCATTAATCTGTTTCTCAAATAAACATGTGTGCATGTGGTAAGTTTCTTTACGTCTGACTGATTCTGTATCTTAACGTTGCGATAATGCTTGACACTTCATTTAGATTTCAGCCAATCAGATGCGCTCTAAGGGACTGGTTCATATTGTTTTTCTTTTGGCTCTAAGAATCTGACTTCATTGACCAGCGGCTCACGTAGATATGCAATTGGAAGGTGTTTAGCAGGGTTGATGCTCATCGCTGGGGCCGGGATCTTGTCACATGAATTTGTTCCTGTTCAGAAAGAGGAAGCTCTTAAAATCATGTGGCCCATTATTCTGCAGTTGTACCCAGTCTGGCTCTGATAAACCGAGTCTGTTTAAAGCACGGACACCCCGTGAGATTTGGTAATATGAAGTTTGATGTGAAATTAGTGTTTCCATTTGAAACTGTCACATCTGTACAGTACATTTGTCTTAAAGGCATATATACTAGAAGTTTGGGCTCTGTAAGATTAAAAAAAAAAAAATAAAGTCTCTTATGCTCAACAAATATTACCAAGTAAAATGGTAATATTTGGAAATACAATATATACAATACAATATTTTTTATGAATTTTCAGCATCATTACTCTAGTATTCAGTGCCACATGATCCTTCAGAAATCATTGTTATATGAGACACTTATTATTGTGCTGCTTAAAATGTTTGTGAAAAATGTTTTTTTTTTGAGAGGAATAGAACTTTCAAAAGAACAGCATTTATTTGAAATATAAATCTTTTGTAACATTAAGGGGGGGGGGGGGTGAAATGCTTGTTTTCACTCAATATCCTGTTAATCTTGAGTGCCTATAGAGTAGTACTGCATCCTTCATAACTCCAAAAAGTATTTGGTTTTATTATATTCATAAGAGAAAGATAGTCTGTAGGCGTGACGTGTGGGCGGAGCTAAAGAATCACGAGCGTGAGTAGATTTTTGCGTTGAGAGTGTTTGGAAGCTGTGACATTACGTGAGGACAAAACCAGCCAAAACAAACAGTCAGATTCAGCGTATATTTATGATCCAGAATCAGATCCAGAGGCTGAAATTTAACAAAAGCAGCCTCAGCAACGACGTCTCTATGTGGTATGTACTTAAATTGAATAAATATTTGCTTAGTGGTTTTGGAAAATGACTAAGTTCCACTTTGTCGTCTTTTTTTGCTGTACATGTGGAAAGTGCAGTTTGATGACAACATCGCATGTTGTTTACTTGATGTGCTTACGCGCTGATAGCTAAGTTAACAACACAGAGATATTTGAAGCAGTTTTACCTACCGCCTGCGGTTCCAACACACGATCGTGACCCTTTTTCGTTGGGACTGCATTATCCTTAAGAAAAAACGATGTGCAAAACCAGTGTCAAACTGGGCCTTGTTTGTAAAACAAGCATCTTCGAAATGCAGGGAACAAACACAAACACTTGCACAACTCCGTTGATGCTCTGTAAAAATAAACTCCATCCACTGGTCCCTTAATGCTGTTTCTCTTTTGGTAATCTGTGCAGGGTTGTCTTGCCCTGGCAACCAAAAACACTCTTCTTTTGTGACATTTCGTGACGCTCTCGCTCTGATCAGGCTGTGCTCAGACTCTCAGTGCTCTGCTATACGGGAGCGTGCGCTCTTCCGGCAGAAGTGTCCTCAGGACCCATATAAGGAAATTCCGCTCCATCTAACGTCACACAGAGCCATACTCGAAAAAAACTTTCCGAAACTTGTGACAAACCGGAAGAAGTATTTTTGAAACCGAAATACTCCTTCAAACGTACAACTTAATTTTTGAAACTTTGTCCATGTTTAGCATGGGAATCCAACTCTTTAACAGTGTAAAAAACTCAGTATGCATGAAATAGCATTTCACCCCCCCTTTAAAAATGTCTGTTCTGTCAATTTTGATCAGTTTAATGTATCTGTTTAATGTGTCTGCTGTATATTCATAAAAGTATGCTGTATAAAGGTATAAATTTTTTTTTCAGTTATTTAAAAACAAGTAAATCTTACGGAACCTAAACTTTTGAATGATAGTGTAGTTTATTTGTATTATTTTAAGTGTAGCATGGGCTTTTAAATGGTCATGACTGGAGTTAAAAAATTGGATGTAAATCTGCGCAGACGTGTTTCGAGAGTTTGTCACTTTAGTCATGTCATAGATCACATAATATTTAAGTTTTATGTGTATACTGTTGTGTTTTTTAGCATCTATTCCAAAGCAATGTCTTATAAATGCATTACTATTAATTTTTGTTTTTGACAAACATACATTTCCTTAATAATCGATTGCAACTCATAGATATTGATGATAGAGCTTAAAACGATGTCATACCCTGGTTTCAGGTTTTTCAATATACTAATTTTAGTTTTAACAACAAAATATTTTCTAAACTATTTCTGTTTGTATATCATTCATATTTCATTGTCTGCACATCAAAAATCATCCAAATTCAAATGAATGCACTTAGTATAATGTGCGAGTGATGATTATCATGTGCGGCTTTGAATCTCATCTACTTGATATTGTGTCTGTGGATAGTGAGAGCCTAGAGCGCTATAGTGTTTCAATTGCTGCACAAATAAAACAATTGTGTCGATAATACATCTCACTAAAACGCTGGCCTTTTTTATTGGTCATGAGACTCTCAAATAAAACCGCTCAAATAGTGTGAATTACAACAACACAAGCTCTGGGAATAAATCACTGTGAGGCTTGTCAATATGGGCTCTTTCTGTTAACATTGTGTCTTATACCAGTAACCTCACCCAATGAATTCTGCATAATCTTCCTGCTAACTCCTCCCCTTTGGTCCAGCCCCGCCCCCTGCTCCCGCCTGCTTCCTGGAAGGCTCCTCCCCCTCCCTATCTGTCTTCTACTGACTCTTCCCACCTTCCCCTAACCCAACTGCTGTTCTGCCCTATAGGTCGGATGACAGCGACTCCTCTCTCTCGGAGGTGCTCAGGTAGAGATCTCTGTCTGTCATTCTGTTTCGTGTCGCCTGGTTGCCCCGCCTGGCCACGCCCCCACCGGGTGTGGTCATGGCGTGAGCATGCATGTACCCTTTCCATTTGCATCCTGTACCGTGAACTGAGAATTGAATGAACCTTATCAACAGACATATTTTAATTGCTGGAACAATCTTGAAGGTTCAGAGGAAGCTGCCAAGCTGTTGGGAAGGCCCTATTAAAAACCTTATTTGACTCATGCAACAGCTGTGAACTAGCATCAAAAGGTGCTGTCCCATTAGCCAACTCTAAACGATTTCGGTCTGCAGTGTCACACCTACCGGCAAATGCCTTTTGCCAACAGACTTTAATATTTTTCTCTGATTCCCTGACACAAATTATGGAAATAACCAGATCTGACAGAGAAGATCTTGAGGAGTCACTCCCAAGTGTGACTCCCAACCAAACAATATTTTCAGGCAGTCCAGAAGTTGTTTTGAGTCAGCCAGGCCATAAACTCAGGGTTAACACCCAACCACTGAGAGACACCCTGTCTTTTTATTCCTTAGCAACTATGCAAATGAAACTTATAAATGAAAATCAGCTGGAAAATTGGCTAGTAAGATGACCGAATTTGTTAACCTGTTTAACAAGTTTTGTCTTTTTGTCCTTTGAACCACCAGTGATCTAATTCTTTTTTTTTGTTTTCTCTGGTCTCTGTTGTATAGAATCCCAGAAAATCCAATATAGTGACACTGTGATTTCTCTGTACCCCATTATCCTGACGGCACAATTGCATTTTTTCTCATTTCTTTCGAGTTGTTCTCGTTATACCATTAGAAGCTAATGGCTCTATGATGGAACATGGAGTGCTTGGAACAGCTCAGTCCCAAATTTCCTTTGAGAGACAAATCTGTTTAAAGGAGGAATCACAGGCAGCTGGCTTAACTTGTTCACCAAGTGAGCAAGCAGTGATAAACTATCCCCAAATGAAACAAAACCGCATGATGATAAACTTCACAATATGGTGTCTTAGTATTTCGGCTAAATTGTCTTATCTTAAGCCAGTGTAACCGGGCAGTATTTTATTTTTTATTTTTTTAGATCAACACTCTCTTTGATCAGCGTAAAGCTGAATGAGTCAGTGGGGAAGGCTTCTTTTCTCTGAGGTCTGCTCTAAATCCCTCCATGGGAATGTTCAGATAAGGTTCATTCAGAACAACTCCCCCTTTATCCATGAAAAGCACAGAAACTCCATCTCCTGACCTCCTCATGCTCGTCTTCTATAAGGAGTAGACTTGAAGAGGCAACAGGATACCCCCCCCCCCATCTCCACTCCCCCTTTCATGTTTTTCTCCGAGCTTCTGATTTCTTTGCTTTCAACCCAGTGGAAGGGTCCAGAACCGTGAGCTCACTACTCATTGGTTATGTTTTGCATGTAAGTTTGGTTTTAGAACATAATTTCTATTTTTTCTTCCAAGTTTGCTGTCGTCAATTGTCGTAACGTTTTGGTTTTTGCACTTGTGTGAAATGGAGTGTTTAATTTTTCACACGTTTTTCGTACTGCAGGGCTTGCATGTCGAGTTTCTGGCTGTGTTTATAGACTTATTTTTCGTTTATGGTGGTAATGTTCATAGCGCAGCATGGCACTGCACCTGTATTGAGTTTGTTTGATTGACACTAAGTAGGGAATAAAATTGCAAGCTTTTTCATTAGTAACTCTTAACTCTTTTCTAGTTTTGTCGGATCAAATGAGCAAAAAATTAAGTTGCATGGTGTGGAGAAATTATGTGGTGCTCATTTTTGAAGCTTGCTAAAGCAAACATCACTATTACCAACTCCCAACTGTGAACGGTTTCTCCTGGTGGACAATAAAGGAAACGAAAAATCACTGCTTCACTTAAATGCTTCATCATAGTTTGGAAGTTAGTATTCATTGATTGAAGTTTTTCACACACATAAACTACTTATTAGACACTTATGTTTAAACTTCTCATACGGTTTTGATCACAATCAGTTCCTGTTCGCCAGACCTCCCTAGAGTTCCTCTCACTTTAGAGAGCACAAATGTGCCAACAGCAGCCTCTCGCGTTTCATCTGTCCACAAAGAGCTGGGATGTCCCAGTTTCCTCTTTAATCAGCCATCCTCTTGTCACCTCTGTGAGGCTGTGCCTGCACAGAGACTTTGACGGCTCCACCATCATTAGGACTTCACAGGCACTGAGCTGGACAGAGGCTGATCCTAGCCCACAGGAGACCAATTTCCCTTCATCCCAAACTCCAGCTTCATTTCTGTCTCGCTCGGCCGGCAGGATGGAGCGTTCCGAGACTGGGCTGGTCGGGAACGCTGTCAGCTTTAAGAGGAAGAGCCTCATTATTTTTTCAGGGGAGGGAAAGCTTGTTTAGCCCTGCCAGGTTGCCAATGTATGTGGGCTAATTGGCAGCCACAATGGAGTTACAATGCTTTCTTGGCAACAAAAAAAAGGCAGTTTTTGAAAAGTAATGCCTACTTTTCTTTGATTTTGTTTTTCTTCTGACAGATTACTTCCACCTGTTTACTCAAAGAAATGACCTCTCCAATTTCCAGAAGGGGTCAGTACTGAGCTGAAAACACCCCCACTGTTGTGACGGACATAATGCACCCTCCACTCTGCTCTAGGGGAAAATAAGACAGAAATAAGCAAGACGAGAGACGAGGGATCAACCCCAAAGTCATTTTACTTGTCTTGGTCCCTCAAGTACAAGACCCTGAGACCTTAAGTTTTATTTTTGTTTTCTGAAGTTCGGGAGCAGTTTATAGACGAATCCCCACTTCCATCAAAACAACGTGTGTTTAGCACATCTCTCCCGCGATAGAAACCCTCATTTAGCCCGTGGCAGCGGTCCATCATAAATCGGACAAGAAATTCGGCTTGCCAGCTGTCAGTAAACGTTACATCCATTTGCAGTAGGCTCCGTTGTGCAGTTCCAATGGATGTGGAGATTGTGGTTTTCACCAGATTGTCTGCACTATTGTTGGGAGAAAACAGAAAAAGCTAGTGGATGCCATCCGAGGCGAGACATTGTCCGCTTTCCGATGTGATATGAGCAATCAGGACAGGTGTCGTGTGATGGTTATGCCAAGCCTGTCAGCCATTAGACAGACCACAAAATGGTGACATCATAACACGAGTTCCAACATGGTTGAGAGCAACGGTTCCTTCCTCGCTTTTGTCTGACTGCGGCTTCAGTGACTGATGGGCGGTTCGACGGTGTTCATACTGGTGGAAACGAGATTTGCAGTGTCTTTTGGGAGCTGCTGTGCTTCCTAATTGGGACCATCGCGCTCACATACAGGCTGACAAGAGGAAGAAGTGCTGCCCGTCTCCAGCAAAGAGACTTTTAAGCAATTTCTGAGGATATAAATAAGTTTAAAAAGCCTCACGTTGCTCTGCATCCTCAGAAGCGGTAGGTTCCTTCTTTTCATCCCTGCTTGAGTGAGAAAGTTTCAGTTAATCAGAAGCACAATGCACAAGTCATATCTACTTTCTGTTCTTGTGCATATCAACTCTGGCTGGATAATGGGCCATGCAGACCAATGGGGCAAAGGACCTCCAAAGAAACTTCTTGGTGCACACAGCTTAAGTGGTGCGTAGAGTGCATTCTTAATACGAGGGACCCCTAAATGCAGGATAAAGATTAGGCATTAAGGACTGCATTGGTGGAGGCAGGGGACCCCATGAAGACCTGTGCCCAGAGATCCTGACATGCATAATTGTTTTTAATCAAACACATAAAATGGTTTGGCTTGTACTTACATTTCAAAATGTCAGAATTAGTCATAGTTAAATTACGTGTTATTTTTGCCTGGGATAAACTGAAAACAGCACCTAGGTGCCTAACATTTCTGTCAGTTGCAGCCTTTTGATAGAGAGCCGATCATGCTTCTGCCAAACATATGGACATTGAAGTTGTCTTAAAATAGATCCACTTTCTGCGCTACCCTGCAAAGTCAGCAGTGACCAACTGAGCGGCTTTGAAATGCGGATTTTAAGCTTCTGAACCCAAGTTCTCAACTCACAGAGGAGTTTGCTGCAGTTTGCATCAGTCGAACAGGCTTCCCTTTCAAGTGTGCATTTGGCTTTGCTTTGCAGCCAATGTGACATCAACGTCACATGTATCGGCTCCCCTGCTGCTTGGCAGTTGTACACTACGACAGGACATAATTAGCACCTGCTCGATATATGGAGTCTGTTTTATTGTTTTCACTGATGTTCGTCTGCCTGCTTCATGGCCGTATCCTGTGTGACCCATGGAGTCCGGAGAGAGAAAGACAGAGTGGAGGCCTGTCAAACACAGCTGGAGTCTGATAAATCAAATGAAATATCAGCATGTTGACAATGAACTTGTGGGAGAGCAGCTGAAGGTTGGGGTCCTGAAGTGTGCATGGTTCAACCGCCGGATCTCACAAAGGAATGGATGTGAACAATGCAGCATGCCTATTGAATCATGTCCATCTAGCAGTTCCATTGACCTCTCTATTCAGTGCCTGCTATACTACTTAATACTTAGTTTATTTAATACTGCTGGTTAGCAGTTATTTATATAGTTTTTTTCCAGTTTAATTCTTGCAAACTAAAAGCTCCATGTACTTGCTTAGCATACCGTTAGAAAAGCATTAGCTTAGCGCTGCATAACATACTAGCTTAGCCCATACTCGAAGTCTCTTACCCTACAGCATTCTTTACAGCTTTAAAATGCCCCTATTATAGGTTATGAAAGGTTCATATTTCGTTTTTCGGAATCTCAAATGACAAATTTACATGTATGCAATGTCAAAAAACGTATAATAGTCTTATAATTTGCGTTTATTTTTACCTATTTGCTCAGTGAGTCCCAAACGTTTCGTTTAACGATTCATTTTTCCAAACCCCTACTTTGTGTGACACTAATCTGCTGTGATTGGTCGGATTGGTCTCATTTTCATGTCATCATGCCTTTAATGCCTGATAAAGCAGTGTTTGTGAGCGCAGTGCTGCTTTGTTTTAGTGTTACTGGTGAAACCGCTACTTTTACCGTTCCAAAAGCGCCACCTATTGGCAAAGAATGTATTTGTATTTTCATTCAGACCAAGGAGAAAAGACCAACAAGTGGGCGTGCACTATGCTAATGTTTCATGTAGGTGTCAACATGAAACTGCTTGTGATTCGTTTTTAAAAACAACTCGTTTTAATGATTCAGTCGACTCTTAAAACTTTATACACGGTGCACTTTTAGATTTAAAACTTTGCAGGATGTTTTCATTCACTTAGAGCTGTTACACACTGAATGAAAGGCAATTTTCAAAAAATCCATAATAGGGGCACTTTAAATCTGCCATTACTAAAGGCTAATCGGACCCAGGCAATTTTACTTCACAAACCTGACAATAACCTGTAATTAGGTTAACGGTTTGGGATCATATCAGGAGACCTTCTTCCCATTTAGATTTGTTTTCCTTTCTATTCTCCCTCAATCTGTTGTTCATCCACACATTGATGCGAAAAATAGTTTTTAGGCTTTTTTTGTCCATCCGCATGAAACAGATGGCACACTTTGTATTTGAACACAGAAAAGCTTTATTGCAACATCCTCCTTTCCTCCTGCTTAACTAACCTCAGAGACTTAACCACGTCACAACAGTGTTTTAAAATGCTATGCGTCTTTGTGCAGGGGTGTGATCACTCCCACAGGTGGGCTGAAGGGTGGCAGGACGGCCCCGCTGCAGTGTGTGGCAATGGCCGAGGGACACACAAAACCCGTGCTTTGCCTGGATGCCACAGATGAGCTGCTTTTCACTGGCTCCAAAGGTACAGTTTTTCATTCTGAACCTTTGAGAGGAAAACATAAACACCCATAAACACACAAACATGAGCCAGTTTGAATGACATTTTTTCGAGGTCACGGTTTCAGCATGCTTTATTGAGCTATTCAGCAGCCCACTGCTGTAACTGTGGGCAGCTCAACAGAAATCTTGTGCAGCTTCATATATTACTCACAGTGCTTCAGTTATTATTCCTTTAGACACTGTAAACCTAATTGCATGTTTTGCGCTTTTGCATTTAGCAAATTATGTTTTTGTGTCTTGTGCAACCTTGTAGACATCGAATACAAATTTTAACTTTTACTACACTGATAAAATTAATTTCTAAACTTAATTAAATTGAAAGTGTGTAACATTTTAAGCAGGTCTAACCTTTTGCCAATTTGCCTAAAGTGCACTTGTTACTTGAGGCTGAAGGATGCATTTGACTGGCGTAGAGCGTCATAAAAAAATGTAATACCTGTAATTCAGATCGCACCTGCAAGATGTGGAACTTGGTGACTGGACAGGAAATCGTGACCCTGAGAGGACATCCTAACAACGTTGTGTCGGTCAAATACTGCAGCAACTCCGGCCTGGTCTTCACAGTTTCTACTTTATATATCAAAGTTTGGGACATTCGTGATTCTGCCAAGTGTGTCCGGACGTTCATGTGAGTGTCTTTTCAATGTATGACATTAGCATTTAGCCGTAGCATCTGAATGAATCTAGTTTTATGTTTAACATTACATTTCATTTCAACACGTCCATCTTTAGGTCATCGGGTCAGGTGGTCTCAGGCGATGCCTGCGCTAGTACAACTAATCGCACTATCACTACGGCTCAGGGCGAGTTCCAGATCAACCAGATCGCCCTCAGTCCCTCTGGATCTGTGCTGTACGCTGCTGCAGGCAACACTGTCCGCACATGGGACCTCAACAGGTGCATAGTTCATTCCTAAGTCGTGTGCAACTGGTATTAGCATTTATTGATGGTCGTTTATTGATGAATTAATAAACCTACCAAGTGAAATGACTGTACAGAGTATATTCTGTTATATTCGGTGTGTGTGCAGAATGCAGGCCACTGGGAAGCTGACCGGACACACTGGGTCAGTCATGTGTCTTACAGTGGGTTATTCTGGAGGGGGCAAGGATCAGGTGATCACTGGATCCAAAGACCATTACGTTAAGGTACATTTAACCATTTTTCTTTATTTCCCTTTTTTTTATAGGTCTCTTCTCTTCATGTAGTCAGCTAGGATTCAGATTTGACATTGAGTGCAATGTTGTGCTTATAACTTAAGAAAATATTTACATCAAATGCGGTTATAATTAGAAGTAAATTACCATTTTCTACCTCGTTTTTGACTATGGTTTAAACAATTGCAACATCTTTGCATGTGAAATAAGTATCATGCATGTGATTTATGCATTTGCAGTCAGCTAATCATGTAAAGTGTTATGTTTCCAGTACATTTGCTCTATCACAGTTTCATTTTAACAGCGCTGGGAATGGTAGTTAGCTTTGAATGCATGAATTCTCTAGGAGTTTAGTTCAGTGCTGACTCACATACTCTTGTCAATGTTCTCATCATAACCAAAAAAAAAGGCTGACACAATGCAAATTTGAGGTTCATTATGCAGATTTTGTGAGAGAGGAGAACTGCGCTCAACTTAAGTGATCGACAACTCCAGTGCTTATAAAGGGATCGTTCTTTATTCGCTTTCTGTATATATTTAACCCCAATATCTGTTGTTTTCAATGCTATTAATGTGCACATGACTCAATGGCTTTATTTACTGATTTCCCCTTGAAGTAAATGATTTTGAAACAGAACGGCTGACCACATAAGTCCTTACATATCAAAACAGTCATACTGCAGTCTTGTGCCAATGTATTCATCTCTAATGCATAATAAAAACCTATAGAAAAAAGTTGTTTTGGCAGCTTGGTTTCAATCAAATCTTTTTTTGAACTAACGAGAGAGTTTTGAGTTCTGAAATTTGCAGCATACAGTATGCAGTATATATCAAAAATCATTCTGAATTCATGACCCCTTTAATGTAGATATTCGATGTTGCGGAGGGAACCCAGGGTAACATCGGACCAGCTCATAACTTCGAGCCCCCTCATTACGATGGGATTGAGTGCCTTGCTGTACATGGCGACGTACTGTTCAGTGGATCCCGTGACAATGGCATTAAGAAATGGGATCTGGGACAGCATGAACTTATTCAGGTAAAAGTGAGAAGATTAATTCTGCATGTAAGCATCTTTTGGTCTTTTGTTAATGTGTGATGTCATAATGTCACATGGTGGATGGGGGAAGAAGATTCACATCGACTAGAGCTAAAAAGTCAAAAATAATGGAAGACTATTATAAAATGATGTAAAAATGCATTCAACAAAATGAGTCTCCTGCATATCAAGGAAATATGAATTATCAATACCACAGGTATATTTTATTATAATAGTCATCATTTTAGCACATTGTGATGCTGAAATCCAAAATCAAGCACAGATATCCCCAGGAAAATCAATGTGTGATGATGAATGGAGATCTTATAGCTGTAAACATTTCCAGTTTTTTTGTCAGTTGTAGGGTGAAAGACTTCTTGATTTAATTCTTGATTCTTCTTAAATTCTTCTTAAATCTTTATTTTCATTATTCTATGAAATGCATATATCTGGGTTCAATCAGATCACATCTTTATATTTTAAGTGACTGACAGCAGACGCTACCTCTCTCCCTCAAAAGGAAGACGTTTATATCCCAGTGCAGTTAGCAATGTGTTAACAGCAAGTTTATCTAAACACTTTACTTACTTGCCTGCAATCTTGGATTGCACAACTGGGTAAAGTTGCCAAAATAATGTGCTTTGGTTGCTCTCTTTTATGAGAATTTTCATCTGCTTCCCTACAGGCCTGTTGGCCAGATCAGCAGCAGAACTTGGTAGAAATGTTTGGAGCTTCATGAATGTCTTATTTCTTTCATAGGATATATCTTTTTATTAAGTTTTTCAATTTAAATTTGGCTTGTTTGTCGAGCTCATTTGTAGTTTTGTTATTACTGGTGCTTTCCTACTAAGTTGTGCTTATAGTAAGGGTTAGAGGCACACACTATTGAACTGTGGAACACACAGATGGTGCAGTTTGTAGATCGGGGGTGTTTTAAAAACTAGAATGATGCTCGTTTCTCCACAGCAAATCCCAAACGCACACAAGGATTGGGTGTGTGCTCTGGCGTTTGTTCCCGCGCGGCCCCTGCTCCTCAGCGCCTGCAGGGGGGGATGCTCAAGGTGTGGAACGTGGACAACTTCACGCCCATCGGAGAGATTAAGGGCCATGACAGCCCTATCAATGCCATCTGCACCAATTCCAAACAGATCTTTACCGCCTCCAGGTACGTGCATCAGAAGTAATAAATTACTAGTGATGCATGATTCATGGGAAAATTATTTTGGTTCTATCGTTTTATTTATTTTTATTTTCTTTAATGGACAGGTTTGCAAATTTGAAAAATGTATGTGTGTATATATATAGGATCGCTTAAAGTTGCAGTGAAATTGAAGTAGCGACAGATCCTTTCTTCCATGTTATGAGTTGAATATGAGTGTAAAGGCTTATCAAAAACAAAGTATAATACAATATAATAATACAATACACTATTGGTTAATGACTTGGATCTATGCATTGATTGCTGCCTGAATTTGGAGTTGTGGGCATTGCAATCAAAAACTGCAGATGAACAGAAGTTTGCAGGTGTGACCATTAAGCAGACTAAATGATTGAAGGCCTGCATACATCACCAAAATGAAACCTATATGAAACCCAGGTGAATACAACGAGTATATTTGCTTGTTTGAAATGAGATTTTTTTTAATTAGACACTCTATTTTGTCATTGACCCATATATTTCTGACACAAGTCACAAAGGCCATATATTTCTGCGTTTGTGCATCAGCATGTGTACAAGGATTTCAAAACCGTTATATTAGCAACATTACTTTGTTAGACATTTTCAATATGCAAGGAAAAGCCTATAGGAGTTGGTAAACAATTTATATGGCATGAACATTTATCTCAATTATGCTAGGAGATAAAAACTCAACCGGAACACGCAGATATGCAAAAATGCAATAAATGCATCAATTCATCTTAATCGAACAGTGGTAATAAATGACTGTATTTGCCACATGAATGTATGGAAATACATTATGACGTAAAAGAAAAGATGAAAGAACCTGTTTGCAGGTCATACTTCCCATCTCTAAATTAGAAGAAAAGTTCATAGGTGCCTTGGGAAAACAAGCATGCATAAAGAACATTTTCACATCCTATAGAAGAACAGGTTTAACTATTATAATAATATAAGCAGTTATTTGGCTCTAAATGGGTCATCATCTCAATGAGTCTGTTATGACTTGCTCGTCTGTTTCTGCAACTCTGTTCAGTCTCTTACTTTCTTCTGACGTCTTTTTCCAGGCAGTAGACTACTTAAAAAAGTTCAGTCGGACTAATATGTTTTTAAGACCTACTTTTGTGCATTTTGGGGGTGCTTGTTTGTAGAACAGATGGTGTGGGCCGGGGATTGTGGGATTGTTTGACTGTTCTTCATTAATGTGCCTCTAACAAGGCTCTCCTGTTCTTTCAACTGTCTTTCTCTCGCTCTTATCTCTTCCCTCTGTGCTGTGGGGCTTCATAACCACAGTGACTGTCGGGTGAAGTTGTGGAGTTATGTCCCCGGGCTCACGCCCTGTCTGCCCCGTCGGGTCCTGGCCATCAAGGGCCGGGCCACCAGCCTCCCCTGAGCCTCCACTAACCACCTCCTGCCCGGTTCCCTCTGGTACTGTCCTTTCTCTCGATGTCCTTAGCTGTAACTCTTCTAACAAACACACTTATCACATAACAGTGGTCATTTCAGCCTGTTCAGATCATCTGATGCATGTTGCAGCACACAGAAGTGGCAAGAATCTTCCAAAACCTCAAGCTGCGATCTGATTGGCTGGTTACTTCGCAACTTGCGTAGTTGCATTGAGCCTATTTGGAAACAAAATGCTGACCAGGCTGCTAAAATAACTGTTTCTGAGGGAAAACTAGTTGCAGGGTTTGCAAGGTGACATTTGAATATTTAAAGAAGAATGTTGTTTTTAGCAATTTTATAGCTTCATGATATAATCAGGCTCAGCTGTATGTTTGCATTCAGAAAGGGTGCAAACATTTCAACTGAATATTGGTATAAATGTGTGGAAAAGGGGAGAAAATAAAGGTTTAAAGTCCCTCCCAAAAATGTAAAATAGACCAGGATAAATACATGAGCATGAAACTGTTCCAGCAGAGTAATTCATGAGATCTTGATTTATTAAATCAAGCGCGAAGGTATCTGTATCTGATGTCATCTTTACATTGAAAAAGAGGAATGAAAAAACTAGAACGTGCAAGACTGAAGGAGCTGTTTCTGCAGAAGTTTGTGTGCTGTAAATGTTAGTAAAAGGTCTACAATATTTTATTGACAGATAAGATTAGAGCTTGACTGGAAATTTACTACCCAGTCTGTCACAGATAATGTGAATGTTAGTGATTATTTCCAAAAAAAGTACTTAATAAACGAACACTTACCCATTAGTTAATCATATACAAGTCATTTTTATTATGAATTGATGAATGTTTAAAATGAGTCATTGATTAAGAAATACACACAATTATATATATATATATATATATATATATATATATATATATATATATATATATATATATATATATATATATATATATTTATGTATGTATGTATATGTGTGCAGTTCTTTTCTATGAAGAGAGTACAGTAGGGACATGTAAGGCCGTTTACTGCAGGTTTAGCGGTTGACCAGGACATTTACAAACAGGAATTGATTCTGGCGGCTCCTGGCAGTCAGCGCAGATACTTGAGCAAATGTGTGACAGTTCCTGAAGGTTAAAGACGAGCCGAGCGACGGCGTTTCGAATGTGCTTGAGGGGACGTGAGCCACAGAGTGTCTGAGAATAAACTACACCGCTCAACTGTGGCATTTTGTTGTTGTCAATTATTTCTCCCTCTGTCAATTGTATATCATCTTTCTCTGTGTGCATCATCTCTCTGCTTCCAGCTCTCATACAGTTTCATTTCATAGGCCAACTTCTTTTCAGGTGTTTGATCCCACAGAACTCTCCTTTAGCTCTTGCACTTCGGGCCAGTAAAGGAAAATTGTACAAATAAGACTCTATTCATAGTTTCATTTCAATGCACTCAAGTGGCTCATCTTTTAGAGAGCAATAAAAGCCTGTTGCAACTTTTAATTGCATTCAACACCAGTGGTGTAAATCTGTTTAATTGGTTCTAGTTAAGGTCTAGGAACCACAAGATACATCCTACTTCAACGCCCCGCAAGACTTGGTGCTGTTTCACTGGGATCCATTTCATTATTGCGGTTTAGAAATTGTCATAAGTTACTTCGAAACTGAAGTGCTTTTCCTACTGCAAGACCTAGAAATTTGGGCTAAAACCTTCTTGCGCAAACCACATAAAATTGCGTATGATTTATGCATAAAACAGAAAAAAACATTAAGTTAGGAAAAACTTACATAATTTTTTTTTTCTTTCTTTTTTTTTTTTACTAATAATTTTCTCATCTTATACAGTTTTGCTTTTCAGGTGAATTCATTTTTTTTTTTTTGTGAAGAACTTATTTTGAACTTTATCTCAACCTAAAGACCCATTCATTTGCGCCCCACTGCGATCTTTTTCTTCAGAGATCGAGTGTGTTCGTTAAGATGCGAGCATGCGGTTCTGTGGGCTGGTTCACACAGCGGGGTTTTGATTTTTATTGGGATAAAGCGGTGCATGCACCTAATTGGTGAGAGGAGCGGGGACTGTGGCGCTTCGCTTTGTGAACTCTTGGTTTTGATGTTTGTGCCATCTCTTCAATGTGAGGAGCTACTGTGATGTGTCTGAAGATTCAGACAACCGAGTGTGTCTGTCTTTCTGATTACTGGCCTTGTGCATCTCCTCCACCTCTCATTTTATGTCTCCTTTTTTTTTGTTTCTTCCATCCCACAGTGACATGAGAGTAAAGATCTGGAATCCGAAGATGGGGAAGAAAAGGTGACGATCCTCCAGTTGGAACGGTTCTATCAGTGGAGCCTTTCTGGGCTGTCGGCTAATTGGACACCACAGCTTTAGGTGTCTGAAACCGACCTTGGCGATGAGTCCATGGGTCAGCCTTCTCTCTCCAGACGGCCAGTTTCATGGAGATGGTGCAAAGTTGAAAACGGAGTCTGTTCTGAGGAATACAATGATCATATGTGTCTGAGGAACTGCCAGATGCTTTCTTCTGGATGTTTTTATGGTGCCATTCTGGTGATGCCTGAACTGTATTATCTGTACAGTGAAGCGTCCTTCTGCACTTCCTGTCCCAGAGGTGACTTCGTCTGTAGCTGCTGAGTTTACTTCTGAATATTTATCATGTGATGGAGTCACTTCAAAGTCTTTTTTGTAATTCCTAGAGAGCCATATGACTTTAGCTTCGAGGTAGTATCAGAGACTGAATCACTTTTTCTCAGTATCCAGAAGATTGGCACCTTTTGTGTTTACTAAGAATGAGCAGATGCAGTCCCACAGTCCCTTGAAACATTGTGCAATATAAAGGACCACAATGTTTTTCAATGCCTTCCTCTGAACATTTCAGATAACTAATGGCTTCCGTAAACTCCCCTAAACCGCAGCCAAGCACCGTACAGCTGATCCACGTCCTTTCCTTTTAAACTCATCCGCTCCATCCTGCTGTGAATTTTATGTTTTCTACCTCAGGTTTAAAATGAGATTTTGTATGCTAAACCTCCACTGGTTCTGGCTTCTTGCAGATGTCAGGACTCCAGCTTTATTGTCTTCCAGATGTGTGGCTGGAGGTCTCAGAAGTGTAAAGCGGTTATTGAGAGTCTGCTGAGTGGGCATTTTTGAGAGTCTGCCTATGTAATAAGCCTAACTCATCAGGGGATTGAGTTTAGTGACACTAGCAGGCAGTTTTAGGCAGAGTTAGTTGTTACCTCAGGCTCAAGCATCTGACTGAAAGGCAGCGATCCCCTTAGGAGAGTAGAAAAGGAAGCAGTTTCATGGTGCTGGACACAGTCCTGGTACGAATTTCAGACAATCTAACGCTGGAATGTTGGATGAAAATTGGGACGTTTTGTTTTGCCCATTAGTTTTCCTGTATTATGGGTACCCTTAATAACACTTTAAAACAGAAGTGTTAAAGAATTTGCACAACGGCTACTGATCATTTATTTCTGGTCCTCAGCATTTAGATTTTTCAGTTCACAGTTCACCTTAAAAATGAAAATATTTGAATACTCTAAACCTTAATGGCTTCCTTTCTGCAGTGGAACAGAAGTAGTAGTTTAGAAGATTGTTCAAACTGCTCTTTTCCATAGAAATGAAGGTACATGGAGATGGATATTTTGAGCTTCAAAAATCTCCCAAAACACCACAAAAATAGTATATAATATGGGTGTTCTATATTCCAAATCTTCTGGAGCCACACACACAAAAAATTATTTAAAATGTAATTTATTATTCAATAAAAATCATCTCACCTCTTATTCTTGTCAGTGTACTGTGTATTCAAGTATGCAAATTATATATATAACGTTGGACTACTTGGATTATGTTTTTATGCTTGTTTTGTAATTTTTGCTCTTGATTTTGCCCATTCATTGTCAATCTGGATAAGAGCAGCTGGAACAATCTGCTAAGCTTCTCCTTCTGTGTTCCAATGAAGAAAGAAATTCATAAGTTTGGGACAACATGAAGTTAAGTAAATTATTGCAAAATCTAAATTTTTCACACAATTTACCCCTTTAAGACACCATAATAAGTTAAACATTAACATCAGCCATCGCTGTTTCTCCGCTATCACACTTTTGAACGAGCATCAAGCATTTTAAAGACCGCAGTGTTAAAGTAGGTCAAGTTGGGCACCGTGTTTTCCAATCCTTCACTCCGTATTAAATGAAATAGGAAGCAGCCTCCTCTGCATCGGAGGATACGATGTGCCTGATGGGGGTTCGTGGGCGTCAGCGAGCTTGTTTTGCTAGAACACATGCAGCTTTGTTTATTTTAACGCCATCAATCTTGCTGTGCCACGCGCTGTTCCCTTCTCAGGCTTTCCTAGATTTACAGTCTTTTTTAATGAAACATATCTATCACTCTTATCTGCACAACATTTTTTGGATGGCCCTTGGCAATTCACCACCTGAATTCAGCCGCATATACGAGCCTTATTTACAGACGAGAGATGTGGTTTATGTGATGAAGGACCCACAGAATGGATAATCACACGTCAAGTGCAGCAGGATTCCCAAGCTACGAAAAGAGATTTTAACAAATTTGAAAGTTACCCTTTTTGAGTTCGATTTTTCCCCTTTTTTGAAGACAATGTGATGTCGCAAGGCTGCTGTCATTCATTTTGAAAGCTACTATACAGTGGTTATATATCGCATTTCTAAGGATGAGTTTTAGGCTGGAGTCATTTGCATACTGTAAAGCTCATATACATACATTAATATTCATAAGGAAGAATGCAGTATGGGCTTCCTTAACCTTTAGGTTAATAGGTTTCTACCAGTGGTTGGCACTATATATATCTCTTTAAATTTAACAGTAAATTGAGTCTGTGTGTACTACACCATCTTTAAGCCGGTATGTCATCCTCGTTGTGATTATATTTGGGTTTATGATTCTAGAATGTAGAACTATTAACAATATAAGCAGTTTTTTACCAAATGATACATTTGGAACGAGTAATACAGTTGGATATATATAACACTTTTCTGTGAAGTCTTTTAAAATAAGGCCATATTTATTATATAATGATCAGAGCATCTACTTCAAAGGACATTTGTTTTGAAAACTGTGTGAAATTTTGCTTTGTACCATCTTGCATCTTTTTTTTTATTTGCGTCTGTTTTGTTCTTAAAGTGAGATCAAAATGTACAGCGTCAAACGTGTTGCCAAAGTTTGATTTAAATAATCACTAAATAATTGTCCTACATTACCTCCCATTGGATCACTTATTGCAATATTGTGCATTTATACTGGTGTCATGTTTAAATGAAAAAAAAAACCCCGCCTCATTCGAAAAACAAGAGTTAAATGAATTTCTGCGAATGTTGTTCGTAAAAATGTTTTTGAATTTACACAATTATTTTCCGTACAGTTTCTATAATTCTGTTTGTTTCTGTAATAAGTGCCCCTCACTAGTGAGTTTACAAAAGACTGTGCGTCTTTAACTCATTTCATTTTTGAAATGAAAAAGCACTGCTTTGAATAGAATTTAGGAAGATTTTTGGTACCAGTGTAAAATTCTTGGTAAGATAGCTTGTCAGAATGTGCTTGGTATTGCTAGGACTTAAAGACTGTGAAATTGGTTTGCAAATTCAATTCCATAACAACACTGAAAATTTCAGCCTCTCACTTATTTCTTCATTGGGTCTGAAAGCACATTGCTTCTGAGATTGACAGTTAAACCTTAAATACACCTTAAACTGACACTTTTTTTTACAGCCATGTCAATCAGTGGCCTGCAATTCCTGGTGCTCAGCTTAAAGTCGGTCTTAACTTTCAATGCACAGTACCTGAAGCTTCGGGGGTTTATCTTTCTTATGCATTCAGCTTCACAGCAGTAGTTTGCCAGTGGTACGTTTAGTGTTGTAGCATTATGCTGCTTATATTTTAGATTCTTGGCCAGTGATGCATGGTTGTATAAGCTTCTACGTCTGTATACAATCTCAGAGGAAAGCTTTTCTGTTGACACCTGTTTATTGATCAGCGTAGTGCTAACTTGTGGCTTTGCCTCTCTGTGATGCCAAAGGTAAGCAGGTTGCTACTGTTGCCCCAGCTGCCTTAACCCCTCTCTGTCTCTCCTGGGGTGAATCGCAGTCTTACCTCACTCTTATGCCATTGCGAAATGCTGCTGTTAAATCCCTGTTTTGGGGAAGAAAAAAAAATGTTTCAATGGGGTGCTTTTTAGTTACCTGGCAACCCAGGTAGGCAATTAATACGCAGATTAGAAAAGGCATTTAAGTAATAGAGAAAAAGAGGCTGAAATTAAAGGCTTGACAGACCAATCAGTCATTTTAGAGCCGTTCTGCTGTAACACCAAGTGAAGTTGGCGGTTTATTGATATTCAGGAGCAGGTGAAGTGCATCGGGGTGTGTGTGTGTGTATATATATATATATATATATATATATATATATAAATATATATATATATATATATATATATATATATATATATATATATATACACACCAAAAATGGTTACAGGTGCCTTTAATCGCATTGACTCCTCCCAAGGAATGTAAATGATTGTACAGAGTTTCTTTCTTTTTGTTACATGTGCATGCAACCAAACTGGGTGTAAAATATCTGACTGTATATACTGTACAGGTTTTATTTAATAACGGTTCAAAGCGTTCCTCCAGAAAAATAAATGAAAAATTCTGAAATATTTTTGCTGTGTTTTCATTTCCTTTTCACCAGTGGCAGGAGTTCATTCTCAATCTCTTGGGCTGTTTTCTTGCTGTTTATCTCAGAGATAGAATTAGGGTTGAGTTCCTTCCTCGTTTCCTGTCTGTGATGACCCTGAAGAAATGATCTGTCCGTATAGAATCAGCGGCTTGCTGTCATCACACTCAGAGCACTACGGCAGGGGGGAATCGCATGAACCTGTCAGTGCACATTTCAAAACACAATCAAAAGTTACAAAATAAATAAAAATGCATCCTAAACTTAATCATGTCAAGTCAAGTCACCTTTATTTGTATAGCGCTTTATATGATACTGATTGTCAAAGCAGCTTTACAGAGCTTAACAGGAAAAGAGGTTGCCAATAATGCAAGAGGACAATAACGGAGTAATTATTCAAGCAATTATATTTATGTATTCAATCTGATCCATGATAACTGGTATAAGATAAATAGGCCCAACACCGTATGAAAAACATCCCCATAACATGATTTTGGCACCATCACGCTTCATAGTCTTCACAGTGTACCGAGCCTTGATTTCAGTTTCTGACGGTCGTCTGACATACTGTCGATGTCCACTAGATCCAAAAAGAACAATTTTACTCTCATCAGTCCACAGAATATTACACTATTTCTCTTTGGGCCAGCTGATGTGTTGCTTGGCCATTTGAACAGATTTTGCATGTCTTTTTTTCAACAGTGGTGCTTCTTGCTCACAGCTTAGCTTCAATCAAACATCTTCTGACTCTAACAGTACTTACAGGTACAGTAATTATAGATCATCTTTGATCTTTCTGGAGGTGATGATTGGCTGGATCGTTGCCATTCTGACTATTCTTCGATCCGTTTCAACAATAGACACTTTTTCTTCCACGTTTCGGGTTTTTGTTGCCATTTTAAAGCATTTGAGATCTTTTTACCTGAGCATCCTATGATTTACTGCACTGCGAGTTTTCCCTCCTCAAGTCAACTTTTAATCAAATTGCATTGTTCTTCTGAACAGTGAATGGTTCCTGTTTTACTTTAGAATTTAGAACCTATCCCTCTATCCATCCAATTTTAAAGTAGCATTTTTTTTTTGCAGATTCATGCACGTGTACGTGTGTAAAATATCAAATGTAAGTATAAAAGATGCTAATAATGATCATGTGGACATGACTGTTTTCATCACAGATGACATGTACAGCATAATGTACAGACTGCCATTCAGGTCATGTACAAACCTTGAAGGGAAAACCCTTATTCATCACAGAAACTGTGATATTTTCCTTTCTAATGGTGACAAAAGACTCGGATGTGACATTTCTAGTAGGGATTGATCGAGGTTTCAGTTTCCCAGCGGATGTCTCTGAAAATGTCGAAAGTTTGAACTTGCAAAAACATTTAGCAAAACAGAACGGTGACAAAAATGTATTCGTAACAACTTTATATTGACTGCGTCTGAACACTGACTCAGCCGAACGGCCCCTGATGTTGTTACAGAGTGCAGGGGGAGATAAAGCTTTCCGGAAAACCAATGCAATTTAAACGGCAGTCATACATCTTCATTTCACGTGTAAATCACCATCATTAACTGCTGAGGCTGTGCTTGTCTTCCTTTCCTCAGAAGGACTGTAGGATGATGATGGACGAGTGGCAACAACATGTGACTGAGGCGATATGGGTTCTTTCACAAACATCTTCCATCACACCCTCCCTTTCCTCCAATTCTCCGTCCAAACCCATGTGACTTGATTTCCACGGTGTAACACAGAGGGAAGAATGTACAGACCGCCAATTTACAGTAATAAAAGTGAACAGAGATACTGGTTATTATGCTCCAAAATGACAACATAAGCACCAAATCTTCTCGAAGCCTTGTTAAAGTAGGTCAAGTTAGGCACTGTGTTCTCCAATCTTCACTCCCTATTAAATGAAATAGGAAGCAGCCTCCTCATTATTTGTATTTATTTATTGATTGATTACAAAAATGTTCTCCAAATTTAGTGTTTGGTTAACTCATAGATTGGTTTTAGTTTAACTAATTAAATGGTTTTGTTAATTTGATCGGTTTAATATTAATTTAAAGTTTAAATTTTAAACATAATTGTAAAAAAGCAACATGAAAACTGTCCTTGTGAATTTGTTTTACTACGCATTTTTAGTTATTCATGTTTTAGTGTGCTGACTAATATGTAACTTAGTTCAAGGTTACTCGTGAATCATAATTATGGAGGTATCATAAATACGAGTTAGAAAATTAGGCATGAATGGTGAACTAACTGACCTCGTTAGAAATTGGGTATGAACGGTGTCTCATGAGTCGTGTGAGCCATAAACTTTCAACATGGCAGAAAAGGGATGCATTGCTGTAGTGACTGTTTAGTTTGATTCGTTTTTCACCACATCTACATTGCTTTCTCTTGTCGTATAAATGTATACAGTAATGTACATTTATGCATGTAAAAAATAATTTGATTCATATTCTATGTATTTTACTCAGTAAAGATAGCATTTATTTCCGAATCAGAAATGGACAAGTATGAACCTGAAGTCCTCCAGGAAATCTCTGTTTGCATGTGAAAGCAACATATTCAACCCGGCAGCAAAGCACTTCAGTTCATACAGCTAAATCCCAAATATTATTGATTATTGTATTTGTTTCATAGACTTATTTAAAGAACTAAAATTAAAAAATAAAATAAAATAAAAAGAACTCCATGGTTAAAATCTTACTTCACAAGTGTTTTAATTAATTTAATAAACAGTATTATGAACATCCTTATCATTGACAAAAGTCAAAAACCTTTGTTAAAGGACATTTTCATCTGAACTTCAATCTGAAACAGACAGGAATTGTGGTCATTGTCTAAAAAAATAAAGAAATATTGCCACATGATGCCTTTTTTGAATCAATGCAGAGGGCAACATTTTCAGTGAATGACTCTTTAAATCTTTTTGTTTGCCACACAAAGTTATTGTCTGGCTTCTGAATGTTTGTGATATGAGTCACGACGATAAAAGATCCTCTGAAACATCCTAAAAGTAGTCCATGTCAGAGCTTGGCAGGCACAGTCTCCATTCACGTTCATGTGGAAAAGAGATTTATGAATAAAATAAATGAGTTTGGAATGACATATGGGTAAATAAATAAGGTTGAAAACTAGTCTATTAAGCCATTATATGCTTACATTATGTGACTATAGTCTATGAGACTTGCCAGGAGATGCTTAATATGCTCTGGAGGAGACATGACACATGCAGTCAGACATTAGCACAAGCCTTTCATTCATCTCTGCATATCTTGCTGAGGCACATCTGCCATTTTTTGGCAGTCCCACCCATTGGCGGTGGTTCTGAACCCCTCGAGCTGCGGTGCTGAGGAGGTCTTCACTCCCCGTGCTCTCAGGGGCACCGCTGCTTCCTGCGGAGTCTGCCGAGGGGTGATAATGAGAGCCTGTCAGAGGTGGCTTCGCAGTGATCGCTGGGTGCAGAGAGGCCAGGGCTCATTGAGCTCACCGCAGGGGGACCGTCGTCTCTGCTCTGCACTAGACTGTGTGCTCGCTGATGACCCGCTTTCACACAGTCTGCAAGAGGCTTCTCTACTGAAAACAAAGCTGCAGGCTGAGAGTTAAAAAAAAACGAAGCGTGAAAAAGTGTTGGAGAGAGACAAATGGCGATAGAGGAGAGCAGAGTGGAGGAGAGATTTGGATATAACTTAACACTTATTCCAAACTGCATCACACATATGTGCAGTTTACCTATAGTTATCTTTAATTCCAGACCATGTGATGCAAAACATAGAGATGGATGTCAGCATGTCATATGATTTATCTATTCCATTTGGGAAAATGAAGAGAAATTTTCAATGCATTTTTGATTTTTTTTTTATTATTATTTTTTTTTTTTTTTAAAGTATAATACAATAGAAAATAATAAAAAACCTTATTATTACATTTTTTTAATTACATATGCATGCAATTTTAACACAAAAATAGTGAAAATTATATTTGCAGTGCAAGAACTGGTTTTTGCTGCAACTGCTTGTGCTTTTCCTTTTTTATTTTTTATTAATAATAAAAAAACAACATACACAGGTGAAATTTAAAAGTTTAAATATTATTATGCATTAAAATATATTATACATATGATGGATATTATGTATGTACATCTAAAAATCTGTCTTTTTAATTTAGCGCATAATTCCAGTTCATTCTGGCACATTCATAAATTCATAGAGAAGAAAAACAAACAGATTTTAAATTAAGTGCATCAAAGCCTGGATTTTATAGGGAGCAAGCCATTCTTGATCAGACTTGAAATATATACATGATATATACGAGAAGCTAAAGTCAGGTATGGAAAATTTTCTTGCAGTTTGAACAGAAATCGAAGTCATCACTTTGTTCCAAAGTGCAGGTGAGTCTTTACAGGATGGCATGTAACTACATTGTAAAAGTGGCATTTAAAGAGGCAGCCAGTCCATTGATCCAATGCTGTCGATCAACGACACAAACTCAGACCAGCACTCATCCCAATAACTTCTTCCTGTTTCTCCTTAAGTAAACAGAGATTCTGCTTTCCATATGTCATTAGACCAAAGGTTGAAATTTACAGCTGAGGGGAAAAAAACAACAATGAACATCCAGATACGCATGCAAGGAATGCAAAGCATTTTCTTTATAGTAAAGTAATCATTATCCTCTTCATTAAAAGTACAGCGATCTTGCAAAACGCTTGAGATCTAGCACATGGCTCCGCATTTGCAAATTGCTCCCGCCTACGCAAAGCTGTTGTTTGAAGTCTTAATTAAGAGTGTCTTAATTAGTCTTTGTCTTCTTTTTCTTCTTTCTTTTCTCCGTATCCTCCTGCTGACCAGCTGATGGCTTTTTCCAGGGCAGGGCGTTGTAGGATATGTATGCAGAAATCAAATAGGTGGCCATCCCCGTGTATCCACCTATAATCAAACACAACGGCTGAATCAGCACGAACAGGCAGAAGACATTGACCGAAGCGCTGTCAGGCAAATCCACACGGCCATCCTTGTTTCCCTGAAACACGCCAAAGAAATAGATCAGTGCCACAGCTGGGTAGAAAGCTAGGTCTACCATGTTGCCAACTCTCGAGAGCCGTCTCCCGTATGAATGCGTCGCAGCCAGTGGGGGACGTGATATAATGACGGCACTTCCTTCGACCTTTCATCCGGCAGCTGAGGTAAAACATTACCTTCTTGCCGAGATAACATGTGCAGGCATGTTATCAAAGACCGAAGTGCAAGTTCCTCTCCCAACATCAGGAAGCCCCCAGAGAGTGACCTTTACTCTCTAATGGAGTTTGAGAAGGAGCCAACAGCTGCCCGCAGGGCTGCTAGTATTAGCATCAAACACATGAAAGGATACAGCCGAGAGTCCCCAGCTTCCAAAACATGCTTGGATTAGTCTAGCGTACTGTGTTAGGCAGAGATTAGGCCGTAGGAACGGACTGCTTTGAGAAAGTCCTCAACCACCTCTATTCTTCAACGGGGACTGGAAAACAAACTGGTGGGTGGGAAAAAAGATGTAAAAATTGATGTTGGCGGTGGAGATGGAATTTATTCATGAGTGTTTGCCAGCAGTTTGCTCGCAGCTGATGGCCTTTTGAGCTCCTGTGAGCTGATAGATTGTAAGCTTAGACTCCTGTTTAAAAGATGGCACTACAGTAAGATGTGATGTCACACAAATTCTGTCTTAGCGGGATGGGAAGTATAAGCCTGTCTGTATTTGACCCCCTGGACTTTTTCACCCCCGTATTAATCATCTTATCAAGACCTTGCAAGGGTCTTCATTTGGATCTTACCCCTTCAATTCCCTGCATTTAATTGCGCCCAAATAGGCCTATTTCTGGCTCCTTTGACGCAATGTGAGAGAAACACAGTAATTAAAGCCCCAAATCACAGTGAATGGTGCAGTTTGGCTGACATTATGGAAAACATTATTTTTTCCTGTCTTTGTTCTCCGTGGCAGCTTTGCCTTCACATCTGGTGAGTTCACTGGTCCTGCTTACCAGTGCGGTTATCCAGATTCATGTGCCTTCCTCACCCTGGCATTGCCTTCTGATCCCCTAAAGTGTTTTTTGTTGGCACTGGGTGTTAATTAGTATTTGTCACAGGGTCAAAGTTGAATATGGGAATGCACATTGCTGTGTTGTTGAAAGTACCACAAGAGGCTCAATTAGACCTGAAAATCAGAGGCACATCTGTGCATCCTCGTGTCCACCCACTCCCATCCGGATGCCCGCTTGCTTTAGAGTTGCTTTTACAATCATGACTCAGTCGGTAGGGGAAGGGGACGTGAGGGTGGACGTGGTGCCAGTGTGAGTCTGTTTCCATGACCATTGATCTCCAATGTGGCGCCTGCCTCTTACCCAGGAGCTTAAGACCACTCTACTTAAGTCATCCAAGAAAAAGGGATGAAAACGATTGCTTTTGCTTTAAATAGACTTGCATCCTGAGGGAAAAAGATGTGGCTGCAAGGATTGAGACACTACTCACAGCAACAAATGTAGCATGGCAGAACTTTGTGTGAATTTACTGAATTAGTACATGTATTTGTGTGCACTGGTGTTTCTTGGAAATGGTTATTTGGTTCCAAAAAATGCTGATGCAGTCAGAGTACTGAAAATAATAACAATGTGCACTACCTTCCTTTTAAAAGAAAGGGCATGTTAATTGCATGTTTTTTTTCTCCGTTAAAAAGAAACAGATTAGCCACATCATTATTATTATAATGCATAAGAGGTTTTTAAACAAGCATTGAACATTGGGCTTTTAGGCAACAGGAAAAAGTCCAAATAATGGCCAGATGTTCTGTTGTTGAGCTGTTATTCAACACGTCTGCTGAAACATACTGAACTTGTTCACTTTGACTCTTGGGAGCTGTCCACACATGGTGGTGCTGAATTGATACACATTCCTACAATTCTAGGTCAGAGCTTTGCATTTTTACACTAAAACGGAGTGAATTCGTAATGAATCTTTTGATGTTTGTTGGAAAAGTGACTTGATGCTTTTGATTACTAATGTAATAGATAGTGCTATTTAATTTCTTATCACCCTGGTGCATTAATCATGAAATAGAGAAGAAGAAGAAGGAGGAGGAGGAGGAGGAGGAGGAGGAGGAGGAGGAGGAGGAGGAAACCTTAGTGTTACTTTTTACTTAAATACATCATTATAACTATTCCAAATCTCTTTCCCCCTCATATTACGATTGTATTTTGGGAGAATTACACATCTGTCCTCTGCAACAGAGAATAGTGGTGAATATTACAGAGGTACCTCACCACTTTCATCAGCACAGAATCAGACTCAATAGAGGAGTGTTTGCATCAGATGGGGAATCTGCAATAGATTAAAATACAATGTAAATACTAAATAATGGAGGGAAGAACAATATATCCAAGTGTAAGACACGGAGAGGGAATATATATATATATATATATATATATATATATATATATATATATATATATATATATATATATGATCTGGATAGCTCCAACTCTAAATTCTGATTGGATGAGCAGACACACACACACACACACACACACACACGAGCTGAATTCTGCGTTAATGTGCCAAGTTGCTATGGAAACATTATAGCAACTATACGACACATGTTTTAATATAACATAAACTATATTTATTTATTTATTTCATTTTTTTAGAATGATTTATTTAATTCAGATGTTTTTTCAAAACTATTAATAATAATATGTATTAAATGATTAGGTTTGCCCGAGAACACCCCTTCCCCATGATAAAACGTGTAAAAGCACTGACTCCCATGTCGTGTTGATTTCATATATACATTAAAAGGATATCTTTTGGCAAAACATGATTTTATTCAGTTCAACCCCCATTCAGCTCTATAAGGACATCGCCTGAGTAAGTGGAGGTCGCAGTAGTACGCATGGGCGTGTTGGAGATAGTGGGGCAGGGCTGGAGAGCGCTGGATGCTCTTCACGAGCGCACATGTCGAGCGCTTGATGTGCAGAGGAGATCTTTCTCTCTCTGGTGACCACCCGGATCTCCAGAGCAGGTTTAAGCGACTTTTCCCCGACTTTAACGCCATTCAAGTTTCTTGAGTCGTAGGGCGGCTCTTCATTAATACCCTGGCCTTGTTAACTCCGGGTTGGTCCGAGCGGGACCGTGAAAGCGTCCGTGGGGCCAGGCTGCGCGAGCCGTGGACCTGCCCCGAGCAGCGGGCGCTCATGGAGGGAGACATCATGGACAAACTCGGGGACATGGCTTCGGTCTACGAGTTCGACCCGCTGACGGGGAACATCCCCGCCACCAAAGTGGAGATCACAGTTTCGTGCAGGTAAGAAAAAAAAATAAAAATTCCGGCGTCCGCTGTGACCGCGCGCGGCTGAAGGAAAAAGAAATGCGCGTGCGTTTACGCCTCTGCTAGAATAAAACATCATTCAGAATAGACCAGCCTCGTTCATAATGTAATTTAACCAAGAGAAGTTATTTAAAAACTCATACTTCTGTCGGGAATGGCACTTCAATGATTAGAATCTGCAAACGTTGCGTATAATGAAAATATAGCCTAAAAAACTCCGTTTGAAACACTGACAGAACACGTTACATGTATAATCTACTAGAGATTATTTTATTTCATGTATATTTGCACTTGTTTCCAAAGGGATTTTTATGAATTAGGAAGTTTTGGGTACAGTTGCCACTATAGGCAGCCAATGCATGCATGAATAGGAAGTAATGCTGCTTGTTAAAAGTGTTAAAAGTGTTGAACAATTTCTCATTTACTGTAGCGTATGCACAGAATATGCATAAACCAGTATTACGCATTCTACATCTTATTTGCCTCTCGTACTCTCACAAACACAAGACTATTATATTAATTTATTTATGCAAAAGTTCACAAATTATTGGTAGGAATACGTGTATACGCACGTGTTTTTTGTGTCTGGATGCTAGCAGGTCTGTGGTAAATGAATGCATGCACAATGTGCTCTGTTTGCTCTTCTCTCGAATTCATTAGATATTGTTGAAGAGCAGCTGTATTGAGTAGCTGCACTCATTGATTGATTGCCTGCATGTGTAAACACTCTTTCATAACGGAACTGAATATAGATTCAAACTGCTGGGTGACATCTGCATTACTTACTGTCTTTTGTTCTAATGTTGTGTTGGGTAGTAATGGACTAAACCTATCTGGATTATGTAATCAGACTACAAACATATCAAGTTGGTTCTTTAAATTCGTATTTTACTGATCCTGTTCCTAAATTATAAAAGAGCTAACTGAGCCAGATGTTGAAATAAGTTTGGTGGACCTAAATTCGATTTTTGAAAGGGGAGCCGACATGATACCAGCAGCTACTTTGAAGATAGAGCCATCTTGTTCCTCATTTGACCAGAAATAACTTTCAGCGAGACGTGGAAAATATCACAGAAATGCAGTCATTGCCTTCAGAGAATTACAAAAATATATCTACTGAACCACAAACTTTCCTAGCTCTGTAGACTAACTGGAATCAAAGGGCAGTTATTTGGGATTATTACACAAATTTTGGATTAAGATTTTTTTTTAATTTAATGAAATTTTCATTTTTTTTTTCACACAACACCAAATTACATTATCTTGCTATCTTACAATATTAATTTCTGAAGTTTGTAATCAGCTGTATATTATATTTCAGAAGTCAACACTATATTCTTACTATAATCACATACAGAGCAGTGAATTTTCCTTTTAGTTCTTGATTTGTAAATCTCATATGAAGATGTTGATTTATCTGATATCAGCTCAACTTTATCAGCCTAATATTCCATCAACATGCAATATAAAAGAAAACTGATCAGTTGTGTAATGGCGACTAATTTAATATCAAATGTTTCACTCATTCAGATATTTAGTTTTGTGAGCAAAATGGCGTGCAGGAAGTGGCAGACATTTGTTCATTGGTTGAATACAAGTATAAAGACTTTTATTAAAAAATGAAATCTGATTTCCATTGTATAAGAGTGATGATACATGAGGCAGATTCCTAAGGGATGATTAATTGCATTTTAAAGTGCCCCATTATGGATTTTGAAAATTTTCCTTTCATGCAGTGTGTAACAGCTCTAAGTGAATGAAAACATACTGCAAAGTTTTAAATCTGAAAGTGCACCGTATATAAAGTTATTGTCTCTCAAAAGAAAGATTCAACTCTGAATCATTGAAACAAGTCATTTTTAAAACAAATCCCAAGAGTTTCATGTTGACGTTTGCATGAAACATTAACATATTTCCGGCCCACTTGTTGGGCTTTTCCCATTTGTCTGAAAGAAAATGCTCAATTATTCTTTGCCACCGAGCAGCAACCTCCCGCTCTCTCTTGTGAAGCCAACAAGGAAGTGACAAACTGTAATTCATCAACTAGCCGCTAGAGGCTGGCTGCAAAATGGAGTCAATCCCATAGACACCCCATGATAAAATGGCCAACTTTACATCACAAAAAAAAAAAAAAATCATATTTACAGCCTTGTTCAAAAAAATATTTTGGTCTGTATAGCTAATTCATGACAGCTGTGAGGGGGATGACTGTTTTTTTAAACCCATCCGTTTAAACTAATTAAGCCTTATAGATCTGCACATTTAAGGGCGTGAAAGGTGGATTGCCACTGCTGACACTGCCGTTGAGCTAGGTGGGGTGGCTTCAGCAACCATCTCCTGCCTTTTTGCCCATTTTCGATTATCAGGGAGAGACATGTGGTGTTTTTTAGCGTTTTTTGATTAATTATTTTGTATAGTATTTTAAAATATAACGCCAGTACGTCATATTAATTTAATTGCCTGCGAGCTTCTCCTCCTGTCTGTACGGTAATGCGATAGAGAGACGAGTGGTTACGATGCAATCGTTAGCCTATTTTTTACAAAAACTGTTTCTACGGGGCCATAATGTAACATAGAAGGTAATGGAGCCCTTTATACATTGTCGTGTATCTTTAGAAATAAATAATGGACAAACAGAGTCTTTAAACGCCTCAGATGTAAAGTTATTCGCTGTCAAAGTGACGCCAAAATGAATGGGAGTCAATGGGAATGCTAACGCAGGTGAAGTTCTGCTACAAGATGGCGGCACGCGGCCGACTTCAACTTCCGGTCGACTTCCTTGCCGCCTGGTGACATCACAGACACTGCGTCCATGTTTTTATACAGTATGTTTGCCACTAGGTGTCGCTTTTGGAGAGCAAAAAATTGCGGATTCCCCAGTTACGCTATAAACTAAGCAGCACTGTGCTTACAAACGCTGCTTTATCAGGCATTACAGTCATGATGAAATGAGACCAATCAGATCAATCACCGCAAAATAACGTCACACAAAGTAGGGGTTTGGAAAAATGAATCATTGAGTAAATTGTTTGGGAGTCATTGAGCAAGTAAGGTAAAAATAAATGCATATTATAAGACAATGAAAGTGTTTTTTGACCTCACATGCATATCTACCTGTTGTTGGGGACCAAAACCTAAATATGAACGTTTCATTACCCATAATAAGGGCACTTTAAATGAAAATGAATCTGGATAATTGCTATTATTTTGTCCCAGCATGATTTGTCTTGATTTGAAGCTACTTGCAGATAAAGGAAGAGCGATGAGTCGTTTGTACACAGTGATTTATAACTGCCTGCACCTGTGGACCATTTATCCTTTTCTTGTCTACTCCAGCATGTCATTTACAAATAGTGGACGATACTGATTTGTAAGACCCTTTGTGGATAAACTGTGTGTGAAAATACCAATGAATAATAAGTGTGAAATCCTTTGGCTAATCTCCAGTACTCTTTTATTATATGAGTCATAGAAAAGCAGTATTTTATTTTCTCTGATAGCCTGGAGTTACAGAATAATGTTATTTCATCTTTTCTGCAATTTTAACATGCCTAATACAGCACATTGTGAAGTAAAGAGGATCTGGGGATTGACATACGTACTGTATATCAGCCTGAACAGGAGAAAGAGGCATCAACATAAAGGTTTTATGAATCAAGAGCTTGATTTACCCTAGAGACCTCGATTGGCATTCCTGTCACATATTGAGCTGAGAGCTGTTGTCATAAAGTGGCATAGAGGAGGATCAGCAGATTAAATCTATAATGGATTTCACCCAGTTTGCATTCACAGGTCCAGTCAAAAGACTACATTTCATCTGACTGGTCGTGTGACGGTTATGCGATTTGTAAGCTAAATAAAAACCCAGTGTGGGAGTTTGGATCACATGGTGGTCTTTCAATTTAACCTCTTCTATTATCAATGAGATGTGTTCTTTCAGTGCATGTGTCACAATGATGACTTTGGACATAATATGGCAGCGGCAAACTGGAGACATTCAACATTCATGCCACATTAAGAATTCATTTGATTACTTCTATAAATGTAAATATTAATGTTCCCCATAATCTAAAAGACACAACCCACCCACTTTCTTCTTATATAACATATTCGAATCTATAATTGGTGGCTGTTTGGCACGAAGAAACACTTTGAGCTCATCATACAATCCATATAGTTGTGTGAACCGTGCGTCGCTTGCTTGTGAAGAGCACTTCGTTCCTTAGTTTCTTTACTTACTAGACATGTCCTGGATTTAATCGCAAGCTTTAAATTATTCAATACCTTTTTTTTAAAAATGCTTGAAAGGGATGTGGCACAAAGATCAAACTTGTCTTGATTTGTATTTTTGCTTTCGAGAGACTTTTGAGAGACGAGTGGATTGCTGTGATGTTTTTCAGGTGCACTCTGGGGTGTTGCCCCGCTAGCTTTGTTCTTTTATGATTTCATAAATACTTGCTATTTATGTGCATATAAAATGCACAGTCTGTATTTGGCACCAGAGACCGTACCAGTTTTATTACCCGAGATAAACGCAAAAATACCAGCAATATGGATCACTATGCAAAGAATGCTTCCATATTCTATATGCATTGTGGGAGGTGGGATAGTTAATGGTTGATTGCTTCCAGCAGCCAATCACGAGACAAATACTCGTCAGTGTGAAATGTCAGCATGTATCTGGGGACAGATCTCTCAGAGTCATTTCCCTCTCCTGTCGGCTCTTCAAACTACCCAGATACGGTGATTTGCCGTTCTTCTCTGGAGTGTGGAGAAAATAAAAATGATGACCTGTCTTTTGTATGTCATTACTATGATTTTAGAACAATTACCGGGTTCCTCGTTAAAATCCCCTTCACAATGATAAGGCATCAAAAACCTGTCAGAGAAAGCCCCTCATGATGATTTTTCTCACGGCGGGTGAGATAAGGCTGGGATTACTGTAGCTGGATAAGGCGGAAGCCGGATTACACCACACACAGCTCGAGACTTTTCAAGTGCTATCGACAATGGGAATGTCAAACACCCGGTTTCTTTATCAGGAATAATTGCTGTGTGATTCACAGAGATATGCTTTCATCAAAAGCAACACCAAACTGCTTTATTGGCCTTTACTTGAAGTCCATAAAGTTGAACGCATAGTTCCCTCATCCGTGATCTGCCACGGCTTGATCTCTGAGGCCCAGGTCCACATTTGGCCCAGTTTTTCTAGAGAAGATGTATAAAAATATATCTAATAAAATATAATACAATAAAAATATAATTACAATCAATGTAATTCAAAACATCTCCAAATAAGATTGAAAAATGTTAATATTATATTTAATTCAATACGATATTAAAATTATATAATATTATTGTAATATAAAATATAATTTAAAACATCTTTAAAAGATTTTCAAAATATAATATAATATAATATAATATAATATAATATAATATAATATAATATAATATATTTGTGTGCAACCCAATTTTTTTATGCATTAATGCAATAAAATATAATGCAATTGAAATATAACTAATGTTATTCAAATAATAATATATATAATACAATATATATGCATATAATATAATATAATATAATATAATATAATATAATATAATATAATATAATATAATATAATATAATATAATATAATTAAATAACACAATAAATCACATCTACAATAAAAGGCTTTGTTTACATAATATATGTGTGTGTGCTGTGTATATTTACTATCTATATATAGATACACACACATATATTATGTAAACAAAAACATTTATTTTGTTTTATATCATTATAATAATACATGTGTTTTGTGGTTGGTTATCTAACACAGGGATAAACAGGAATTTGAATAAATTATACCTTACTAATTTAAACATATAAAACATGAAAAAAATAATTTCTATAGAGTAGTTTGTGGCTTATCTAGCTAGGTTTTTCCAATAGCTTTCCTGCTAATGAGGTGATTTAGCTAATGCTTTATGCAAAATACTTATAGAACATTTATTCCCCCTGGCGATACCTGGGTTAAGTGCCTTGCACCAGAGGTAATGGTTTATGGATCGCATCTTGTGGGTTTGAACCATCAACAATCATCCAGGGTTGGATCCACTACAAGTTATCCATTGAGCACTGATGCTTCATCTCACAGAACCTCATATTATGCAATAGTTTCTGATAGCTCCTGCCATTTGGTTCAAGGTCCTTTGAGAGTATCCTGAACTCTGGCTTTATTTTCTCCCACATTAAACGGTCTCTCTCCAGTTTGCTTCGCTGGGCAGGTGGGAGCCCCTTCTCTTCGATTTGCACTGCCCTCTGCTAAATACTGAACCGAGTGGGTGGCTTTCAAACTTTTAAGCCTCTCTGCAGATAGTCTGTAAGGAAAAAACTGTCTTTATTTAAAAAAAAAAAAGAGTGAAGAGAGAGAGTTTGAAGCAAAGAGCACGTCTTTGAGGTGAGGAATGTCGACAGCCTGCCCACATTCGACAGTCACTCCAGTGACAAAAACATATTCAAGAGACAATCCGCCATGAAGATGCCCTCCTTTGAAGCACTGAGGAAAAAAACTCAAACCAACAGAGTAAAAAAGATTTCTTGGAACAGAATTGTTGTTGTCGTCGTCGATAAGGATCACAGAACGATTGGTGTTCAAAGCAGAGGACGGTGACAACCTCGGAAACCCCAGCGGAGATCCAGTCCAGCCTGAGCTGTTATGATCACGAGGAACATGGATTTTTCTGATCTTCAGAGGTCTGACCCTTGTTCCCTGTATTCTAACATGTGCAGACACATGACATTTGTCAATCTTGCCTCAGTCTCTCGCAAATAGCTGTTCGGTATGGCTGACTGGAGCTTTTTATTAGTTTTTCTGATGGACGTGGCAGAGATGCCGTAAATAACTTTATCCAATTGTTCATTTTCTTGGTCATGGTTGCCATGCCGGCGGAGAGCCTGAGTTTTCTTCACTCTGATTTAAAGCAGAAGAGCCTCTCTGTTGTGAATCATTTTAGCGACTCAACTCTACTGAGTATTTACTCATATAAGTGATTTTGGAAACCATTCTCTCCAAATCCAGATCAAGTTGGAAGCTAAATTCTATTGAAATAGTTGCGCTGTACTCTAGGTGTGACCTTGCAATGGCTTACTATATTCCATTCAGTTGAAGAAACATTATTGCCTTTTGTACAGAAAAAGCTCGACCCTATTAGTACTGATTTAAGTTTTTAAATCCTGATTCGAGGTAATTGCTAAGTCAAGGTCATAAACATGTCTTGAACACTTTATTTTTGTTTTGTAAAGTATTATCAAGTTATGAGAGAGAGAGAGAGAGAGAGAGAGAGAGAGAGATTAAATGTGTGAATTACCTGAGTCTGTGCATAAACTCTAATAGTGAAACTGTAAGTGTATCAGCTTCAAGAACAGCACGTTTTTACCTCGCTACTGAGAAATGTCATGTAGCTTTTAAGCTGCTGAACTATTATGCTGATAAAATTGTTAGAGAAGCACTAACAACAATTTTCTGTGCGCATGAATGCGCGCGTGTTTTTATATGTGTGTGTTTGCATGGGAGAGAGAGCAGGAAAAAGACAATAATATGTGCTTTCCGTACATAATATAAGGTCATTTTGTGGCAAATTTATTTGTTTTTATCTGATCGTTTACTATACTTATTCGTTTGGTCCGTGACATTGTGGGTCAAAAAGTTTATTTCTGTTTAGTTATTAATTTCTTTGGTGTATCTTTACAAACTTAGTGGTAGTTCACCAAACCTTCATCATTTACTCACCCTCATGTCATTCCAAACCAATTTCTTTGTTCAGTGGAAAATAACTTTTATAAATAAAGCATTTTTTGAGCCATACGATAGAAACCACTGATCAGCAAAAATCCTTAAAACATCATCTTTTTTGGTGTCTTCAGAAAAAGATAGAAAGTCGTACAGGTTTTAATTATATTCATTTTTGGGTGATCTGTCCCTTTAAATGAAGACTGCTGTTATGTAAAAGGTATGTTTGTGCACCAGTCTATAATTACCTATACTGCTATCATGGATTTCAGGTTCACACGCTGCAAACCGTAGAGTTTGAGTAGAGTGTTGAGTAGAGTTTAAGTAGAGTGTTGAGTAGAGTTTGAGTAGAGTGTTGAGTAGAGTGTTGAGTAGAGTGTTGAGTAGAGTGTTGAGTAGAGTGTTGAGTAGAGTTTGAGTAGAGTGTTGGCACTTGCTTCCTGTCCAAGTAGGTGGTTTTTGGCCAGAATAAACTGCAATGTGGATCAGACCTTATGCCAGAGACTAGAGTTTTAATGACTTGTGAACTTCCAGGCATAGTCTGTGCTAATCATTCTTAATCACTAATGGCTCTTTGATGTGCTTCCTTAATTTGTGACAAAACGAGTTGCTTTTTCAAACATCTTTCTTTTTCTCTGATATCCAATTGAATCTCTTCCTTTCTCTGTCAAAAAAAAAAAAAAAAAAAAAAAGGATCTGCCTCCTGTTCTTTGTGGCTAAATTGACCAGACGCGACTGTCCGCGTGGACTCTTTCTCTAGCTGATAAATGCTCCGGGCCGAGCAAGAAGACCGTGAAACTGAAAGGAATGCCGACTCTGGTGGCAGAATTGGATGTGTGTGGGACTCCTGTGCTTCTGTCTGTCTCATCACATTCACACACACTCTCACACTCACACACACCTGACTGAGAGCTAGTGGAGCATAGAGGGACCTGGTTATATATGGAGACTGCCTCAAGATCACCAAAGAGACAGGTCCGGTCAGGAATACAAGAAAGATGGTCTCATAATGAGTCTCAGAAGTTATAATTACATTTACTGGTGGATGAAAGGAGTTTGACACCGTTGGGCTTTAAACCAGTGATGTGGTTCAGCTAGTTTAAATTTAGTGAAAGGACTTCAGCAAAATAAAAAAAAATATTTGGAGGGATTCAAATTTATTTACTTACCTTCATGTTGTTCCAAACCTGTATGAATTGCTTTCTTTTGTGGAACACAAAAGAAGATATTTGAAGGATGTTGGTAACCAGTGTTCGTGACCTTTGTGCACATAAACATCGAAAACAAACAAATAAATCAAAATAATAGTAATAAAATAAAGACAATGAACAATATTTAGACATTTCTCAGAATTTGTTTTATCTTCCACAGAAGAAAGAAAATCATGCAGTTTTAGAATGACATAAAAGTAAAAAAAAAAAATGAGGAAAGAATTCTCATTTTTGGGTGAGCTACGCTTTTGAATAAAAAAGTGAAAGTCACAACATTTGCTAAGTATGCTCACCCATACTCAGAATTTGTGCTCTGCATTTAACCCATCCAAGTGCACACACACACACACACACACACACACACACACACAGCAGTGAACACACACCCGGAGCAGTGGGCAGCTATAGATCCAGCACCCAGGGAGCAACTGGGGTTCAGTGCCTCGCTCAAGAGCACTTCAGCCGTGGGTATTGAGGGTGGAAGAGAGCACTGTTCATTCACTCCTCTCCACCTACAACTCCTGCCAGCACCGAGACTTGAACCTGCAACCTTCAGGTTACAAGTCCAACTGTAACCATAAGGCCACAGCTGCCCCTGATGGTTGAATTAAAATAATCCGGTGTTTCGGACTCTTTCATTTGAAAACATTTACAGTGCAAAAAGTCTATCCATCTATTCCCCAAACTACTCGTTTAATATTAATCAATGAATTATATTATTGAATAATATAATTAATTGCTAATTATATTATGCATTACATTAATATATCACACATATTGTAAAATAAATAATGAAATAAACTTCTATACTTAATCAGTTTTTTATTTAATAAGGTTGTCAGATTAGTTTAATTAGTAATTCATTATTTAATATTATCCATGCATTATATAACCAGTTGTATTAATTGTTATGTTGTACATTATATTAACATATTACACTAAATAATTATAAGGTAAATAATGGGGAATATAAAATTATTTCTGAAGGTTTTTTTTTTTTTTTTCTCTGTAGTAGGGTTGTTAGTTTAATACATTATATGAATGTATTATTAAAATATTATATTAATTAAATATATTACATTTTATTACTTATAAAAGGAATAATGACAAAAAACAACAAAAGTAATGAAAACAAATTTTCATGTCTCTGACCTGTTCATAAATGAAGTATAAATACATCTTTCTATACCATCATAGCTAATGAAGTACCACCTCAGTTATATGGATCTAAAACAATGGACTGCTAAAGCCAATTTATATTCAGTGCCAACTATTTTAATCATCTAAATAATGCAACACACCATTCAAAAATATATGAATATTTGAAGTAGGGCAAATTAAAATGTCTCTTTCACTATTTATCATAAAAGGAGGCACTAAATGTCACTGTCAGGGTTTGCAAGGGAGGAACTCAAGTGCAGACAGGATTCAACACAAAAGGGTTTATTAAATACAAAAAGGGAAAACAAAAACCCACGAGGGGGAAAACAGGACTAGGGCAGATACAACAAATACTAAACAGGACTGATCAGACAAGATAAACAAAGACTCAAAACTAGAGAACACTAACTACAAATAACACTCACGGTTATACAGGGACTTCAGAGGTACAATCACAAGTGTAGAACACATAAGTAGTACACACATCACAGGTGAGGAACACAATGAACCGACGCAAGACAGAGCACACTAGGAAAGCTAAATAGGGGGAACAATCAAGACACGACAGGTGGCACAGATGGGACAATCAAGACACGACTAGGTTAACAAGGGGGGCGGGGCAAGGGAACGAGACAACACAAGCACATGGCCCAAAGACAAGGCCATGTGCTTGAACACAAAACACGGGTCTGTCATGATCCTGCCTCAAGACTAGGAAAAATCAAGGACACGAGGGCAGAATCATGACAGAACCCCTCCCTTAAGGAGCGGCTTCCAGACGCTCCTCAAGGGAACATCAAACACGGGACATGACTGACATGACAGACTGGGACACAGACACAAACCAACAGGACATGACAAATAACAACAAAGGCAAACATGAGTACACAACGGCAGGGTTGGGGTGACAAATCAAAAAAAAACAAACAGGGAAGGGGAGGGGGCGGGACCACAAAGTTCATGGGGGACAGACCAGGGTGGGTGGGAGGGGTAGGAATCCTAGGAGGACAGGACGAAGGCTGACGACGGGGGGTACGGGCAGGTCTGGGTGGTGAGGGACGGGGAGGGGTCTCGGGACAACTGACAGGGGACATGACAGGACCAGACAAGGGACGCGGGACAACACTTACGGGACGCGGGGAGACGACATCTACTGGACACGGGGGGACCACATCAACAGGACACGGGGAGACCACATCTACTGGACACGGGGGGACCACATATACTGGACACGGGGGGACCACATCTACTGGACACGGGGGGACCACATCTACTGGACACGGGGGGACCACATCTACTAGACACGGGGGGACCACATCTACTAGACACGGGGGGACCACATCTACTAGACACGGGGGGACCACATCTACTAGACACGGGGGGACCACATCTACTGGACACGGGGGGACCACATCTACTGGACACGGGGGGACATTAACGGGACACGGGGCCACATCAACAGGACACGGGGCCACATCAACAGGACACGGGGCCACATCAACAGGACACGGGGCCACATCAACAGGACACGGGGCCACATCAACAGGACACGGGGAGACAACGGCTGGACATTTGGGACTTCTGGGGACAGGGTCAGGGGACAAGACAGGACTGACGGGGATTTCTAAAATTTGGACAAGACGGGACAAATAATCAGAAAATGCTTTAGCAGCTAGGACAATTGGCATCTCCTTATGAGATGAAACCGACTGTACAAGAGTCTTTGCTGCAGAGTCGGCCGCGGCTCTCTCCTCCGCTCTCACGACTGCCGACTTGCATACAGCTTTCTTTCCCGGCTCGGGCACGCTAGCGCTCACCGCTGCTGACTCGGACACGCTCACTGCTGCTGGCTCGGGCACGCCAGCGCTCTCCGCTGCTGGCTCGGGCAAGCTCACCGCTGCTGGGTCGGGCACGCCAGCGCTCTCCGCTGCTGGTACGGGCACGCCAGTGCTCTCCGCTGCTGGCACGGGAGGAAACGGGGTCACAGGACCGGCAGGCCCCCTCTTCCTCCTCTTCCTCCTTGGGCGCGGTGCAGAGACCACAGCTGGGTCAGAGGCGGGTTGGGGGAGTTCGGTCTCTGGCAGGGCTGACTCCGACGATTCCGAGGCAGACTCCCACGATAACCGTCTCCCTCGCTTCCCGGGGAGACCGACGGGTGTGGGAGGCACCTCAGGACTCGGTGAGGGATGTGCCTGATCCCCCAGAGTGGCCACGGCCAGGATACGACCCTCTGGAACCGTTGGCAGCTGGGTAGGTGGGGACCTCTGGGGCTCCTCCTCTCGCCCGCTCGCTCCGGAACGACCTCCCCTGGTCCCCCGGAACACCACAAGGCGAGAGCCCTCAAAACAATCTCGCTTGCTGGCTGACAACATCCAGTATTGCCTCCTGTCTGCTGAGTTCCCTTTCGGTCGGTTCATTCTGTCAGGGTTTGCAAGGGAGGAACTCAAGTGCAGACAGGATTCAACACAAAAGGGTTTATTAAATACAAAAAGGGAAAACAAAAACCCACGAGGGGGAAAACAGGACTAGGGCAGATACAACAAATACTAAACAGGACTGATCAGACAAGATAAACAAAGACTCAAAACTAGAGAACACTAACTACAAATAACACTCACGGTTATACAGGGACTTCAGAGGTACAATCACAAGTGTAGAACACATAAGTAGTACACACATCACAGGTGAGGAACACAATGAACCAACGCAAGACAGAGCACACTAGGAAAGCTAAATAGGGGGAACAATCAAGACACGACAGGTGGCACAGATGGGACAATCAAGACACGACTAGGTTAACAAGGGGGGCGGGGCAAGGGAACGAGACAACACAAGCACATGGCCCAAAGACAAGGCCATGTGCTTGAACACAAAACACGGGTCTGTCATGATCCTGCCTCAAGACTAGGAAAAATCAAGGACACGAGGGCAGAATCATGACAGTCACACTATGCCCTTGTTGCTCATTTAGTGCAATCTATATGAATCCAATTAAAATGACACAGTGACTAATCCAGATGTTACAAACTTAGGGCTGAGGTGATATTGAAGCACACGTGCAACGCCTAATTAGCATTGAGCGTTGGGATGATTGATTGTCTTGTAGTTGAGCCTAAATTCGCTGGTTCTGGTTGTCTCAACCAACCTGCTTGTTGAAATATGTCATTTTGGCTGGCAAAACTATGTTCACTAATGGTCATTTTCATTCTGGGCAACATATGTTTCCTGACAGGCCTCATCACGCGAGCCGTCGCCGTGTTCCCCCTAGCTTGATGATGAATTAGCACCATTAGGTTTTGCTTTATTAGAACGAATGCACTTGCCAAGGCAGAACATGATGGGTACAGCTGTTAAACACCAGTGAGCTTAGGAACATCCTGTTATTTTCGGATTGTATCAAGTCAATTGCTTGGAATTGCATTTTGTGGCCATTTTGGATGCTGTACAAAATTTAATGGTTGGACTTCTGCATGTCTTTTCTGTCCACTGCTTGGAGTTCAAGATTTGATTTGTGACATTATATTAGTCAGATATATGTAAATATGTTTTTATTGCTGAGAGATCTGAAGTTAGTCCCTCACAGGTTTTGACAGCAGTACCATAGAAGATCCATTCTGGGTTCCCCAAAGAACCTCTCAGTGAACGGTTAAGATACATTTTTTTTTCTTAATGCGCATTTTATTAATCTAAAGAACCATTTTCAGCTATAACGAACCTTTAGTGCAATAGAAAGGGTCTATGCATGTTTAATGCTCTTAATGGAACCATAGATGCCAATAACGAACATTGTAAGAGTGCTGTGTTGGGATCTTGGGTGAACAATTTCCTGAAGTGCTATCTCTTTATTCTAAATGTCATGTAATCAGATATTCATTTAATGTCTTTCCAAAACAAGAGAAGTATTGCACACAGTAAGTAGGGTATGTAACTTTTGTCCTACTCCACTAGAAGAAATATCCTTCAGGGATGTAGTAGTCTAGAGACACATAAATGTCATGTTTGAGAAAAAACTTGATGAACATTAGGTAATATGTATGAATGTGCAATACATAGCTCATAGGATCCTGGAAGATACAACTCATAAAATCCCAAATACGTACTGTATATCATTCAAACAATATGTTTTACTTAAGTACTCTACATATAAAAAAAAAAAAAATGCTGATCATTTTCCACTCTTGCCTGTTTAAGGGTTAAATCTGAATGTGATTCAGCAGTGTCATGGTCAGAACAAAAAGCCTCCAGAAATCCTCCAAAGCACAGCGGTGCAGTTCACACACTCGAAAGATTGCTCAGATAAAAGCTTTTGTGTAAAGCGCTTTTTTTTTCAGTTGAGTTTAATATAAGATGAAATTTCAGTCCACAAGAATGTTTTATAAATGAGACTCGTGGGCTGGAGATATGTGGCATGGATTTATGAGTGAGTAAGTGAGAAAGAGGGAGGGAGGGAGACCGAAAGACAGCGACAGCAAAAATGGGGAAATAGGGGGGTTGTAGAGTCAAGATAAGAGTTGTAATAGTAGCTGGGGCCAGGGGTTATAGAAAAAAAAACTCAGAGAGCCCGCGCTAGACCCTTAAAACAGATTCATGGAAAAAAACCTTGGAGGACAAGACAAGACAAGCATTCTTCAGAGAGCTGGAGCTCTGTTTGAAGACACTGTGCAGGAAAGCACTTGGCAGGTGCTGTAGAGATGTTTCCGCCATACGCTTTGCTGCACTTCTGTTCTGCGACCCATGCCTCATTCTTTAAGCATACAAAGCTGTAGTGCTGAGGCAACCCATAAGGCTGTGCATGTACGACCAATTCTGCATCAGTGGGTTTGATGACAAGAACCATCAAAGTGATTGTTTCTTTCTTCTGTAGAAGACCAAAGAGGATGCTTTTAATAAGTCCTGGTTGATTTTTTCCATACAATAAATGTGTACTTTCAAGATTCAAAATTAATGCAAAATACGCTTGCTATCTGTCCTTTTTTAGTTTAAACAGTGGAGGTTTTAAATACCTTGTCCACCATACCACTAGTGTTGACGTACCACATTACAATTAACATAAGTTATGTAATCGGATATATATATATATACAGTGCAGACCAAAAGTTTGGACACACCTTCTCATTCAAAGAGTTTTCTTTATTTTCATGACTATGAAAATTGTAGATTCACATCGAAGGCATCAAAACTATGAATTAACACATGTGGAATTATATATGGAATTATATACATAACAAAAAAGTGTGAAACAACTGAAAATATGTCATATTGTAGGTTCTTCAAAGTAGCCACCTTTTGCTTTGATTACTGCTTTGCACACTCTTGGCATTCTCTTGATGAGCTTCAAGAGGTAGTCACCTGAAATGGTCTTCCAACAGTCTTGAAGGAGTTCCCCGAGAGATGCTTAGCACTTGTTGGCCCTTTTGCCTTCTGTCTGTGGTCCAGCTCACCCCTAAACCATCTGGATTGGGTTCAGGTCCGGTGACTGTGGAGGCCAGGTCATCTGGCGCAGCACCCCGTCACTCTCCTTCTTGGTCAAATAGCCCTTGATTCCTTCAGTGTGACTCTACAATCTTCATAGTCATGAAAATAAAGAAAACTCTTTGAATGAGAAGGTGTGTCCAAACCTTTGGTCTGTACTTTATATATATATATATATATATATATATATATATACAAGAAGAAGAAATGAGATGCACAGGCACTTCTGCCTTCAGCTGGAGGCTTATCAATTTTACTTTTGGTGTGAAAGGGCCTTTACAATTACCAAAAATATTAATAATTAAAGTATCATAAAAGTAGTCCGCATGACTTCTTCCAGTGCTATATTCCAGTGATTTTCTACATGCCAGATCATAGCTTTGTGTGACGAATAGCCTGAAACTTAAGTAATCAATCAGTTAGCAAGTCCTGAGTGGATTATCTAGGTCAGTTATGTATTCTGAATCACTTAATTGGAAAGATCCATCTCTAAAGAATGAATCATTCAGTGGTCACTCCGTATGTCACATGACAATGACAACATAAAGAACATATTTCATACATTCAGAAGATACTTTTTTATGCAATTCAGATGTAGTCCATAATAATGTTTCATTCAATGCCTGAATCATCTTGACAGGCCAATTTTCAATCACTTTTGTCAAAAAAAAAAAAAAAATGTCTTGAAAATGTCAAGATTTTACATTTTGTCTTCCATGGATGAAAGAGAATGGCATGGGTGAGTGAATAATGACAGATTTTAAACTATACAGTTAAAGTTGTTGCTTGTTAGCTTTAAACGAGATGTGGTGTCACTTTCTTCCTCCAGAGAGTTGTCCCACCACAGTGCTGCAGTGATACATCCTGCAATAGGCACCTCTGACATTCCACATACTGCATGGAAAGCCCTGGAGGGGCCGCTGGCCGGAGTGAATAATTAAATAGATGGTGGGAAAAGCGTACTGTGCAGGCATCCAGATCGATCCAGAGAGCCCCTGCTCTGTTTGCATCATTTGGGTTTCCATTGCCGGGCACACATCAAGTTTTTTTATTAAACGGATGAAAGCCAATTAGGCCTCAAGGCAACCCTGCCCCAACCACCACCACAGACTGCACCACAGGATTGATTCATTCTGACCTGGGATGCTTGGAAAGAAAACTCAGCATTAGCATGCAGAGAAGAGGATGAAGAATTCCCAGATGGCGTCCCAACTTAAAGCATGCAGACTCTAGAGGTTTTCCAAAAACGGCGGGGACATGACTGGACTGGAAGATTGTCTACACTTCAAGAAAAATCATTTTAACTGAAATATTATGAAATACAGCATATAACTGGCACTGGTCTCTCTTGAGAGCCGGGACATAATTGCTTCTGGGATTGGAGAGGTTTTGTTGTTGTTGTTGTTGGAGCAAATTGTATCTATCCAGTATCCTTTATAAGAGGCTGCCCCGACAAAAAGCCTGTTCTTGTTACACGTAATCAGTCACGCACTAAGGACCTCAGATATCAATTCCAATCTATACGTTAATAAAGAAATCATTTGAGTGATAGCAATAAGCAGACATCGCCATATGCTGCTGTTTTTCTTGTCCGGATATAACACGCTGCTACATATGCAAATCATTTGCATTTTAAATCTCAAAGGCTGCTATAAAGATGCTGTCTATTGTGGTTTGCATCCAAGATGAAACTTGAGAACTTCAGCTTGTGTGGGTGTATCGGCACAATGAGTTCATCTGAAAGTGTTGCAATCAAAGTGCATCATGTTATGATGCAGTCAGGCGTTATTTATGTTGACGTCGATCTGCGCTGACAAACAGGGTGTTGACAGCATTCATTGTGCTGATGGCGCCTCTCTGGACACGCTCTCTTCTGTGCTGCTCACTCTCATTGTTCTCAGTCCTTTGATGTTTCATTTGTCTGATGAGGAGAAGACTCAGTCAGTCCCTTTATTTCAGAAGTAAGCGACGTTCAATGCTCTGTTCTGTTGTTGGATTTTCTGAATCTTCCACTCTTGACTCAGATTTCATACTCTACACCTCATTTTGGGTTTTAACGTCATTTCGACAGATCCTACAGTACTGTGATAACATCAGTTTCGAGGTTGTCATGGAAACCCATTAAATCACTTAGAGAGATGTTTGATGTGAGCAAGCCAGTGCTTTTGCTGGAGAGCATGGGGGATTTTTTTTTTTTTTTAATTGCGTTAAATGTTTTAAGTTTGCAAAACTATTACAGCAATAGAAAGACCTTGCATGATGGACTACTATGAGGATTAATCAGTTTTGGAACTCAACAATGTTTTCTGGCATCGTGACTCCACCTACAGTGAACTCCCATTGGTCCAAAATCCCTCTCCAAATAACTGTATTGCAAGTCAACATTAAAATGGACCTTGTTAATAAGCAGTATTAAAAGACATGAACTTACTGTGAATAAAACACCTGTGAAATGACTTTTGCATCCCTCCTGGTTCAGCCACAGCATTAAGTTCTTGTGTGTGCAGCTTCAGTATTTTTTGGGTCGATGTTACACAGTGTCTTGTCTTCCTGTCTCATGCTGCTTAACAATTCCTTTAATTCCCACAACTGATTTTCCTGCTGTTGCAGAACTCTCTTATAGTGTGTGTCAGGACCCATGTCAATTCATCTTGTGTTTTTACTGAGCAGTGGTACCACATGTTCCCGGTTTGGGCTGTAACAGCTTTAATTTCTCCTATCTGAACTTTCTCTAGTATCATGACGGTTGCAAGTAAAAAAAAAAAGTGGTGTATTTGTAAATGTTTCTACAAAACCTCACTGGAGCAGAACATATATATTGCATGTGAAAGCGTAGGTTTAATTCATGCTAGCGATGGGAAGTCTGGTTATTTTCCACTAACTACTTCTTTCTGACAGTTTGTTCTAATGAACTGGTTCAAATAACCAATTCACCAGTTTGTTTATGTAATAATGTAATGACATCACATAGACGCCATGTTTTTTATTAAAGCACACAATGATGTGAAACATAGATGTTTTACGTGTCTAGAACATATAAAGTGAATCAACTAGTCTTTATTATTCGGTGAACTGACTCATCAAGTTCACAAATAAATATTTTTTTTTTAAAAAGTACCAATTCAAATCCGGATCCGGATGTCAGTAGTACATGCATTGGCGCATGGAAACAGGGTAGAAGATGCAGAGAAAGACTTGGTGACCCAATATAAAGGGAGCCGAAGGGGACCGTTATTCAGAAGGCATTGTAATCAGCACTATATTACAACCCTCCACCACCCAACTCAGGGTCAAATCACTGCCCCCCTCCCCTTAAATGGAGCTCCATCTCCGAGATATCACGGGTCTTTCGCTCAACAGCTTCTCTTTCAGCCAGCTGGCCTGTACAGTGGGCATTATCTACAGCTCTGGGACTAAAATAGTACTCTAATGGAGCACATAGAGCTCAGGCCTCTTTGTCCTCTCTAACTTCGCTGCTCAGGTGGTTTTGAGCAGGGGGCTGACAGTGGTGATTGGAGGCACTTTAAGGGCAGGAACGGGCACTCCTAGATCCTGTGTCTCTAGTGTGTGTTCCCTGTGGGGTGTATGTTCGTGTTAAAATGCCAGGGGAGCTGAATAGATCTTTGTTGGAGAGAAAAAAGGGGTTGCAGCAGGAAAAAGGCCTGTTTTATGTTGCATATCGCAAATCAAATCCGCAAGAGAGCCCAGCATGTGCATTGACCAAGGTCGTATACTGTACATAGGCTCATTTGAAATGCCAAAAGTAGACGTGAGTAGGCGTCTTTATTAGGGAAGGAGTGAAATAAGTGCAGTCAGGATGGACAGTTCTTACTTTTGGTAGTGAATTAGTTGATGCAATTGGGTAAAAGTGCAATTGTGATTCATGGGTTTTGCTAATAAATTGGATATAATTTAAATTGTTACTTTTATATGAAAATAAATGATGACCAAGTCGCCCAAAGTACAAGTTGTTTAATTTCACCCCAAAGATGTATTTCCATCCATTTTTAGTTTAACAAATGACAATTATTTTATTATTATTATTTTTTTAAATAAGAAATATGCCAACAATCACATATTCCCTAAAGAAGATAGTAAAGTAAAAAAAAAAATCTAACATTTTATAAGTGAACAAAACTTCAAATTTAAACCAATGAGCATTAAAGGAATAGTTCACGCAGAAATCACCTTCAGGCCATCCCAGATACTGAGTTTGTTTTCTCATGGTAACAGATTTTTAGAAATGTAGCATTGCCTCACTTGCTCACAGTGAATGGGTGCCATCAGAATGAGATTCCAAACAGCTGATACAAACATCACAATAATCCACAAATAATCCACACAATTAGTTAGAACCCTGGCACTGACTCTTTTCAGTTAAGCAGGATTGCCGGAGTAGCAGCAAAAATTAGCAAAAAAATTAATAAAATAAACTCAAGGTGGAAGTATTCTCATGGGTAGGGTGGCCACATGCACCATTCATACGGGACACGTCCTGGTCAGGATTTTAATATTGCCTGAAACATCCAAGGCAGTTTGACCAATAACATGCAGGTATTGTACATAATCGACCAATCGTGCCGCTGTGCTTGACAATGTGAGGTCTACATGTAACGATCAAAGCAATGCAAATATGCGCACGTGTTCATTCGCTTGACTTCAAGCATCACTGCACACCGATCGAAAAAGACACCAAAGTATGTGCGAGAGCGATTTGAAAGCACAAGGAGCCGTCTGCTCTGCTCTCTATAGCTCTCATGAATGTCGATGAACGATCAACCTGCACAGTGCAGACAGCCAATACCTGGATATTTTAGGCAATTTTAAAATCTTGGCCGGGATGTGTGCCGTATGAATGGCAGATACAGCCACCCTACTCATGGGTGATTTTTAATTAAGTTTATAATGTGAGTGAATCCTGGAGAGTGAGATTTGGTTATCAAATCCAAAGAGCTTGCAAAATAACATTATGAGTACAAATTTCCTATGGTGTTTAAGGATTTTCAGGAGCCCATTAAGCGCATAATATTTCAGTGTCATTTTTGGGTTTTTTTTGTGTCGTTACATGCACATTAGACATCTAGTTAATCATGGCTAATTACAGGACTCGCTCCCTGAGGGGAACTTTACTGAGACAAAAAGCAGCAGAAAAATGCAATTCTTAAGAGGAAGTAAACAGTGGGAGCAAAACATGGCCTCCCACAGATCGTTTCAACTGTCTACATCACAAATTTGATCACACATAGCCCCCGCATTCACACTTATATATACAGAACTCCACAAAAACAGAAAGAAAGACGTGATATTCAGAGATTGTGGGTGTGTTTGCTGTCAGTTATTGGTTATATATGCTAATCTTTCACATTTATACTGAGGTCAACATGTAGAACATTTTAAAAACATGTTTCCTCCAGTGAAATCAGCAGTTGTCAATAGCTCTTGTATGCAAAATAGGCCTACTTTCACAAAGAAATGTTACTCTGGACTGACATATGTTCATTCATCACCAAAACATTGTTCTATAAATGCTTTCCGGAAGATTCCATAAAGACTTTTGAATCTCTTGTACTGCAGTATGCAAAACGTTTGTGTTCGCTCTCAAAACTGATCATCAATGCAACATTTTTTTTTTTTTTTTTTATCAAAGCCAAAACTTTTGGCAGAATTTTTTATGATTTTTATATGTAGAATGAATATAGATAGTATAAATGAATTTGGACAAACTAAATCCCCCATGTTGTTACTGTTACGTGACCTACCAGTGTCAGTTGCGTGGGTTTGTACATAGATGGCTCGCTAGTGGCTGTTTCTTTGGGCCTGGTGCATGTAAGGTCATTGGAACAGTCATTGATTGGAAAGCTCAATTATTTATTTATTTTAACTGCGAGTGATGACACTTAGAACGTTCCAAGATGGCAGACATGTTGACATGTCTGAAGTGGTTGAATGTGGAATCTACTTATACATATCTACGGTTCCACTGCCATTCACAATGCATCTTCCATGGCCACATGCAGAGGCAAACCCAGATGAAGTGGGGGCCCCAGGGAAAATTAAAAGATGAGGCCATACTAAAAGATGATTTTGTTATATATATATATATATATATATATATATATATATATATATATATATATATATATATATATATACAGCATACAAAAAGTAGTTAAAACATATAATAGAACATAAATTGTTTATTTTTTAAACAATGTGCTTATTCTTTAACAAAATATCATTCCTCATCTTTATGGCAGAAGATACAATACTGTACAGTACAATTTTTGAAGATACAGTACAATCTTCATATTTACAGTAACATTTTAATCTGAAGTAATATTTGTTCTATCAACTTTTAAATACTCAAATCAGCTTTTTTTACCTTTTACAAAGACATATTTTTACAAATACATTGAATACTGATATTTGAAATTATTTAAATAATAAAAGGGTACTTTAACTGTGAAATTAAAAGCGCCAGTAGGCAGCAGCACTGTTAAAAAGTGAGTCATTGCAATTGAACTGAATCATTTAAATATTTGATTCATTCAGGGAAGAAACACAGGCCCTGTCCCAAAAGGCTCCCTAAACTTGTGGTCTTCCTCTGAGTCTGCACTTTGGTGTCGTAATGCTCGCATGCTCGCGAGCACCCTTCTGAACGCTAAAATTACAAATTGGACACCATACGGTTTCTTGGACTTACGCGGTGGCCATTGTAAGTCCGTAAGACTGCAAATGCACATGAAGTGTTCCATGTGGGACATGGCCACTGTCGTGTCGCTCAGAGACGCAAAATAGCCCTGTGGCCACTGATGTCTATTATATATTGTTTGGAATTATTTATGTTATCGAAATCAAAAAGAGGCAATATTGGTCTCTGAATCAACTTTTTTTTTTTTTTTTTTTAATCTCCATGTAAAATTGATTAACTATATGAGTGGTATAAATATATACATTTCTGTCCCCATGTCTTGAATTTATGATCAATCTGAATGTACTTTAATAGAGTGAATAATACAGTGAATGAGTGCACTGTAAATGTGCACGCCCACTAGACTTCTCGTAATGTGTGCACTCTGTAGGTGTTTTTTTTTCTTTGTCGTGAGAATATTCTGCAAAATAGCTCACTTTTCATGGTGTGTTACTTAACAGCCTGATCTCACAATCAAAACTTACATATTTAGATGTAAAATTAAAATTGTCCAATACGTATGTGCCTTTACGTATTTACAGTGTCGTTTACGTATTATCTGAATGTAATTACAGGTTTGATACGTATCTAAATTTACGTAAACAAAACAACCTCAAATACGTACAGATAGAACGTTTTCTCTGACCAGTCAGTTATCCATAGAAATTGTCATGAAGCTGCTTTTTAATGCGTATCTGATTATTTTTTTTTATATTTATGTAAATTTTCCCTATTTTCCCCTAAATTTTCAGAATGTTAAAAGAATAAAACATAATTAAACACAATTTTAGTAAAAATATAACATTAAAACGTTATTTTGAACCACTAACGTTAATCCTACACCTACCCATAACCATTTCTTAAAACTACATAACATTACTGTTATAAATAAACAAATAACAGACAAACAAACAAACGTAACGTTAATCATTTATTTTTTGCGAAAATATCAAAAGTGGTGCCAAAAGTAGTTCAAATTATAATGAGTTCCAGTCACAGTCCTCTCTGGAGGTAATAGTTTTTATAGGGTACAGAGCAGAATTTAATTTATTAATCCGTGAAATTATGCATCTGTCTTCTCTCCGTGAAGGCGCACTGGCGCAGTACTGATTTCAAATGTCTTTTCAACTGAAACACGACATGTCGCAATCTGTGACGAATTAGGTGAGAACCAATGAGCGTTCGATATCAGTGCCGTAAACCATGTCGTAATGTTTCTCGAGGGTGGCGCACTGGCGCTATTTACAAATTCGAATCATAACGAGCGCGGGCTTTGACTGTATCAGTCGCTGTGGCTGAGAATGAAGATGAAGATCGATTAATAAAGGGCTGAATTTGGATATCTTCCTTCCTTGCAAACATCTGGATTCTAAAGATATGGAGTACAGCAAACAAATAAAATTGATTTGATTTGTAATTTTATGCTGTAGTTTTGTGTATCTATGGTTGTATTGTCAGTCATTGGATAGGAGAAAATCGCACAGCAAAATATTACAAAATGGTTAAACAATTACATAAATTGTTTTCATCTTAAGGTTTCAAAGTGTAGTCTCGTTTAACATTATGTAATCCCCCGAAATGAGTTTGCAGCATGCACAGAAATGTTATTTCCTATTAAGTAGATTAATAAACTGCTTTCAATAAATTCAATAAAAACATGTATTGTTATGACAGTTTAATACAACAGATTTAAATAATTTAAGCCACGATTTTAATATTAATACATGGGAATTCATATACATTCACACTTTATGTTGGATTATTTTATTGTGTGACTTTCTTCTTTCAGAATAATCTAATTTAAGTTATATTAGAAATTGTCCTTACTCTTCCAAGCCTTTCAGTCGGGGTAAGTGGGTAAATATCCAGATTTCAAACATAATAATCACTTTTTTTCTCACTTCTGCTGACTATGGGGAACTACATTTCACAGGTGGGCACGATGCATTCATCTTCCGGTTCCCCACAGTCAGCAGGATGCTTTCAAAGGCGAGTAAAATATGAATTTTTTTTTTATTCTCGGCTGAAGTAACCTTTTAACTATAGCATTTTAGGAATAAACTAAACACTTTTACCTCAAGTTTCTTTATGTGTTTTTACGTTTATCACAAAGAGACAAAACAGTGAGCCTCAAAAGCATGACCTTGATACCAGAAATACACTATCCATTATCAGTTGCCATTTACACTGGCTAATAAAATTTGAAGAATCATTGTTGCATTTCGATGCTTTGATGGTTATTTTTTATTATACATATACAGTACAGACCAAAAATTTGGACACACCTTCTCATTCAAAGAGTTTTCTTTATTTTCATGACTATGAAAATTGTATATTCACACTGAAGGCATCAAAACTATGAATTAACACATGTGGAATTAAATATGGAATTATAAACATAACAAAAAAGTGTGAAACAACTGAAAATATGTCATATTGTAGGTTCTTCAAAGTAGCCACCTTTTGCTTTGATTCCTGCTTTGCACACTCTTGACATTCTCTTGATGAGCTTCAAGAGGTAGTCACCTGAAATGGTCTTCCAACAGTCTTGAAGGAGTTCCCCGAGAGATGCTTAGCACTTGTTGGCCCTTTTGCCTTCTGTCTGCGGTCCAGCTCACCCCTAAACCATCTGGATTGGGTTCAGGCCGGTGACTGTGGAGGCCAGGTCATCTGGCGCAGCACCCCATCACTCAGTGACTCTACAATTTTCATATTCATGAAAATAAAGAAAACTCTTTGAATGAGAAGGTGTGTCCAAACTTTTGGTCAGTACTGTATTTTGTAACTTATTTTTTTTAATCAGGTTATTTGTCCAGTCAGGAAAGTAAAAACAAAAACATTTTAAACTAGCTAGAAGGCTTATCATCTGTAGCTCAACCTATATTATTATTATTATTATTTATAACATTAAGAAGGTAGTTAGACCTGTATTCTGCTACTGTGATTCTCTCTGATGAGATTCAGATATATTTATCCATGTTATATTGATAATGACATATCCGATTGTTTAAATGGTCAGCTGTCGGGGGCCCCCTCAAAATGTGGGGCCCCAGGCAATTGCCTGCCTTGTCTGCCCCATTGCTACGCCTCTGGCCTTATGGGATAGTAAAATGTTAATCGAATGTGCACTGTAGAATGTGTTTAAATTATATGTCGTCCGGGTACTTTTTGCTACTGATTTGATTACTGTGAATTTGGACTGCTTTCACCTACTATATATTATAGAATGAGGCATCTTCAGATTCAGTGTAAGTGAAAACACAAGAAAAAACGTCTCAAGGTTACACATGTAAACATAGTTCCTCAAGGAAACAAGATGCTGCATCGAACGCTATGGGGAACACCTTTTTTAGCGTGAGCGGCTCTGAATATCATGTGCAATCTGTAAAAGCATGCTTCAAGGAGAGAAGCAGGTGCTGGCAGGGTTGCTGGGAGTATGACTTTGAGACGCAGTGTCTCGTTCCCTCGAAGAACCATGGTTACATGCAAAACCTTGAGACATTTCTCTTCAGGAACTCAAGCTGCATCAAATGCTTTGAGGAACGAGGTGCCCAAGCCACCAGACTTCCAAATCCCTGCCTAGTGTTTATCTGAAGAGCACAGCTAAGGCGAGAGAACAGAAGAGTCCGGAGTGGCTCGCATATCAAGGTCAGAGAACCTCACAAATGTGGAGGGTGTGGACCATCCAGCAGTGTTGCAGATGTCCTGCATGGATACACCTGCTAAGAAGGCCTTGGAAGTCCCCGTACCCTGTGTGGAGTGAGACTTGACTGTCATCGGTGAGAGGAGATCAGAGGACTCATAGGTCCGGGTTGACAGCCTAAACTATCTAATGATTAAGGGTCTGTTTAGTTGCAGGAAGACCCATTTTGGGGGGACCATAGCACACTAGCAATCTTTTTCTCCACAGGGGCAGCTCTGTGGATGTATGTGTCCAGCGCTCAAACTGGACACATGCAATTAAGCTTCTTCTGGTTGGGCTCGTGGAAGGGAGGAGGGCAGAAGGCCTGCAGCACTATCAGTTGTGTTGTGACAGAGGGAACCTTTGGAAAATAATCTGCTCGAGGGTATAGAAAAGCTTTCGACATGCCGGGCACAAAGTCAAGATGAGTAGGGGAACGGAGAGGGCCTCAAGGTCTCCAACTCTCTTTAGAGAGTTGCATGCATTGCATTGTGACAAGGAGCTCCCAGCACCGGGCCCTGATTCAAGAACCAAGGTTTCTTTCACATGTCTAAGGCATGGAGGCATCATTGCGTGAGCTTGATATTCCAAAGTGGATTCCCCCTCAGGGAAAATCCCTCGGTCTTTGGCCACCACTGTAATAGTCTCATGTACAGCAGGCCAGAAGGAATCATGTTGGATACAGCTGCCATCAGACCCAGCAATCTCTGAAACTGCTTGACAGTGAGTGACTGGCCTTCTCTGACTCTCTTGACTGATGTGAGGTTCGACCCGATACAAGCAGGGGACATGCGTTCCTGCATCGTGGTTGAATCCTACACCACGCCTAGATAAGTGGTCCTCTGTAATGGAGTAAGTACACTTTTCTTGGTGTTCAGTCTCAAACCCAGCTCCCCCATGTGGGCAAGAATGACATCTCGATGTCGAACTGCCATCTGCTCTGATTGAGCTAAAATGCACCAATAGTTTATATAGTTTATTATGCGGGTGCCCTGCAGTCGCAGTGGAGCCAGAGCAGCATCCACACTCTTCGCAAACTTGCAGGGTGAGAGTGCAAGGCCGAACAGAAGTACTCAATATTGGTATGCTTCGCCCCTGAAAGCAAACCTCAGAGACTTCCAGTGTTGGGGAAGGATGGAGACATGAAAGTATGCATTTTTGAGATCTTTTGTGACAAACCAGTCCTTGGACCTGATTTGAGAGACAACATGCTTGATGGTGAGCATTTTTAACTTCAGCCGCATAACTGAGCGGTTTAACTGACGCAAATCTATGATCGGTCCTGACTCGGGGGAGCGCGAAAGACGGCACTCTGTGTTTGAGCCTCACGGTACGAGGAGCTGGTATGTGGAGGGGGCGTCTCCTGCCCAGATGCCCCATGAGAGTGATGAGAGAGGAATTTCTGGAATGCCTCCACTTGCTTACGCGCCTCCTGGTACCTGTCAATGAGTCGATAGTGTTGCCTAACAGGACAGAAGGCTGAATTTTGTTGTCGGACTTGATTTCCCCTCCCTCATCAAGCTCATTTAGCAGGTCAGCTTGGTACACCTGTAACACAGCCATTTTGTGCAGACACGCAGCAGTGCGTCCTTCTTCCACATACCATTTGCCAACCAAAACTGAAGTTGTTCTGTTACTGATCTCTCCCAGCCCTGCCTCATTGCCGTAGTAGTCTAATGCAGGGATGAAGAGGTGGGCTGAAAATGACCGATTCCACGATCTAGCAATCTCATCGTGCAGATCGGGAAGAAAGAGTAGGTTCCGGCTTGGAAGTGGTTGCCTCACCTGCAGAAAGCATTCATCATGCTTGCTTTTCTGTGGCTCAGATTGTTTTTTGGTGGGCCAGTCGATGTTAAGCTGGGCCACTGTGCGAGTAACCACCTCTAAGAGCTCCTCGTACTGGGGCAATTGAGGTGGCAAATCCTCTTCAACACTCTCCACATCAACCTCCTCGGAGGAAGACCGGCAAAGTGTCGATCCCTATCCCCGGGGGGAAGAAACCACGGAGTGGGCTTCCAATCCTAGGCATCGGACGCTGGATTTGGCAGATGAGGAAGGAGGGACTCACCCATCTCAGATCCACCTGCGAACCCCACAAGTGCAGCTGCCATTCTGCCTTGGCAGAAGCAGGGCCAGACCCACCCTCTTCAAAGATAGCCTTCCGGGATAGAAGCGCACTGAAAAACGTACACAATGTGGACAGTCGGCCCCCATCGAGAGCTGACTCAGCATGCTTCAATCCCAAGCAGACCACGCACAGACTGTGTGTATCCCCGCTTGTAATATAGCATGGGCAGAGAGGAACACGCAATCTGAAATGCGATCTGCTATCTCCAAATGTTTCGTCTCAGCCTTGCTCTTGGACATTTTGAAGCTTACAAGGGCAGACAAAACAAAATAAGACTCACAAGACAGACTGATAACATGCACACTCAGATCGCTTGCTGAAAGATGACAAAGTTGATGCCAGCTGTGCTCTTATAGCTTCCTGGTTGCTCATGTCACCCCACAGATTGCACACGATATTCAGAGTCGCTCACGCTACAGGCGTTCCCCATAGCGTTCAATGCAGCTCGAGTTCCTGAAGAGGAACAAATGTACATTTTGACCAGTTTTGCTTCAGTAATATAAGGTGATGTAAAATTATGACCGAGCTTAATTTGACCCAAATTAATCTGTCTGGTGATTCAGGAAGCCGTGTCTGCATCATCTTAGTAAATATGGTTTTAGGTGGTCCCTAGATGGTAATTCACACCCCTCAAACACATCATGTGTCAGCTTCCCCCGAAGGCTCCCTTTACTCAGAGATCCTGCTGTCAAATTGATACATCATTCATAAGATTGTGAAACGTATTACATCACCTCCTCTGATCCAGCTATGGGTTTGCCTGCAGCTAAATCCAGATGACATCAAAGCTCTGTAGCTTTAAGATGAAGAAGACTGATTTGGGATGGTGACAGAATGCGCAGGCTTATTTTGGAACACTTCATTGTTGTAGAAGTCTTTTGTTTGTTGGTTTTTAGATGCAGAGGTTTAATCAGATCTCATCATGGGGTTTTGTTAAAAAGTGGATTAGATGGAACCTGAATCAGCATCAAACCAAAAATGTATCACTGTTAGCTCCTATAATACTGGATGTCAAATGTACTAATACATGAAATCCAGGTGTTAATGCAGGTGTAATGCAGGGTAAAGTCAGTTAATCTTGGAGTGGTAAAAAATAAGAATCTTTGAATTAGCTTGAAAAATCACACACAGTTCATATGACTGCATGTCATCCACACAAACTGACAAAGCTTGCACATAATATTACATTTTCTTTCTGTAAAACAGAAGTAACAAAAATCTGTAAAATATTTTATATTACTTATTGTGACCTACTGACTTTGGAGAAAAAAATAGTAATCATTTATCAATATATTGATTCAAAAAAATTAATTGACCACTAAATTCTTGTATTTCAAACTTACATTTATTATTTATTTATTTAAAAGTTACATTTAGAAAATGCATATTTTATTATTACATTACAATTTAACGTTTACTAGTATCCATCCTGTTATATTTAACTACAATATTTATATATTTATTTAGTAATGAATATTTTAGCATTACACTTATTGCATTTAACATATAAAAAAGTCAATTAAATATCAAATAATTATTATTAAATCTTTATTATTGAATCTGCAGACTGCTATCTAGAAGTTTATTTTTTTTATCTCACTAACATCCTGATATTAAAATTGAATAAAATTCCAATGATAAAAACAACTAGCTAGGTAAGCAGAATACCTGAAAAGTACATAGATATTGCGTTCAGTTCATACTTCTGTTCATACTTTCTCTGACAAGCGAATGCGGTGAGACCTGTGTTCCGGTTTGGTCAGGTGACGCTGTTTTTCTGTATTTAAGTGAAAACTAAATATTTACATGTACTCCTGGACCCGGTTTAAACAGCCATTGGTGTACATGTACTGGTGAGAATCACTGCAGAAGACAGTTAAGGCTTTTGCTTCTTTGACTGCTCTTCCATTATATTTCAAGTGTCAGTGTCTGCTTACATACTCACACACACACACACACACACACACACACACACACACACACAGAGGACTATGCCTCCAGGGCATTGATTGACTGAGTGGTGAGCACTGTGTTTTAGCTATCAAAGCCTTCGAGCTCATCGTGATGGGAGCTTGATGCAAGAAAAAGAGAAAAAGTGACATAGACATAGAGAGATAGCGAGAAAGAGAGAGAGAAATATGGAAGGAGAGGACTGATGAGATAAAATATGTGAAAACAAGCAGAAGGTTGCAGAAAATAGAGCTGGCATCTTCTCCAGAGTAGTCAGCATGTTCTCTCTTGTGGGAAGAAGCCTATAGACTGCTTCCTTTATAGTCTTTCTGCTGTGAAGAAACCACCACCTCACAACACTCTGCTACTCACATGTACAAACCCTGTTGGGATTTGATAACAGCCAGCCGTCTGTTTCCAATGCCAGCGCACAAGTTTTCATCACATCGCCACTGTGACATTTCCACGCTGAAATCAGGAATCTTATTATTATCCTGGAGCAAAGATAACAGTGTTGTTTTGTGTTAAAGAATATTTAATTATTGTCAACCTTATGTCTGTGGACTGCAGCTGTTCATGTTGTCAGTTACAGAGGACAACATTTGCCTCTCATCCCTAAAGTTGTAAAAAATGAACTGGAAATTAGTTTACAGTAAATGCACAGAAGCATGTATATCAAAATAATGTATAGGGACCTATGAAATCTGATTTGTTTCTTCTAAATTTATTTTTCCATTTTTTTTTTGGATTCCATTTTAATGAAACAATAACATAAAAAAAAATTTCATCAAAAAGCATGTTTAGATAATTGAAATGTTCAAATATATACAATTTAACATCGTTTTATTAAGCATTTACAATGCATTTTTAGGTTCCTTAGAAATACATTAGATTTTTCCAAGTTATGTCATTTCTGTTTTCATTTTGTGGATTCCATTTTAATGATTAAATGAAATGTAATTAGTCATAAATCATGTCTAACTAACAGAAAATATGAAACTACTAAATACAATTTAAGAACAATTAATTAAAATTTGAACATAACATTTTTTTAATTGTTTTCCTCATTCCATTTTAATGATGGAATTAAGTTTTAATAAGCAAAATCCTTTCTGTTATTGATGTTGAAATGTTTTATTTGTTCAGAAATTCATTTTCAATTCAGTTTTTCATGATTTACAAAAAACTGCGGTAATCAAATGAAGATATAAAACATTAACAACTTAATGAATCTTTTAAAATGCAATCAAATGAATTTTTTTTATTCTTTTGTAAAATACTTCCACTTTCCATCAGTGTTATCTACAGCACAGAAATAAGAGCCTTCATAATGTTTTGATCAGCTAAAATTGTTACTTCAGTTAATAACTAATTATTCAAACTATTCAAGCAACCCAGCCTACTACTAATTTTTAACCCAGCCATATTTGAACAGCTCCATTTGAGGTGTTTTGTTGTAACCCTAGAATGCATATGACAAAAGCACAGCATGTCAGTTCAGTACAGGGATCTACAGTACATATCAGCACAACCATATAGACTTTACATGTTATGATGAATATCCCTTTTAGCCCAGGCTTTCCTTTACATTACCACAGAAAGAAAACTGTTCATTGATCTTTAAAGTCACAAAAACATGCTTAACTTTACCTCCATTGTGATATATCCACACCATGTCACACTCAACAAAACAATCATTTCCATTGCAACAGGAGCTCATAGTCCTGCTGGTCCAGTCGTGTTCAAGTAGCCCGTGCCCATCCACACAGCTCTCAGATAAACGTTCTGAAATAAAACAACATTTTTGATTAATCTTTAATGAATTCTTTATTGACCCCAACAGCACATTTCTCAGGGTCACAGAGTATTGAACTGGGATATATAAATTTAACTGGAGAAAGGGGGATTGACACGGAAATAGGAATCAAGGTGGAATGGTTCCCTGCCCTGCAGACACAGGGAGTTCAGAGTGATACTCATAAAGGATTCAGCTTCATCTCACAGCTCTTAAAAGCTATAATTAAACCAGTAGGATTGCTCAGAGCCTGGAGAGAGAGAAAGGAACCTTTGCTGAGCTTCGGACGAGATATTCAGATTTTCAATAGGTGTGATGACAGGACATGAACAGAGTTTAATGATGGCACTTGCTGTCATAGAGTTAGCAATTAATGAAGAATGGCAGGGACTCATTCTGAGCCATCACTATGATAAAGTATAGCCATTGCTCAGTCCCTCTGGAGGGTGTTACTTTAAAATGTATTCTTGAGTGCTTGAACAATGGTTTCGGTGCTAGATGTTATTAGCAGAGGGTTTAGTTTCGGCAAAGCAAGCAGAAGGTTTTGTTTGGTTATTTTCTAAAAGGCTCCAGCTCTTTTGTGTGAGCCCTCACAAGGTCTTTCAACAAGTGCAACAGAGAAGATCGGTCTGATTATTTACTCCTTTGATATGCAGAGGACAATACATGAAGTTAGTCACACTGAAGAGTGGATGAGTAATTGAAATTAAACTCACCAAGCAAAGAGCAACATTTACAAACATAATTATGGACACCTGCTTCCTGCTTTTTCAACAGGCAGAGCGTTTCACACATTATCATCTTTAAATTGTCATTTCTCAAATTTGTTGAAATTGGAGGTGGTGACATGTTTACATGTAAACACTTGATTAAAGTTGCATTTATTGCAGTAGGGTGGGGTGGGGGGTAGCATTATAGAAAAGTTCCTCAGATCCTCATGACTGTATGACAAATTCAATAAGTTGACAAATTCTTTCCCGATAGTCCACTTTAGACATTCCACTAAATAACATTTCTCTATAAGTAACTATAAGTAACTGACTCTAATTAGAGTATTAGTAGATTGTTAGGTCGCAGTTAGTAGAATAAGGGTGCCCCTTACGAAAGGAAAATATATTTACCAATATATTTCTTAATATATATTGTGATATATTGTAATATATTATTTTTCCTTTTTATTTTCTAATATTTTATATATTTGAATACATTTAATAATATATTGATGATACATATATTATACAATATATTGCAAAATATACAAATGATTGCCGCTTTCAATATATTGCAACATATTGGAAAAAATAAATATATTTAAGAATATATGCCTAATATATTACATGATATTTTCCAATATACTGCAATATATTTTTGTTTCATAAGTGTGTGTTCATATGGCTTACTAAAATCTAAAATGTTTTAAATTCTCTTTTGAAAATTTTATGTACAGACAACAAACATTGTCAAAACAATCCCCGTTTACATGGATCAGTGAAACCAGCTAAAATGCTTGTTGTCATGTATTCGTGCATGCCTACAGACTCACAAATTACATTTTTGCAGTTTACACAGAGACAATAATTGTACATTTATTTTTAATTGAAAATTTTTACATTTTTAGGCCCGCAAAGGTTCTGCTGTTGTGTAAATAAATGGCTAAAACCCCTTCAAAATATATATTTTACTACTTGGTTTCGCCACATGACATGTTAAGAGTCCTTTCTCAAAATGGTATATGTTTTTCAACACCATATAAGATTAAAACGAATACAAAGACTACATTTCTAAGAATTCAGAATATTTTAGGCTACATAAATTAATCTGGATCCAGTTGAAAACAGTGTTTTAGTTTTAAAACGCTCTCCGTCAACATTAGCATTTTCAAGAATTTTCTCAAGAAAGTTTCGCATCCACACTTAAAAATCAAAAGTGAATTGAAAGTGAATTGCAAATGACAGGTACAATACCGGTATAAACATAGATATCTGTCGGTACAATGTGCATCACATGATTAAATATGTCATCTTTTTTCAAAAGCCTCCATTTTCAGAGTCCACACTAGAATGCAAAAACAGTGTTTTCAAATGATCATTTTGGAGAGCGTTTTCAAAAAGCTCAGTTTCCGTCTCAGTGTGGAAGGAAGGCCAAATGGAGTGCTTAAGATGCGTTTTCAAACGAAAATGTATTAGTGTGGGGAAGGTCTTTTAAACTCATTTATTTTTCTTTGTTGCAGTCACTGATTTATCACTGACCCAGTTTTTGTATCGAGCAGCGGATCACATGATCATCAGTCTCTGCATCTGTGTAGGTAGCCAAATGCTCATTAGCATACATTTGAACTCTGCTTAACTTTGTTTCATTGTGAGAGTTGCTGTCACTCATCTTGCCTCAAATCTTATACTCTCGTTGGAAATAAAGACTTTGTCGCAGCAGAACATTGTGTATACATTTGTTAATGGGAATTTCTTATTTTCATGTTAAATATAGCCTACTGAGGATAAACGATGATGAGTTCAGAATAAATTATTCACATAGATCTCTAAATGTTTCGCTAAACCTTATCTGTCATCTGCATTTATTTTGCATGCGAGAAATGCAATAATGTTGGCGAAATTTGCCCTCTGAGCAAGCGTTTGTGAAAGAGCAGGGCAGATTCATTTCCATATTAGAAATCCAGAGTGAATGAAAGAAGAAAAAAATTGTTTGCCATTTTCTGAAGGATATTGGAGTGCGTGCAAGGCTGCAAAACAATCATGTTCAAGTTTTAGGTAGGATTAGGTCTGGGTTTGGTTCTGTGTAAATACAATTCTGTTAGATCTGCTTTGTTTCAGGTGTGCACAAAAAAAAAAAAAAAAAAAAAAAAAAACAATGTATCGAAAGACTATTCTACCAAATTGAATTTTTCAGCCTCTTATGCTTTTAGGGTGATACTCGTAATTAAAGAGTCCTTCCTAAATAAAGTGAATCCCTTTATAAAGAGCCCTAGCATAAGAAAATGTTCAATATGTATGTGAATTTACGAAACATTCTGTCAAAAATATAGACATTTCCGCTTCCTTACAGGTGAAGTGATGCTTTCAGATGGCACAAATCCTTGCACTATAGTATTCTGCCTTGTTTTATGGTTTTTCTGTTTGTTCTATGCATTGCACATACAATCTATCTAAACATCAACATGATAAATTTTTGTTCCCTAGCTGCAGTGTAATTTTTATTTGAGGTTTTATGGATACAACACTTTTAATATTGTACAAGATTATTTTAGAAATTGTCCTCTATTAGCTATGTAGCTAATATTACCAGCAAGTTAGATTTCTTACTAATTTATATACAAACCTGATTCCAAAAAAGTTGGGACACTGTACAAATTGTAAGTAAAAAAGGAATGGAATGATTTACAAATCTCATAAACTTATATTTTATATTTATAGATAACATATCAAATGGCATCTGTACTTCCCAGTCAGAGAGCATCTGTCCATCAAAAGCCCACTATCCAATCAGAGTAGATCACTGTTAAGCCCGCCCCCACCAGAGGTTTGTGTCAAAACACCAAACTAAAAACTGCGAAACTTAAGCGAAATCTGTGGCAATTAATTCAGAATCCACGATTAGCGAAAACAAATCTTTGAGAAACATTAACAAAGAATGAACTATATTTGTAGACCCTGTTAAATTTGTGAGACTGAGTTCATTTTTTTTTTCATTTCTTTTGTAATAGCATATTTTTGACATTCAGTTTCATAAAGTTTCGCTCATTATTATTAAAACAAATGCAATTCCATAACTTTGCAGCTTTGCATTAATTTCTGACCCGTAGCCTTACAGAGGTAAACATGTTCAGGAAGAACACACACTTTCAATCTTCTGAATACATTGTAAAATGTTGCTGTCTTTTATTTTTCCAGTAATGTAAAGGTCTCTTTATTAAGATTCTAAGATACATTTACAGTTATAAAAATACTGTTTATTGCACTAATTTCTCTGTTGCGTTCTGTCTGTTTGACACGCATACACAAGCATTGTTCTAGTTATAGCTTTAATGTGTTTCTGTTATACATGGTTATCCCAAACTGTTAAAATGGAACTGTGAAATGGAAATATGTGCATTATTAGATCATTAGTTATGCACTGGAAAAAGCATCTCTTGATCATAAACAGCTTAAATGAAACTTCAAATATAAGTTCATTTAAAGTTCAAGAAAACTTATGTCAAGCCCATTTTCTCAGTCCGGTTTGTGGTCTCTGCCAATTTTAAAAGCATCTCAGAAATATTGGTGTATACGGTCAAGGACAAAATAAATTACTGCATGGCAGTGAGAGACCACATTTTCTTGTGCTGTCTCCTTTCATTTATTGTATTCCTGATGGCTCAGGCCAGCATGGTAATTATCATCAGTAGTGGGCATAAACACGGTTGATTAAGGTAAGTGATATAGGATTGTGAGCAGATTCCTGTAATCTGGAACATGAGGTGAAGCAGAAACATGTTGGGTGAGGGCCTTTCTAGGCGTCTGCTGAGATAACCTATAATCACAGCTGCTTTGTTAGTGAGAGCCAAACCAGTTGATCATCTATTCTGCCTGAGTCCATCCTGAGTGTGTGTTTGGGTAATCCTCATAATAGAAATGCCATTTCTGATTCAGACGTTGAGATGTGATGACAGTTGTGCCGCTGGGAGTGAGGCACACAGCTCATATCAACAGAAGTGAACTCTAGCTCTGGAATCAATGCCTGTGTTCAGGGTTTACCTCAACTGATCAAGTGTCTTCATATCTGGAGAGCTGCAGATGCAATTAGATCCCTTTAAAAGAAAATCATCTTACATTTACAGAAGAGTTTCCTTAAAACGTTATCATATTATTTATTTATTTGATTTGTAATACTCTTCCATCTATGTAACCAAATAATCATAAATCATGCCAAATCATCAACAATCAAATCCAGATAACGGAGTTAGCGACGTACAAAGAACGGGCCCCTGTACAAAGGTTGTTGACTAATGTTTATGTTTTTATTACTGAAGTACAAGATGGACTGAAACAGTTGCTTTTTGATTTCTTTTCTTTATTTATCTTCAAAAATGTGCACAGTCACAGTTTTGTTACGAACTGTCTGATGTTTTGTTTATCACTTTCAATGCGACTCTTCGGTAAAAGAATTTTGGATTAAAATAATTTAATAAAAGAAATAGGAAAATTTCCAAGCTAAATTGTGGTCTATAAAGAACAAGTCATCTTGAAACAATGAACGTACAGTATTTTTATTTCTGGATGAACTGTCTCTTTAACTTTCTCTATAGACAATAACATTTTTATTTATATAAAAAAAATGAGAGCAAACAACTTGTTCAATGACATTCTACAATATTTGCATGAATTAATATTGCATTAAAACAGAGCAACATTTGTGAAGGTTACTAATAGAGCTCTGCACAGGCCTCAAATTTAGGCCCTAGCAGGCCCTGGCCTGAGACTCTTAGGTCCTAGCCCACCCCATTTCCATCAGGTTATCAGAATTACCAGCCCAAGCCTTCTCTCTAAAGAGCTTATATTGTTAAGCCATTAAAATAGTTCAGTTTTGTATGTAATAGCAAAGTGATTATATTCTTAAGTTAATATAGAAAAACTTGTGTACGTCTATCATGGTTTTACAAGTGATTTTTAGTGTACGTCGTCACAGCTATTGCTAAAACCATTGTAAGTGTAAAATGTTAGTGCAATCTATTAACACGCACATCATAAACCCATCTTTTTAGGCAAGTACCAGATATGGATGTCATGTCATAAAACATTTTCAATTACTAGATTTGACTTCATTTTTGAGACATTGTAAGTTAGTTGTAATGCTTTAACTGTCACGTTTTTCAAACAGCCAATATAAAGAGGACACAAGCAAAGAACATTTACATTAACGAAGAACAGTGGGCTTCATTTATCAGTCCAATTTTCTGCCCAATTTTCCATGGTACGTTAAATTTGTAAACTTCATTTTGTCTAGCATGAGTTTAAGCACTCTCAAAGAATAAAAAACAAAGAAAAAAAAATCTGTCGCTGATATGTTAATACACTGTTTGATGGTCGAATCTCTCTCACTTACATCATACAATACGTACATGTGCACTTTGTTCTGTAGTAGGTTTAGTAAATTAGTAATTTTTAGTATGTCATTTAATAGTTTAATTTTTTTTTTTTATAATCGCTCGTCTGTTTGAAAAACAATGTATAGTGAAGCATTTACCATCACATTGGCACATTGACAATTTTTATTGTTTATTTGTTGAAAATGAAACGTGAGAAGACTTTTAGTAATTTTGAGGTAGCCTACAGTCAACATTTCTGGGTGTCGTCTTGATCCTTCATCTTGATATCTACTTTTGTGGAATTCTAATAAGCCAGTTTAATAAATTTGTCAAAAATCCTCTTCAGTAAAGCTTCATATGTCAATGTGTCACTGATAGCATTTAATCAAGCTGTCAGAATTCTAATGATCTTTTTTTTTTTTTTTCTCCCCAGGAATCTTTTAGACAGAGACACATTCTCCAAATCTGATCCACGTGAGTACAGCCAATGGAAGTTGAAACTGAGCTTTGCGTCTCTTCATTTTATACTTGTTCTGCATTAATTAGTGACCACTACTTGTTTTCTTTGCAATCTCCTGTCTTTCGCCTCTCATCAATCATCAGTGTGATTCTGAAGAGTTCTTCTCATCTACATTGCTCTGCATGACTCCAACGAACCTGAATGAGACATGAACTCAAATGCGCTATGGCAGCAAGTTTCATAGAGACCCTTTGAAGAGAAAAGACAGATTGAGCACAAAAAGAGAGAGTGAGAGAATATAACGAGTTTCACTAAGTGGATCTCTCTCCTCTCTGAAATAAATATCTCTATACTTCTCATCTTCCAGTGTGGTAGGGAGGGATTTATAATAAAGAAATTGTTCAGCAAAAATGAAAATTCACCTCACCCTCCCAATGGGCCTCATTTATGAAGAGAGCGTATGACCAAAAACTGGGCGTACCGTCGTTTTCATTAAAAACTTGGCATTTATCAATATGGTCATGAGCTGTGGCTATGAACAAAACTCACGTCAGGTCTCAGCTTGTGTACACAAGTTTTTGAGCTAGCCTGAACTTGCGTGCAGCATAGAGAATCGTCTCAGTTATGCATGGTATCCCTCGTCGGTGCCCCGTCGGTGACCGATGAAAATGGGATATCGCTTCGATAGACAAATTTACTTTGAGTGTAAACTAAATTATACAATGCACATTGGCATGCAATTATTGCATCCAGCTGCCACGGATCACAGCGTGAGTATAAGAAGGCAGCAGGTGCAATGCATACCAGGTTTTCACTTCGGAACCAAACTGGAGACCCGGCAGCTCAGTGGCGGTACAGCAACCATGGCGACGGGACGTGACGTCTCCATTCCCTCCTTCCGGGAATGAGGGTTACCATATGTAACCGAGACGTTCTCTTTCAGTCGGTCACTCTCGATGCCACGACGGTGACCAGTGTTGTGCAAGTTACTTCCAAACTGTAATACATTATAGATTACTTATTACTGTTATTTAAATGGAATACTTTACCTTACAATATTACTGTCTCAGAATTGCAATACATTACATTACTCCTATATTACTTTTGAGTTACTTTCACAAAAATAACTACAAGGTAGAACTTAAAATTCTAAAATGACAAAATGTAATACAGAGCATTTTACATCCAGTAGAAGGCAATTTAATGTTCCATAATGACTGTGGGCTATCCAGGCTACTAACAATATAGCATATAATTGTCAAAGTGAAGGCTCAAGACAAAAAAAGGATGACAGACAAAATCGCAAATGATTAAAGTCTGTTAAAAGTATGGTAGAGGTAAAATTATTGTCTGGCAATATCCATGAATAGCTTGGGTCTATTAATATAAGACACAACATAAGTAAACTCTAATGCCATGACAAGATGCACATTTGTTTTACTTTATTCTCTTTGAATTCAAGAGGTTCACAACACAAAACTGTCATGCACAAAGTGCACATGATGAACATAGCTTAGGCTGTGCTTTCTCAAGTATAAAGTGCAATTGGAGGACCAACCCCTTAGCCTCAGTCATTTTAGTCCACAGAACTGAATATATAGGCTAAACATAGCCTAACTGCTTACCACCTCGTGAATGTACAGTCGTCTTCTGCCATCTTCATTAGCCACTTTTCCACTGGCAAGCGCGACTCGCGAGCACAGCAGGGGCAGAAATCATGCCTCAGGCCACTCATGTAAAACCCGCCTTCACTGGATTATGTTACGCAATAACAAAGTAACACCAACAAGAGGGAGATTAATGAAATCTCGCGGTCTCGCAAAGGTTTTTTTTTTTTGTTGTGAACGCACGCTTTGCTGAAAATGTACCGAGTAAAATATTACTGAAAATTAATTAGTAATGCCTTACACTACTGCGTTACAGGAAAAAGTAATACATTACTGTAATGCATTACTTTTGTAACGCGTTACTCCCAACACTGACGGTGACCGGCGAAAATGGGATCCCTACCAAAGCGCCATGGGTGCTCCCCCTTCCAGTGCCCTGTGCGAGTTGCCTGCACCCCTATTAGGTGAACAAGTATACCATTGTCAAAGCACTACCTCACTGGGTGAGACTGGATAACATTGGGAAAACGTACCCATGCCACTTGGAACTGGCACGCTGCGGAAGCCCCATCCTTCCCGAAGGAGGTCTCGGGAGCAAATACACATATAGCATCTGTTAAGGTGTATATTGGAAATTTGAGGTGATTAAAACCCTCTCTGGAATGCAGAAGTCTGCCGGGAAAACACAGGCTCTAAGGCTATGCGCATACGAGAACCGCTTAGGTCTCAATATGGAACCCAGCCTTCCATGGTTCTCACGGATTCATCATGAAGGCCTGGTGCCGGACATTCTGCTGCGTCCAGCTGCCTAGGGTGATGGAGGAACTCAACAGGGTCTACAGTATGGACACTCTGCAACAGTTTAGCAAGCTGACACTAACCGGAGCCTCTTGGTGCCAATACCCGTTTGAGGTGAGAACACAGGAGGATATCGGCTCTACACAAAGGCTATAGAATGTAGCGAATGTGTTAGGGGTCACCCAGCCCGCAGCTCTACAAATATCTGCCAGCGAGGCTCCACGAGCCGTCGCCCAGGAGCATGCAACACCTCCAGTTGAGTGAGCTCTCAACCTGAATGGGCAGCACACCCTGTGCCTAGAGTGTAAATGTTGGGCGATTATGGTCATTTTTTCAAATCGTCATATCTTCAGCTCGTAAGATCAAAGATGCACAATATTATCGTGCATGGGTGGGGCAAGAGAGAGACTCTCTGTACTTGTCATAGCATAACTATTTGGTGTTTTAAAACCGGGGATGTGCATGAGAGTGAGCCTATGGAAGCACCAATAATCTGAAAATTTACTTTCAAACATACTGACAAACTAACATGTTAATAGGAGAATGAGTCTAATATCGTCTTAACCATTGACAAAGACATCTGCTATTGTTAATATCTCTGACTATCGTCGATGCATGATACTATCGTCTATCGGCAACAACCCTAGGCAGTGAGTGTGACTGATGAGGTGATGAGAGACAGGTGACTGCAATTCATGAATGCTAATGATTCCAGGCAAGGGATTATGGGAAGTGGAGTTCGGGTTAAAGTGGCAAAAGTTTAGAATGTAGTGCCCTTTAGCAAAGCTCATGGTAACTCCAGCTAGAGATCAAGATAATCTCAGATTTCAAATTCTGTAAATTTTATGATGAAATTCTCTTTAAATGTGACGACAGATTGCTGTAGCGCCTCAGTTTAACCCTTTGAGCAGTACGGTCCCACATATGGGATTATTATATCTGTGCCCCTTCGAGTATGGTCCCAGTATGGGACTTAGAACGTTTGGTGACATCGCAGAACTGTCAAATTAAAACTGCGTTTCTGTGCGTTGGCTGGTGCTGAGCCAGAGACATACGTGCACTGCTCTTGTCATATTATCACAATTATGCAGTGTTGTTAACCATATAGTGCATATTTTAGGTTTCAGACATTTAAATACACATAAATACTAGTAACAATAACAATCCATTCAAATTTAATTTGCAGATGTGATTTATTCATATCAGATACACATCGAATAAATAACTGTAAACCTTACTCTATTCTTCAACCAGTTCACCAGACACTTATTACTTGTATTTCGGGAGAGATTGTTGAATTCACAGGCTGTAAATCCGACTGACAGGACTCTCTGAACTGCAGCGTGAACAAACATGGCGGCACCCGTCTCACATTACAGATCATTATCAAGATCATTTAGAAAGGTTTTTGATTGCCAAAACACACTCATTTACACATATTTATGAACCGGAATATCAGATTGTGACATGGTATGCAAGTTTGTTTCCACTGGAAAAGGTTTAGCAGTATGTGACTCAATCATCTCTTTGTCTTTATTATTAGTAATAGCAAGAAATAAACATTAATGAACATCAGAAGGTGTTGAAAAAAAGAACTGTACAGTTTACTGAAACCATTTCTCATGTAATTACTCAATCAGTGTTTAAACCACAGAAAGACATAAATAAAACAGTTATCTTGTAACGTTATTTTTACCTCAGGGAAGTCTGTAAACGCTGTACAGCTAGTCAAAATAACTGTAGAAAGTAACATTTGGCTAAATATACTGTATGCAGTATATTACATATTAATTAAATTTGACAAAATTCTCATTATTTAAAGTATGTTTTAATACATTTGTCATCAAAAAGTTTTATGATAGCCACTGTTTAAATAATTATATTTCATCAAAGTAGAAGTAGAAACATAAATGTGTTATTTAAAAAAAAATTACAGAAAAACTTCCTTGTGTGTAGTTTAAATGTCTGTTCAACTAAAATGTTTTTGTCCAAGTGCATCCTTAATTTTTCGGGTTTGGTTATCGTTTAATCCCAGAATTTTCAGTTCAGTTCATTGCTATTTAAAAGGGTATCTCCCCAACCACAGCTTTTTTTATCAGTATTGTAGCACTAATTGTTGCTATATTTGTCCCTTTTCACAGTGTGTGTAATGTACACTCAGGGTGTGGAGACCAAGCAGTGGAGAGAGGTGAGTACACACACACACACACACACACATGAACACACACACAAACATAGTTTGACTGTTCTCAGCTTGAATTGCTATGGTTTCATCTCTGGTGTTGTCCAATCAGGCGTGTCGTCCTTCCCTGCAGCAGCATGCAGTTCAACCACTGTCTGTTCTTCTTCTTCTGTACGCCATCAAAACACATCCTGCATCTTATCACTAACAAGCAACATCCAGTTCAGCACCTGTACAACAGCTCTGTGTTTTGTCTTGACCTGCTGTACTAAGCAAGTGTTGTTATTTTCAATGGTGTCTTTATAACGATGAGTCAGTTTCCGTAGTTTCCAATTTGAGGTTATGAATCAGGACAGGATTGTCCTGCTGGGTGCTGCTGATTAAGCTTTGGTGTTTTGAACATGTTTGTTTTTCTCATAGGTTAGTGATAGATGGTTGGTCTTTTACCCTTTAAATGTTATTAGAAGTATGATAAATATTATCTTAAATATAATTAAAGTTATAAATAAGTGATGCTGTTATTTTCCTTAGAACAGCTAAGTCTGGGCCACTATGTGATCACAAATAAATGTTTTCTCCCAATGACAGACCAAGAATAGTAAAATGTTATACTATAACTAAGGGCTTGAATTAACATACATACTTGTTAGTGAACAGTGTCCATTAATTTACCTATAAATACAATTCACTGCAGGTTCCAGCTGAAATAAACACTTAGTGGCAGTAAAACGCCAACAAACTTTTTTTGCTTTTCACACTAATAATTACTTGGGCAGATTATATAATTACATGCTATGACCTCAAAACACTATTATCATAGTGCATGAGTTTTAAACTAATGCATTTAATGCATCAAATAACCAACTGCATATGTAAGAATTTTCTGCTGTAGTAAACTTGCTCGGTAGCTCACCTGGTACAGCACTGCACTTATGATCCAAAGCGTTCGGCTTGAGTCCCGTGAAACAAGAGTCACAATTAAAGAGCTTAGGTTTAGGGTTGAGTTTATTGTAGGTGCTATGTTATTATATGCACTAGAGCATTAACCATTTAGTGTAATTTCATTTCTGAACTGTTGTGATACTTTATAAAAAAGTTGCCACATTCACATTAATCTGTTTCAGATAAAACTGAACAGCTCTACTCACTGTAGTTGAACATTTTGTGACATTTATATATATATATTCTTATCTAATGGCAAATGATTTTGCCCTGACTGTTAGATATAAAACTGAGAGCTGAGAACAGCCTCATACACCTGCAGAATATCTGTAGGTTTTTGTGTAGGCGATGACAGCTCATCATGGCAATAAATTCTGGCATGCTTCATTCCTCAGCTGTCTATTTTTATAAGCACTCTGCTCGTATTCAGTGTGAATAACACAAGACACTGTCATTAAAGAAGTTAAAGCGATCTGAATGAACGGGTCATTATTTGGGATTTTGGGATCTTATTTAGAAAGCTTTCATCTACTGCTTATGGAATGTTATGGAAATGGCAGATCACTTCAGAGTCAGACAAATACAGGAATAACATGAAGGACACAATCTACATCGATCTGCCCGTGTTATTGTGTTAAAGTTCAGTCTTTGGGTATGATGGAGAGTTACTTTTGTATTTTAACATTCAATAATACAAACAAACATGTTTGAATAACAGTGGATGATTAGTGCTGGTTCTGCTCACTGTGACTGTATCTCTCACTATATTACACAGGTTCAATTCATTTCTGTGAGGGTCTTGACTGGTTTCCTGTACTGAAAAAGGGTTTTGGGCCTTTTTATTATATAGGCTTCAATGCTTTTATGACATCCTGCCCACTGTCCATGCAATCTCTGTGCAAGAGCTTGCTTTCTGACAGAACCGTCACCTCAGGTTGTCAAGTTCTGGAAGAGAATTTACGGTTTGAAATGTTTGGATTTCGCAACAGTAGTGTGCATCAAACATTTTTGCTGTTGCATATTCTGTAAAAAAAAAAAACACCCAGTGAAAACCCATCTAAATTTTGACGCTGATCTAATAGAATTGCTATACATTTATTTACTGTATTTCTTTTTTTTATCGATCGCTTTAAATTATTTAAATAAATGTTATCAGAAAAAGACCCGGATGCAACAGTTTTACATTTGGTATCAAGTGGTGACCCAGCACAATATAGCAAAATATACTTCAAATCAATCATAAAATTGCATTAATGTTACCAAAAATTGTACATGCATTATGCATAATGAGTAACGAGACATACTGAAAATTAAATAAGAAAAAATGACAGTGCTGATCAGTATGGGTGACTGCCTTTCATTGGCATCTGTGTGTTTGTGTGTGTGTGTTTGTGTGTGTGTTGGCAAGTCAGTTAGAGAAACGTGGCTTGTATTGTTTGTCTGATAAAGCCATGGGCCGGGGGATTCATATAACCTTTTCCATGTTGAATGAAGTATGAACTACATGTTTTTCTTAAATTTTGAGCCCAGTTAAATTATTAAAGAGCTTTATATATGTACCAGAAATAATTTATAACAATAACAACATTTGCTTTGTTTAATCAATTATTCTTATTATTTTTAAATAAAATTTACTTTGTTTGCATTAAAATGTTACAGACTAGTACTGCTTTTACAACTGTTAAAATTCCTATTTTATTACATTTAAAAAGCATGCGCTGTTATCCAAAGCGACTTACAGTGCGGCTTACATATTTAGAATATTTATATTTAGAACTGTCTGTTTTACTTGTGCTTGGTGTGTGCCTTTTCTCTTCTGATTCAGACACGATGACTTTTAGACTGGGCAAAACAATATTATAGATAGAGGGCTTATTTTAGATAAGATCTTAATGTTGAATTAGTGAGATGAAAACTAAAAGGTCTATGAAGCTTTGCAATTACTTTGTCAGGAACGACAGCAATGAAGCCTCGTAATTAAAATGTTGGTTGATAGAATATGCTCAGTTGTTTCTGTCTTCACTGTGCTTAAGATTTCCAAACATTGTGATTTTTATTTCAGCTTATTAAAACCAAAAGGAAATGTTTCAAATTGACAATGAATGATGCCTACAGAAAGTTCAGCCCCCACTGATTTCTGTAACTACCTCAGATAAGCTTTAATACAATGTTGAAAAATATTATTATTGCTTTTAATGTGGCCTGAATTACACATCAGTTTCAGGGAATGAGGGTTACTACACGTAAGATGTACCCTGTCAGTTGGTCACTCTTGACGTCACGGCGTTGACCGATGAATTGGGATTCCGTACCAGAGAGCCATGGATGCTGCCACTTCCAGTGCCCTATGCAAACTGTCTCCACCCCTTTTTGGTGTAGTCGGGGGCTCGCAACAAGTACTTCCATTCACCATTGTGGAAGCACTACCCACTCAGTGAGACTAGATAATACTGGGAAAACGTATCTGTTCCACTTGGAACAGGGGCGCTGTTAAAGTTCCATCCTTCCTGTAGGAGGTCTCGGGAGTAAATACACATATGAACGAATGGAGGAATGGTGCACAACATGGTAATGCAACCTGAAGTGTGCAATCCACTCGACATATCGACGACCACCAAAACTTCAGAGAGCAAGTTAAACTCGTAGCTCACTGAAGACACTTGGATGGAGCAGAAATATGTTGTCGCTCAAGTGAAAAACTGTGACATGACATTCAGCCAAGTATAGTGACCCATACTCAGAATTCGTGCTCTGCATTTAACCCATCCAATGCACACACACACACACAGCAGTCAGCAGCCATTTATGCTGCGGCTCCCAGGGAGCAGTTGGGGTTCAATGCCTTGCTCAAGGGCACCTAAGTCGTGTTATCGTTGGCCCGGGACTCGAACCCACAACCCTAGGGTTAGAAGTCAAACTCTCTAACCACTAGTCCACCACTTCATTTCGTTTACACTCAAAGTAGATTGGTCTATCAAAGCTATATCCCAATTCGTCAGTCACCAGCGTGACGTTGTGAGTGACCGACTGAAAGAGAACTGCATGTTTTTTTCACTGTGCAAAATGAAACATACAGTACAATATTAATATCCAGTCTACAGAGAGAACAGCCATCAATCTGTTATAGATGAGGAGTGATTGTAGCAATAACACACATTTCTCAATAATTGCTAATGAAGGCTTTCATTATATAGCTTTTAACTTGTTCATTTGAAATTAACAGAGCAGTCTGATAGGTACATTTTTTACCAGCACAGCAGTGTTCTCTTTGTTTGCTAATTAAGTTTTATTCATTAGATGGTTGAAAGCTCTTTGCAGATACTGCAATTAAAGTTGTTACTTAATCGTTACATAATTTGAACTCATGACTTTCACATGGTTTGACATTTGGCTTGAACTCTCGTATTTTTTATGAGTATTCACAACATCTTTCCATTTTCGGTACAGATTGAATTACTTTTTTATTGGCAAGTATGTGATGATCATATTCTAGACATATGGTTTAAAAATGCATAAATATTCATATGTATTTGACCATGCCTTTTGAATGAACAATTCATGTTTGTGTGTTTAAAACACCAACAACTTTTTGACATTTTCTGAAGGGCTTACATTGATTAAATGTTAAGCCAGTACATTTGTCCTTGAATGAAAAAAATAAATAAATACAAAAAATAAAAATAATAATAATTAAAAGTCTGAACATTTTGAAATATGTGGAATAATCTTTTATTATTACTTTAAAAAAAAACAATGCAGTGAGACACTTTTGTTTTAATAAACAAAAATATTATTAAATGAATTTGAAAAACTTGGTCAGTGTGGTCAAGCTATTACAATGATTTACAATGTTTGTGAAAAATATATGTTTGTTTATTTATTTATTGGAAAATGGCTAATGATTAGGATGTGTACCCTTCTTAGTCCTTGTACCCTAAAGCAGTGGTTCTCAATTCCTTTCCTGAGGACCACCAAGCTCTGCTTATTTTGCATCTCTCTCTTGTTTAACACACCAGATTCATATCACCATTTCATTATAAGAGAGCTACACATATGAACTGTGTACCGATAGACAGTCCCTACACCGTGTTGACTGCTCCCTACTCCCTGTTTAAGTTTACTTCACTTCCAGACTGTCCGCCATCAAAAAATTGACCCTATCGGTTGTTTTTGCAAGCACCTTACTATAAATAATGTTTTCATTTTAAGGTTAAATGCCCTCTTGCGGGTGTAAAGAATAACTGTTGTGTTGCGTATGTCATCATTAAATGACATATGACTGTCATTACTAATCAAAATGTGTGTTTATTTAAATGCAGTGTGTGGACTTTTTACATGGTCCAACCTGATCTCACAGCAATTTGTACATATTTTAATAGGCGGCTAATTCATATGAATTCATATAAATGACCACACCAAACCCCGTCCCTAAACCTACCCTCGCGGAAATCATGCAAAATCGTAATTTACATTTTATGAGCATGTGCCTTCACTGGAAAAAAAAAAAAAAAAAAGTGATGCTCTACCATCTGAGCTCTATGAATCACAAATTATGGCAAAGGACTTGAATTGAGAACCATTGCCCTAAAATTTACTTAAGTAGATATGTATTTAATTATTAATCTGGTTAAATAAAAAAAGTTTAAAAATATTATATATATGTATTTTTAAGGAAATATTAAAAGGAAATATAATATCAGTTTACAACCGTTTTTTCTTTTTTTCTTTATTTTTTCATTTTTAGTTGTCTCAGAACCTTGGCTGAGAACCACTGTGTAAACCATGGCAAACATTTTATGATCCACAGAGTAATGCATACACTACAACAGTCGGTTTAATCATCTCAATATCGGTTAATGGAAACAGAATCTGTTTGCAGGCTGTTTATTCATTTATGTAAACTTTTCTGACTCTGAATAATTTATGGTTGACATATATCACATAAAAAGTCACCATGCCTCCAGGTGAAATGCAGGCTACTAAACAAACATTGGCTCAGATCTGTTAAGTGTCAAAAGGTGGCCTCAGTTCGTTTGTTGCACATTTAGCCTTAGAAGGAAGGGATGGAACCGGTCCAATTATGAAGTGTTTTTTTTTTTTAAGGGAAGAGGGTTAATGACAGAGTGAGGTGCCTCTAGCTGGGCTTCAGAGGAATATAGTATACAGCTTGGCTGAAGTCCCCCTCTAATTAAGCAGACATAATTGTCACCGATCTTCAGAGCTGTCGAATAGCCACACCGCTGTAATTAGTGCTGCCACTGAGGACTTAAAGTTTCACTAAACCTTTTCAGTCCTCACTCAAGAGTGTAAAAAATCAGCAAACCAACCCTCCAGCTTTAGATGAGTCTCTGGACGACAGTAGAAAAAGAAAAAGACAGTAACAAGCGAGAACAAGAGTGAAATCAGGGGGTGGGTGGGGAAGGGTGTTGGATTACACCAATTTTTTATTAGAGAGGAGTTGCGATTTTCAGATTTAATTCTCATCTCTGCTGTGTTTTGTACTCAACTTTTTCAATTCCTGTTTTTTTTTTGTCCTCTGTAACTCATTTGTTACCGTATATATCCAGTTTCAGTTATCCTTCTTTTCTCTCTCTCTGACCCCATCTCTCCCTCCGCTGTCCCTAATCCACTTTCTAGTTTGGAAGAACAGAGGTGATTGACAACACGCTAAATCCCGACTTTGTCAGGAAGTACATCTTGGACTACTTCTTTGAGGAGAAGCAGAACCTGCGCTTTGATTTGTGAGTTATTTCTTTTGATCCCTGTCCTGGAGTGCCACATCCACACCTCCTTTCCTTTGGAAAACAGAAGCTCACCTCTCACCTCTCACCTCCTCCCAATTCCTGTTTCTTCTGTCGCTGCTCTTTGATGAAACCAACAGGAAATTTCAAAGCATGAAATGAATTTCACCATCTGATTTCCCATTTCATTGTGATTTACTTTGACCCTCACACTAACTTAAAGCTGCAGTAGGTAACTTTTGTAAAAAAAAGAAAAAAAAAAAGTTTTTTTTTTTTTACATATTTATTAAACCTGTCATTATGTCCTGACAGTAGAATATGAGACAGATAATCTGTGAAAAAATCAAGCTCCTCTGGCTCCTCCCAGTGGTCCTATTGCCGTTTGCAGAAAAACACCGCTCCCGGTAAGAAACAACCAATCAGAGCTGCGGTCCGTAACTTTTATTGTGTTCAAAATTTACAAAATGTATATAATAAGCGAGTCCACCATGAATCCATTCTCCATTCCGTGTTTTTATCACTAGGGTAGACCTATAATAAGTGTTTATATCCGGACTATTTTAGATTGCTTCGGGGGTACCGCGGCGGAGTAACACAGTACCTTCTTCATAGACATAAACAGAGAGAAGTAGTTCCGGCTACGATGTTCTTCCGCAAGACGCAAGCAGTTCTGTTTATTAACCGCTAGAGCGTCAAAAGTTACCGACTGCAGCTTTAACCATAACCTTTTTAAGAAAGGCCTATTCATGCATGATATTTTTTGGCTATTTAGTTAGGAAATGTGTCGGTGTTGGTTGAAGTATAAGTTACTGTTATAGATATCATCGCTGGTGTTTTTATCATCGCTTTCAGTTGAATGCGGCAAAGATCTAACATACTGTTTTCAAAATATCGTCAGCTTTATTTTAGGTGTCTTTAAATACTACACTCTACCCAGCGCTGGCTAAATATTGGACAGAACACATTCTGGGCTATTTTGACCCAGCTTGTTGGGTTTTATACAGTAACCCGTTTACTGGGTTGTTTTTATTGAAGGTTTTCATTAAATATAATATAAATGCATTGCAAAATATATATATATATATAGGACCAGAACAGTTAATATACAATATTTTCTTATTCAATGGCAAGTCAGTCTTTTAATAGTAAAAGCTAAAGTGCTATAGTTTTTACTTTATGCCCTTTATGAAACATGTCTGTCAACAGCAAGCATGTTTGACCTTTTTGTTGTTATGCATGCAACTGAAAGATATTTCTGTGTGTATTTGAGCATTTCTCTGTTAAAGTACTTGTTTCCTTTTAAAGTTGGTTTTTAATGGCTTATCTTTTAATTAGCTACTCAGTGTGTTTAAAGACTTTGGATAACATTGTTTTATTTGTTTCCTTACTTAATTCAGATATGATGTTGACTCTAAAAGTCCTGATCTTTCCAAACACGTAAGTAGTGCGGTGATATGACCTTCATGCATCCTGAATGAAACATTTATATGCAAATGAGTTTCTTTAAAAAAAATATCCAAATATATTATGTGAATACAGTGGTCTTTTTGAAGAAAAAGTCACTTAGATGTTGCAACTTTCAATTTTAAATGACATCAGACATGGATTTGTATAGTAAAAAAAAAAAAAAAAAAAATACAATTAAATACAATGTTTGTCTGACACCATTGGCATGTTTACTTGAGTGGAAGCAAGAAACGAGAAGTAAATCAATATGATTATGTGACAATATGTTTGGATATTTTTTTATTCACATTCCTCCCCATTCCTGTGATCCTCATCTCATCTCATTTAATGCATGCAATCATGTAGGTCCACTAATCATGCCTATCTTCTCTGGTTTGATCATCCCCTAAATTGTGTGTGATGTTGCCTGTGTGGCTTGTATTGTATTTGTGTCTTGTGCTTTCTGTTACATGCTGTGCTCCTTCTCAGAAGCCCCTTGAACTATACGTATGTCTTTGCCTCTCAATTCACTACTATAACAAGAGGGCAGAGCGTTGGTATTTGTAAAATCTGAAAAGCTCTTACAGACTCTTCTGCTTTATCCTACCTGCTCCATCTAGGACTTTCTTGGGCAGATGTTCTGCACACTGGGTGAAATTGTGGGGTCGCCGGCCAGCCGACTAGAGAAACCTCTTGGGTGAGTACAACTCAAATCCCAGCTGTGTTTTCAAAAGTGTGTTTGCTAGAACTTTACTGGCTTGTTTCCAGCGTCCTGTAATAGACACACCTGCCAGCATTAGGTACATCTTTCAAGCATCTATAATGCATACATTTTGGTATGCATAAGGTTACGGGCAAGTTCTGTTTTATTTACATGCCAAAACCAATTTTTACTCGTATTTGGCGGTTGGCGAGTGTTAATTTTGCACCCTGCTTGTTTCTGTTGGCTGTTTAAGTGTTGGCAGAGGACACATTAGCAAAAGCAGTCATCTGTGGCCCTTTTTTTTTTTTTCAAAAGCATTGTTAGTCTTTTCATTTCTCCGTCATTGGACCTGGTAGAGCAGGTCCATCCAGATGGAGTCTGATCACGGAACGCAATATTTCTGGCTGAGAAACTCTTTAATTAGAGAGGTACCCTGATGTGTGAGATCAACAGATTTCCAGGCTTAGCTAGTGATCCTCATTAGCTATAACCATGCATTGTGGGTAAACTTGTCAGAGGACAGTTTTCTTGGTGTAAAAACGTTGAGACGTGCATTTTTCCCCTTTTTTTTTTGTACGTTTTTGTTCTATGTTGTCTTACAGAAGCAAAATCACATATTCAGAAAACTCCCAAGGCAAACGCAACTTTTAATGAGAGCTGGAATTAGCTGAAAAACGAGTGACTGAGTAACTCATGCGGTTGTTTTGTACTGAATCATTTGTGAGCTGGGAAAAAGCCTTTACACAAGCTCTACATTAATTCAAATGACAATATTGTTCAGAAAATTACCCTAGTCTCGATTCAAGGCTTGCACAATGCATGCATTCCCCCGGACCCCCTCTAAAGAAAGGGGTCATAGTTAAAACACAAAATATGTGTGTGTGGACGTTTTCTATTGATTGACTCAAGGAAACTGTTCTTGAGGGAATAACTGGACTCATAAAGTCCAGCAAACACACACTAAATTGCCTCCTTCAGGCTTGTAGACCGTCTAATAAACGGAAAGGGATAACACAGTATGCTTTTGAGGCTGTGTGAGCAAGTCTGAGGATATTCACTGTCAGCGTTGTGTGTTCCTGTCACGTCCAAGAGAAATTCAGTTTTGCTCTGCTGTTGGTGTCACGCGCAAGCTGCGTTAAGCCTGTATCCTCCTGCAGACATCAGAAGAGATGCTGACCACGGGAGGCTTTCATGACATTGATAAAAAAAAAAAAGAACTAAAATCAGTAAACCTGAAAGTTTAATGTCTACCCAGCCTGCCCTGGACGTGTCAAGAGTTTAAAGATCTGAGACACTCATTTACAGAGGTTTCATTCGAATTTTTGGAGCTCATATATATTCCACTTTGCATTTATATGGTTTATTTGGTGTCCTGTTACTTTTGTACTTTTATATAAAAGGTAAGGTTTTTACGTTTAACATATACTGATAATCTCCATAATGACTAATTAAATTTATGTGTGCATTACTGAAATATATATATATATATATATAATAATATTTATTTTGAACCTTTGACCCCCCCAACATCATTTTCTCTCCCTGATACTTTACTGGAAATCATAAATCAGACTTTTTATAACACTTTATGTCTAAAATGTTTCTAGCCCTATTTCATACCCTATTTATGGACAGTGCCACACATTTTTAGCAATATATTCTTGAAATATTTGATGTAAACTCTGCCCAGCAGTGAGCTGCTGAACATCCTGCAAGTATTGCAATTAGAGTACTTTAACTCTGTTTGCATGAGCACCATCTGTAGTTGGCAGGAAGCTAGTCTCGTGTAGCCAGACCTTCAGACTGACGGCTGAAGGTCTGAAATCCATGGCAGCTTTCTTTGGCCACGGCCCACCCATGGGGCCATTTGACTGACACGTTAAATAACCAATCACAGTTTATTTCATTTATTGGCACGTTTCGGGGCGTGAAAATGTCGCCACAATAACAGAGTAGCGTGTAAAACTCACTCATCGTCGCTCATCATCACAGTTGTTAACACAACAGCTTTCTACTTTTGTGAGGGTGTTTGGCACCACGGTATCTTTGTTTCCATGCAGCAGGTTAAAGAACACGATACACACATCACCAGAAATCCTGTATAAAATCGAAAATCCTGAAGTGTTTCTACTTCTGTGTGCCGTATGCATCAGACGTTCAGCCAACGGTCGATGGCCATGACATCTGAGGCTGAGACTAGCAGGAAGCGAACTTTAAGTACTGGATGACCCCCCACCATAATGAGGTCTTATGTCAGTGTATAATTAAATGAAGAGACAGCTAAAGTGAAGGTATGGGATCTCTGTGTTCATTTCCAGCATTGTGGACCCATACAATCCCAGTGCTCTCACCACACATATGTCTGAGTCTCTTGTCTGTGTGTGTGTGTTGGGGGGTAAGAGCTACAGCCCAGACGCCAATCTGTTTCCAATGGTTTAATAAGCTCTCCTAAAGCACATGTATGCGGTCTATTACAAAAGCCAACCTTCTGTCCACAAGACACTCCGTGAACACATGCACATTTTTCTGCCTACCTCTAAGTCAACTGCTCATGCTTGAATCAGGGATTTGAACAAACATCGATGCATGTCACTCATCCCACATCGTTTGTGATCCAGACATTAATAATATGTCAAATGATGAAGCTTGTTGTGGAGGGATGTACCAGCGGACAGTGAACACAGCTCCAAAGATCATCGGTGCCCCTCTCCAATGCTCCAGCAAAGCTACCAGTATCGTGAAGGACCCCACCCATCCCTCCAACAGACTCTTCCAGTTCTTGCCATCAGGAAGATGGTACCAGAGCATCAGAGCCCACTCTGCAAAACTGCTCAACAGCTTTTTCCCTCAGGCTGTGAGAGCCCTCAATTCCAATCACTTCACCCCCCTCTGAAACCAAATCCACAACCCTAGCTCCTGAAACCAGGATCCTGTAGAAAAACACACTCTTCCCTCTCTATATGCACAGGGCACTTTCTTATAAACACTCCATGTTACACGGACTTCTGGATCAATTGTACCAAGAACTTTTTTCCCAGGAACTTTTTCCCCCAGACCTGTTACTTCCTGCGTTTCCACTGCAGTCTAAAGTACCGTGAAGATTAGGCAAATAGTCTGTTGACTTAGGTCTTTGCGCCTTTCTCAATACCAAGTACACAAATTTTGGACTTGCATCCTTAGTAGTTTGGACATTAGGAGTTTGACTCGGGAGTGTCCATGGGATGACACAAATACGGTAATTCTATAAAACAGCAACATACTTGATTACATCAGTTACTGTGTTTGTCTCCAAAATTGGCAAAACACATTTTTAAATAGGCGCTGTCTTTATAAATAAACCACAGATTCGAGTTTAAAACGATTACATTCTCACCTGAAATACATGAAAAACTACATTTAATGACACAATAACAGTAATATTTTGACAATGAGCTGAATAAATGGTGATTAAAATCACAATGCTGCGTGAACTCAACTAAGCAGCATATTTTGTGCCCAAGTCGGTTGAAACACACCGAGTACCAGCCCAAAGTCCCTAGTTCCTGGGTAAGGTTTTTGCAGTGGAAAGGCACCTTAAGATAACACAAATGTATACTTGCGAATGCACCACAAATCATATTGCACTACTTGCTTCTTAACCTTAAATACCTCTTTTGCAAAATATCATGTACAGTACAGTTATTATGTAAAGTACTTGTATAGTTGGTCTTAGGTTATGTGTACAGTATGTATAGTCAACTATTTATATTATATACAGGTGCATCTTAATAAATTAGAATGTCGTGGAAAAGTTACTTAAACTTAAATTGTGAAACTAGTGTATTAAATTAAATGCACACAGACCGAAGTAGTTTAAGTCTTTGGTTCTTTTGATTGTGATGATTTTCGCTCACATTTAACAAAACCCACCATCTCAACAAAAAAGAATATTTCATAAGACCAATAAAAAAATAAACATTTTTAGTGAATTGTTGGCCTTTTGGAAAGTATGTTCATTTCCTGTACATGTCCTCAATACTTGGTAGGGGCTAATTTTACATTAATTAGTGTGTCAATTTGGTGTGGCATGGAGGTGATCAGTTTGTGGCACTGCTGAGGTGGTATGGAAGCCCAGGTTTCTTTGACAGTGGCCTTTGTTTGGTCTCTTGTTTCTAATTTTCCTCTTGACAATAGCCTATAGATTTTCTATGGGATTCAGGTCAGGTGAGTTTGCTGGCTAGTCAAGCACACCAACACCATGATCATTTAACCAACTTCTGTGCTTTCGGCAGTGTGGGCAAGTGCCAAATCCTGAAGGAAAATGAAATCAGCATCTTCAAAAAGCTGGTCAGCAGATGGAAGCATGAAGTGTACCAACATTTCTTGGTAAACGGGTGTGACTTTGGTTTTCAAAAAATAAACCAACACCAGCAGACAACATTGCACCCAAAAAAAATCATCACAGACTGTGGAAACTTAACACTGGACTTCAAGCAACTTGGGCTATGAGCTTCTTCACCCATCCTGCAGAGTGAAATGAAATACAAACTTGCTTTCATCTGAAAAGAGGACTTTGAACCACTGGGCAACAGTCCAGTTCTTCTTCTCCTTAGCCCAGGTAAGATGCCTTTGACATTGTCTTTGGTTCAGCAAATTTTTTGACACGTCTGTACGTATTGACCCCAGCCTCAGTCCATTCCTTCTGAAGTTCTCTCAAATTCTTCAATTGATTTTGCTTGACGATCTTCATAAGGCCCCACTGCCCATAAGGCTGCGGTTCTCTTGGTTGGTATGTTGGTTGGTTTTTCGTTCCACTCAACTTTCTGTTAACATGCTTGGATACAGCACTCTGTGAACAACCAGTTTCTTTGGTAATGAATGTTTGTGGCTTAACCTCCTTGTGAACGGTGTCAATGATTGTCTTCTGAACAACTGTCAGATCAGCAGTCTTCCCCATGATTGTGTAGCCTAGTGAACCAAACTGAGAGACCATTTTAAAGGCTCAGGAAAACTTTGCAGGTATTTTGAGTTGATTAAGCTGATTGGCATGTAACCACATTCTAATTTGTTGAGATAGTGAATTCTTTTTTTTTTTTTCTTTTTTTTTGTTAAATGTGAGCCAAAATCATCACAATTAAAAATAACCAAAGCCTTAAACAACTTCAGTCTGTGTGCACTGAATTTAAAAGTGAGTACACCCCTCACATTTCAACCATCATTTTAGCATATCTTCTCAAAGTGAGTGACATGACATTCAGCCAAGTATGGTGACCCATACTCAGAATTCGTGCTCTGCATTTAACCCATCGTCAAGGGACAATACTATAGAATTGATACTTCTATATACTGTATTTTAGAATAGTCAATGTGCTGCTTGAAAAGCACTATATTTACTATCCTCTGAAAATAACTTAACATACAGCCATTGCTGTCAATATAGCTGGCAACAAAATTGAGTTCACCCTAAGTGACAACAAAACCCCATGTCCTATTCATCACGTTCATGTTTTTGTCTGCTTGACAGGACCATCAAAAATTGTGTATCTTGTATTAGAGCAGTTAAGATTTGGTGCTTTGAGTACAATTCTCTCATACTGACCACTGGATGCTCAACATGGCACCTCATGGCAAATGACTCTTTGAGAATTTGAGAATTAGCTCTCCACAAAGATGGCCTAGGCTCTGAAATTGAATTACAGTACAATGGCCAGGGTCATACAGAGTTTTTCCATGATGGGTTCCACCTGGATTAGACCTTGGAAGGTCGATCAAAGAAGTCAAATCCTTGTGCTGTGCATCAGGTGCAGAAGCTGGCTTCAAAAAACAGACGCATGAGGAAGGAAGCCTCTTCTGAAGCTGGCTCACAAGAAAGCTGAAGACAACCTGTCCGAGAGCAAGAATTACTGGAACCATGTCCTGTGATCTGATGAGACTAAGATAAACTTGTTTGGCTCAGTAGTTGTTCATCATGTGTGGCGGCACCCTGGTGAGGGGTACCAAGAAAACTGTGTCTTGCCTACAGTCAAACATGGTGGTGGTAGCATCATTAATGAATTAATATAATATAATTTCAGTCAATTTATGTCTACAATAATAAAATCATTTCAAAGTGCTGTTTTTCTGAGTTAAGAGGTTGGACACTTAGGTTAGTTTCAGAGCATTTCACTAGAATATTGTTTATGTTCCAAATGAACCCAGACCCTTATAAAGGGTACCCAGTCGATGATTACAGAGGTTTGAAGACTTATAATGTGCACTTAAGGATGCCAATCAACTATTTGCACATATTTTGGAGATTTAACAAAAGTAGACTGAAATTATTTTACCTTAGATTAATTCTCATTTCTTGCGGCCAGTGGCTCTTTATGCAACATAATACATTTCAAAACCACCTCAGTGATGTTTTCCAAACAAGCAAACAAAAGCTTCTATCTGCAATTCTTCTTCCATTTCCACCTCCTTTCTCCTCTGCTTTTAATTGTTTTTGCCTTTAATCTTCAGGAAATTGGACCTCACATTAATTATGAGTCGCAGTTCGGGTTTTGATGATGAAAGAAGGACGTGAGAGAAAAAAGGCGAGGAAAACACTGAGCATATTCAGTGCAAAAAATGCTACAGATGAATAAAGGCAATGGCAATAAAAAGCAGTAAAAGAGAGCCAATACTACACAAATAGAGAGACAAAGAGGAATGGGTATTTTAAAATAACATTAGAATTGATCCTGTTTATGGAGAGAGTTTTGCATTCTTTCTTAATGGCAGCTGTGCTGCTAATCTGCTAATTATTATTTTTTGTTTGCAAAAAGTTTTATGTTGGCTTTTATTTTATTTTTTTGACTTTGACTCTGACTTGAAAGACACTTTTTGAAGACAGATGGTGTAGTTATGACATCTACCAGCAGGGGTTAATGGGACCATCCTAATTAGCCAAACCGTGCTTTCTCTCCTCTTTAATTGAAATGCTATTATTTTTGAGTCTCATCTGAGAGCCAGAGCCCAGACTTTCACCCCTCTACTCTATTCTTAAAAGTCAACATCAATTATTTGTTCGCTGTTAAGCAGATTAAGAGACTGTTTAAGAGCCAGGAGAATGTAAGAGAGACGGACACTACTGTTTACATCATTTTGGGGTCACTTTTCTTAATATATAATACTATGTGTGTGTGTGTGTGTGTGTGTGTGTGTGTGTGTGTGTGTGTGTGTGTGTGTGTGTGTGTGTATGTATGTATGTATGTGTATATATATATATATATATATATATATATATATATATATATATATATATATATATATATATATATATAATATGTATAATATTAGTGTTTCTACTGAAAACAAAATGTGATCACAACTTATCTTGGACCCATTCTAGAATGCACTCAGCACTGTCTTGCACAAAAGTTGTATCTTTTATATATAAAATCCTCTGAATGAGATTGTGCTTCCCCAGTAATATGATATGCCAAGAACTACATTAGCAGGCATCAAATCATATTTCTTTATTTGCTCTCATACATGCACACATTCATTTCCCAGCTATCAATTGTTTGAATTTATTGATATTGAAACGTCATTGCTTTCACTCATGATGCAATCCAGCAAAATGTTTTTTTTTTATGTTGATGGTGTTTGCTTGTCTCAATGCCCAGCTGCATCATAGACTAAATCATATTGGCTGCATGCCCCACCTTAAATTCCTGTTTCAATACGAAGAACAACACAGGAAAGAAAACTATGCCATGAAAGCCAAAACTTAACTAAATCTGTCTCAAGATGCAGCTTATGAAATTTATCGGTCGTGAAATATTTCACTGCTATTAAAATTAACGAATGAATGAATAAATAGATAAAACACAAGAACTCCCTTTTCATTAAGGGCAGGAATTTATTCATAAACCAAATGTTGTCTAACATAATCAAGGTGGTTTTGTAACCATAATGTGGTAAATGATGACCTGTAATTAGCCACAAATACAAAATGACACATCAATTGAAATTCAAAGACAGTTCTGCAGGCTGAGTAACAGGATGCCGCTAAATAAGAGCAATTACCATCTCCTGACCTGATGTTTTCTGAGTTCAAGCTCCAACCTGTTACACACAAAGTTCAAATTAATGCACTGCAGTGGGATGAGAGTTTTTTGTTTCTCATTGGAATATCAAATTAGATTAACAGTGCTGAATACAGAGCGACCTGCATTATCGCTGCAGTGAGTTGCAAAGTCTTCTTGTTGAATATATTTCCTCATTTCCTGTTGGTCTCAGAAACGTTTGAATTCCCATTACACCTTTTTGTCTGCTCTAATAATAAATCTCATTGAAAATGCAGGTTTTTGACCTAAGATCACTTTTTATTCAGCTTTGTGTTTAGTCATTCCCCAAGATCCTAGACCCAAACACAAAAAATGGGTTCTTCTGTGGTTCTTTGGGGAGGTTGAGGTGCTATATACTTGCACCACTGCTATACAAAGACCGCTTTAAGCTCTTGCATAGCTCTTTAAAGGTTCTCTAACCCTCTCTTAGCTTGTTAATTTAGTTGGGCAAAGGATTTAAAACATAAAGTGTGTTTCCTGAAGATAGCACTTATACTAGTTCCACTATTATTACGAGCCAATGAACTACCTTTAGTGCTATTCAGCACCATTTTTGTTTGTGTAAATGCACCACAGGACTAGATTCATATTTAATTTAATTATGAGAAAGAGGATATTTGGTCAAATGCCATCTGGCCAGCTGGTGATTACCACAGAAACAACTTTGGACTCTCGGACTCTCAAACCCATCACTACATGGAATATGTGCAAATATTACACTGTTTTGAAATATGATCATGTCCCTTAAACATTTAATGTTTTAAAAAATGTTTAGTTTTGTGCCAGCTCATGTTGGGTCCATGCACATTCATTTAGTCTAGTTACTTTCAAAACTCCATCCACATGAGTTATGGACGTAATGCATAATCACCCAAAAAACATAGTTAGTTAACTAGTTAACATATGCTGCAGGAAACCCTTTTAATCCAAAACGCTATTCGATCACTAATCCTTATGATGGTATCAATATTTGTATATTTTGCATCCTACGCGCAAGTATCATTTAGAAAAAGTGTTTACCCTAAAACACATTTTTACAGTGGAAAATAATAAACACTTTAACAAAAATAAAGATATCTTTAAAATGCTTTTAAAACCATTGTGATGCATGCTGCTAGACTTAAACTGTAAGTGCAATAATGTAAACGTAATTTCCAGAGTTAACATGGATTGATTGCCTCTTTAAGGGGAACATTATGTATGAAATATGTTTACTGTGCCATATGCACAGTTTCTTTACCGAGCAATTTATGACCTCGCTTCCTTACGATATTCTTGTAAATTCTCAGCCCAACCTAAAGCACTATTTCCAGAATACATTTTAACAGCCATTTCTAACACATATTTCTCAGTCATGAACTGAACCAAAACAATCCAGGCGTGCTGTGCAAAACTTCAGTGAGATGGAAATAAGCGAAGACCTTTATCTGAAATTAGCCGTCTGATTTGGGTTTCATGAGGCCATACGAGCCTCCTTTATTTCTGCTCTGCGTTTTCCAGGCTGCCTGAATGAAAGCAGGAGGAACTGAAGACTTTGAATGATCTTTTTGTCTGGTTCATGTCTCAACATCAATCCTTTATCTTCCTCCTTTTGATCAGAAGGCAAAACCTGCTCTTCTAGTGATCGTCTTTTAGAATCATGCATCGCAAAAAAAGAAGCAATTTTTTTGCTCCAGATCATGATAGTTGATGAATTCTGCGTGTGGAATGTTATTGATATTTTCGATTTGTCATGTCTCCCAGAATCACACCATGTCTGAGACTTCCACAGGAGCGATCACACACCTCATCTTTCTGTCACATACGCTACACCTCGTCGTTGGTATGGCGACCAGCTATTTTAGAACCTCACCTAAATAATGGTGGGTCCTTTGAGGTTTGCTATTGTGGATCTCCAATATGCAGATGTGTACAAAGCAACTGCATAATAAGTTACCCTTGCTGCTTTTCTAAACAGCCCTTTACAGCTTGGCATTTGGGTTTGATAAGGAGAGTATTTTTATCTCCAGGAAAGAGATGCCATTTTGTGTGCACCTCATTTATTTTGCTCCTGATCTTTACCCTGGGAGATCCATGATGTGCTCTACATGTAATTACACACTCTTATTTCAGCTGTTTAAGTGTAGACAGGTTAGAATAGGTAACACTTATTAACTCTTAATTTGCATGCTTATTAATAGTTAGTAAGGTAGTTGTTACACTGTAAAAAATGACTGTGATTTTAACGGTAAATAACTGTGAAAATGCTACAATACAAACCTGTTTACTGGTTAACGGTAATTTCCTGTAAACTTTACAGGGAAAAACCGTAAACTTACGTTCCCAGAATTCTCTGCGTTGCGTTTCAAATTTTGTTTGAATTTGATGTTTTTTCTTTGAAATAACTGTTTCTTCTTAATTTTTCTCATCTGTTATGTTTAGTAGGTTTGTATGTTACATAAAATGTTGTTAAATTAATGTTTATTGCATATTTCAGTTTAATGAGTCTCACCATGATGGTGTTTAGTGCTTGTATGAATGACACTGTGCACCTTCTATGTATCTTATTATTTAAAAGCTGCTTGTGATGGGCTTTGTTTCACCACGTGACTCTCTTATCACCACCTGCTTTTGGTGGTTACCAGTGTAATACAAAGGTACAAAACAGATTTCAGTGCTTCAATAAGTTCGTATATTAATATTATATCAGTTAAATTATGGTATTAAACTGTAAATATAACGTAAAACCGTTAAACCTACCACAGTGTAACTGTATTTTTTATGGTATAAAACCGTGAAACAAAAAACGGTTTTACCGTATTTTTTTACGGTATAATTCTGCCAACCACAGCTGTCGGTTTTTTACTGTATATTTTATGGAATATTTTTAACAGTGTAGGTTTAGGTATTGGGTAAGATTAGGAATGTAGAATAAACTCAAGTAGAATAAGGCATTAATATGTTCTTAATTAGCATTAATACATGGCTAATATTGTAGTAATATGCATGCTAATAAGCAATTAATAGGTGTTACCTATTCTAAAGTGTTACCATATTATTTTTCCCATATTACGGAAATCGTTGTCTACAAACAAATGTTTGGTTACCAAACTTTGATTTTCTTTTGAGTATTTAGCGGAACAAAGAAACTAATGCAAGCTTGGTAGACATGAGGATGAGCAAATGTTGAGAACATTTTTATTTTGGGGTGAACTATGGCTTTAATGTGTACCTGCTGAGTAGAGGTTGTTAAAACGTCTATCCCAAACATGTGAATGGTAGTATAGTCCTGAAGACTCACCATCCCCTTTCATTGTATGGGAAACAGCAGCTTGAATATTGTGCTTAAAATCTCCTTTCTTCTTACATAGAACAGAATTGGGCTGAACTATTTATTTAAACACTACTGACAAAATCTCTTTAGCTATGAAAGAGCAATACTATTTTCCTCTGTTGGAAACACAGCTACAAAAAATATGACATGCTGATTTCCCTCAGTGCTTTCATCCGTTGTTTAATGTGACAGTTATTTTTCTATATAGAAGCCTTCAAACTTTGTAGGGGAGATCGAAACAACAGCAGAAGTGGCGGGGGGTTCCTGCACACCTGCAGCAGTGATGATGCCCCCCTATAGATAGTGGACGTCCCTCCTGCTGGCCTTTGGCTGTAAACAGCTGACAGCGGTCTTGTGACCTGCTCAAGCGTGTCTTGATGAAGACATTATATAATCTTCTGTCTCCGCTCTACCCGTGTTCCCATCAACACTTGCAGCAGTGCTCAGGGAGCGAGCGCTGAGCTGTTCTCTGTAGTTTAATGAAAGATATGATTTCCATCACTCACGGCGTCTTGATTGTCCTGCTGCAGAGGTATGATGACAGGCCCGATGTGCCAGAAACTGGACTCTAATGTCCTGTTGCTGCAGAGTGCAGAAGAAGAAGAATGATCATCTGTGTAATTAGTTCTTTAGGGCTCTCTTTTTCCTTTAACACACTTTTTTTCTTGCTATTTTTCTTCTCTTGTAAGTACCTTTGTGATGAATGGTTGCTTATTTTCCCATTTGTGAGTGTGTTAAGGAGGTCCAATGAGTTTGTTTGTGCTTCGAAGAAAATCGTGTCTGCTGAGAAGCTAAACGCTGCCGTTTGTTGGATGTTGTTCTTGTTTTGTGTGTGTGTGTGTGTGTTTTTTTTTTCGGTTGATTGATACAGCTGGTGCCTCTTAAATTGCAGTGCTACTGAATTGTTGAGCAACAAACAAAGTGAGCAAGATTTTCTGATGATTAGTAACGTGCTTTATGACCCGCGGTATTAAAACGGTGGTCTGGAACGGCATCATGAAACGTGCAACAATACGGATCCTGAAAAAGAAGAAACTTGCTAATTTTCTTAATAGAGAAAATGATTGTGTACATTTCTCAAGAGAGACCTACCATCATTTCCAAGGTTGTTCAGCAAAGGTATTTGCATTAGTTGAAGCCACTGGGTCAAAGTTATGATACTTTATTTATTTATTTATTTATTTTAATCTTGTCTAGTTACATTTTTTTTTTTACTTGAATACACTTCCTCTATGATGAGCACAACCATTTTTTATGTCCGATTGAATATATTAAATATTTTTTGACTATTTGGAGGGAATAAAGGGTGGTATATACAGACATTTAGAATATTATGCAAAACAATAATAATTATATATATAACATAAAAATATAATTAGAAATGATTCATATTTAAAATGTGATGATAAGTATATAGTTTAAAAACGCTACAAAAAATACAATGTAACACTTATAATAACTTTCAATAATAAATCATTAACAAACATTATGCAACGCTTAACAGGTCATTAGTTAATATTTATTCAAATATCTGAAAACTTGAGAAAATGTGCTTATTAATGTTTACTAATAAACTTATTAAACATGACCTAATGATTAACAGACACTTATTTCATGTAAAATAAAATGTTTACAAATCTCTTTAAACTTTTAATTTATATAATCATGACATGCACATCTTGAAAATTTACAAATGATTTTAACAGATGTTATACAGTGATATAAAGCTTTTGTTAAATGCACACCGCATTGGCTGCTATTAAAGTGTGATACGGTGAGTTAGGGACAGGTTTGGTGATATGGGTAGGTTTAAGGATTGCTATAAGGGAACACACCTCAGTCTGTTATTATTACTTTGTTTTGATAAATGAAGTAATTACTTGAAAAGAAAAATTATGTGATTGAGTTAATGAATAATACGTTAACATGAATAGTTTGTGAAGTGCTTAAAATTACTTATTAAGCTATTTTTTTCCACAACATTTTGTATATGTTAAAAAGAAACATTAGGTAATACGTAAACTGAAGTTTAATGACATTTAGTAGCATTTAAAATTACAGTCACATATGAATGTGCAATCATTGTATAATCTCTGTAAAAAATAAATTATAGATTTTGTCTCTGCACCATCTTTTATGTTGCTATTTGCCGGCGATTGTGTTTAATTATTGCTTTGTTTGTTAAATTGGTAATATTTTGATTCAAACCCTGCTTCCTTGTTTGTCATAACCTTTTATGCCGGGTTATGAGAGTCGGTTTCAAGCATATTGTCTGGTTGACATTTTTTCTTCAAATGTTAAAGGGATAGTTCACCCAAAAATGAAAATTCTGTCATTAATTACTCGCCCTCATGTCATTCCAAGCCCATAAGACCTTCTTTCATCTTCAGGACACAAATTAAGATATTTTTGATGAAATCTGAGAGCTCTCTGATCCTGCATAGATAGCAACACAACTGAAACGTTTTATGGGCAAGAGAGAACATCATTAAAATTGTCCTTGTGACTTCAGTGGTTCAAATTACATTTTTTTTTTTTTTTGTGCACAATGAAAAGAAAACTTAAATATTGACTAATGATTTCTTCTCTTTCGAGTGAGTTTCTGCAGCCATTTACAAGAGTACCACGACGCATGCACATAAAATGTTTCAGTTGCGTTGCTGTCTATGTCAGGTCAGAAAGGTCTTGGATTTCATAAAAAATACCCTAATCTGTGTTCTGAAAGTGAATGAAGGTCTCATGGATTTGGAACGATATGAGGAGGTGAGTAATTAATGACAAAATGTTTAAATTTTTTGGGTAAACTATCCCTTTACATTTTCTGAAGAGCTTGAATAATAATAAAAAACATGACATCCTGAAAAGTTTTTCTAGTGAAACTTTGCCTGGAGTAGTAACGGTTTGATGTGATTTTTCAATGCTTTACTCTAAAATGCAGCTCATATCTAATTGTTTGTCAGCTGAATCTCTCAACAGAAGGCTCTTGGGAAGACTATTATTTGATTATTTTCTCTATATCCATATTGCAGTCATCTTTCTAATATACTGAAGCAAAGTGATTAAATCTCAAGAGCTGTAAATAAGCGATGCTAATTTTAGATGTAGAACATGTTCATCTGCTTTAAAACATAACATTCATCTTCCATCTTTTTAACTCCAAAAAAAAAAAAAAAAAAAAGTGCTCAGTGAGCTGCAAATATTTACATTGGAGAATAAAAAGCAAATCTTCCACTGACAATATCTCACTGTTATTGTACATTGTGTAGATAAATATTAAACCTTTGGTGGTGAGAATTCACAAGGCTTTTTTTTTTCTTTGGGAAAAGAGGGAATGGATAATCAAGGAAGATGAAACGCAGGAGATGAAAGTGTTTTCCCCGCAGCTGTGCCAGTGAGTCAGCTTGCCACGGGAGCGTTGCTGCAAGAATAGTTTCATCAAAATATTTATATTTTGCACCGACGCTACTTTATCTGTTTCGATCACACACTCACCGAAATGTAACCAGGTGTGTATTTTTTTAAGCTTTAAAATCTTTAACATGTCTTTAGGAGCGCAAAGCAAGCCAACCAGTCACTCCAAACATAACTCACAATATTCAGCGTAACTCAAAGGAGAATTCATTGATAGTTAGGAAAGCTTTTATGGAGAATTCACTGAGGCCATTGCTGTATTAAGATAAAACAAGTCTATTTCCATTTCCATTTTTTAAACATATATATGAAATTAGAGATGTACTAATAAATAGTCTATTTCAAATAAATGGTGTACCTTTGAGCTTTCTATTCATAAAGAATCCTGAAAAAGTTCTATTGACTCGTGTTAAAAGTCGAGGACAAATGAAAAAGATTGTGTCATGATTCCCCATTACAAATTATATCTCTTTACAGCGAAAACACCAAGACAACAAGTATAAACATGATGAATATTATTGCTTTATTTGCATGCCCAATATTATATTCTTATTGCTAGAGCATTTGCAGTATTGTCAGAGAGCAGCAGTAATGCGAATGCGAAATGCATGATAAAATGATTCATCAAAGCTGGCTGTATTCATTCAGTAAGTCAAACCCAATGAAAAGTGACATGCTTCAAAATAGAAAGAAGAACGAGTGAGCGTATGAAAGTGAATGAGAGCGAGTCATTCCCTTGAAATATCACTAATTGTAACAGCCTGCTTAGTTCTAAAACAAACTCTTCAAATGAAAGTAGTCAGTGTACAATGAACTATAAAAAGGCATCTTTCAAAGTTTTTTTTCTTTTCTTGTCAGTTGTTGTTGGGAGCTTTTTAGTCCCAGATTTTCTATATTTGGTGAGCGCCAACATTCCTGATATACACCCCTCAACGTCTGAGCAGTCTCGCCCCTCTGTGTGTGTGTAAATTGAGCGTGGGTTGGATGTCCTCGTGAGCTGTGAAGGTATTTCCTTTGCCGCTTGGCTCTTTGGAGAACAGATTTTCTCAGCAGCCTAATTCAACAGCAACTCATTAATCCCAGCGTCTGAACGATGCCACTGCAGCTCTGAGACCTGCTGCCTCCATTATAGATGACTGCACACAAACCTGCTCCTCACACCCTACTAATTGGAAAAGTAAACTTCCTTCTTTTGAGCTTCATTAGGAGATCAATCACACAAGTGACATCGGTGATTCTCAACCAGTGGTGCTTAAAACTAAAGGGGGAGCTTGAACAGCTATAAAAATATTTTCTTCTGAAGTCCTTATATAACAGATATCTGCTTTCTCTGTCATGATTTTAAATAGTATTAGACTTAGTCTGGCCTGGAGGGGGACTAGAGCTACTTCAGGAATAAACTGAGGCTTAAATTATACCTACCAGGAGGCAGGTTTCAGAATAACTTTTGTGTTTTATGCATTGTTCATTTTAATCGAAGGCAACCTGTTAGAAGTTCAAGTCATGTCTGAGTTTTAGTATGAGAGCAGAGGATTTTTTCTTGAAAACATCCCGAGCAACTTGTGATGTATGTGCTCTTTGATAATTATTATTATTTATTTATTTTACCACTTTTCTGACTCCAAAGACTCAAATACTTTCTGCAATTATACAGCTGTGATCCTTGGATTAAAACCGGCATAGTTCTTAGAAATTATGTGCACTTTTTTATTTATGCTGATTTTATAGGGTATAAAAATGTTCACAGAAATGTTTCCATTTAACAACTTTTTAAAAACATCCATAAATATGATTTAAGATCTGGGGAGCTGCATCAAATGAAATTTTAAGATGACTGTAAAACTAACCTTCTACTCAAAAATATAATTATATGTTATTTTAAAAAACGTAATGAACTTGATTTAGATTTTTGGTTGCACTTTATTTTACAGTACGTGTACTTACATGTACTTACAGTGTATTTATCTAAGAAAGTTCTGGTAACACAAGGTAACTGCATGGGGTAGGGTTAGGTTTAGGGGTAGGTTCAGGGTTAGTACCTAGTTATTACATAGTTATTGAAATTACTATAATAAGTACATAGTATGTACATGAGGAACAGGACTGTAAAATAAAGTGCTACCAGATTTTTTCACACCACATTGCAGAAAAAAAGAGCTTTTTTTTGCTGTTATTTAAGTGAGGAGCATTGAATGCTGTGGGTTATCAGGCTAATGTGTTCTGAAAAGACGGACAGTCGTCGCTGCTCAATGGCCGTCAACAGAAATGAATGCCGACTCCACGGCCACTGCCAAGACATCTCATTAAATGTACTGGCTAATCCAATCACGTCAGCATGACTCTGCGTCAATGCAAATTATTCCGCAGATACCCGTGAAATTAGGTGCTCACAAACAGGTTTCCTTTGGGGGCTCAATGAACACAGTGTAAGATAATCACCTTTTCCGATCGCCCTTCTGATTGGATGTCTCTGTCTACTTTTGTCACGCCCTCTTCCATGCAACTATTGTATCCAGAATAATGCAGAGGTCACATTCTCAGTATGGCAGCGACAAGTCATGTTGACTTAATTGCTATGGGCTGCATTTGTAGTTGAAATCATGGGTTGATAATCTGCATGACACTATTTGTGTGGAAAGTACCACTCAGTGAACCACTTTCCTGTTGTCCATTGTGTTTGTACCCACACAAATACGCCTGCTTTGCACAGGTGCGCAAGTGCGACTTTTCAAAATGGATAAAGGTTGTCTCTTTTGGATATCGCTGTGAGCAAATGTTACTGCACTCTTTTATCATTTTTGGGAACATTAGTGTCCAACCCAAAGGGGCTGCCGTACCCGCTGTTCAGAGATTCATCCATCTTTAGATCCATAAATTTATAACAGCCGTTTCCAGACCTCTGCTGTTTCTTTTTGCCGTTTCCACGAATGATGTATCACCCACTCCTGTGAGTTTGAAAAAGCTGCTCTCGAGCCTTTCAGATGGATGCAGGCCTGCTGTGTAGATGTACAACCACCAGGGTGCCGTCTGCTAAGATGTCAGGGCCCTTAGCCTGAAGACTGCAGAAGCCTTCCTTAAAGCTCAGATTACAGCTGATAACTTCACCGTGAAACAGCCAACAGAAGTAGCCTTCGGCGTTTATGCTTTGTGGCGAGCTAGCCAACATAGCAGGCGCAGCACAACATTAGAAACCCATTACTGTGACTTATTGCGCGTTTTAATGCCTTGAGAATCTGTAGTCGCTGCTGTGAAGTACTAAGTGAGAGAAGACAGCTGCTCGTACAACAATGCTCAAGACTTTCTGCAGTGAGAAAAGTGAAAATACAATGCCTGAAGAGCTTTTATACAACAGCCATTTGGGTTAGTGACAAACATGCTCATTTTTCTTTTTTTTGTCCTGAACTGATTAATTTATACAAAAATATATTAAAATGCACTCCATTAATATAATTATTGGAAGACACCTATGATGTTCTACAATGAACATGCTTATAATTTCAGGCATAAAGTACAAAATATCAGTGTGGTACAGCTGTCCTGGTATTATAATGAAGAAGGGTTGCTTCATTGGATTGAGATTTGCTGACTTTAGCCCTATTTGGACGGGACTAGTTTTCTAAACTACATTTGAGTTTCGATTCTTACCACCTGACGTCTGTGATTTTCATGTACCAATTCGGACGGGACTAACATCTCCGTGTTTATTACAGAGGTGGGAGGGTCTGATTTGTGCATCTGGCATCACAGAGATCACGCGCTCTGTATGCGTGCATTGCATTCATTCAGAATGATTGCCATTAGTATTACACAATAAATACTAAATGGCTAGTATAGCAAATCTTGTTAATGTGTGGTTCCTTTAGTTTAACTTGTTTTCCTTTTTTTGTGTGTAGTAGGCTAAACCTACCGTATGTTTAATTTTCATATATAATTAAAACATTATGTAAATGAGTGCATAAATGAACGTGAGTAATTTTACCAGATGCTGATACTACAATAGCCGGTATTAACAGTTTACGCGATCTTGCTCTTGATTTTATTATTTGTATTATTTTTGTATTATTATTTATTTGCCGGTAAGCAAATATATCAAACATCCGCGCGGTAAGAGCATCTACGGTAATTCACGTTGGCCAAAACACACAAGGAAATGCGTTGTGAAATAAAATATCACCGGCAATCACAGACATTCGCATTCGGACGGGATTCGTTTTCTCAGAGGATCACTGAGTTTGCTGAATAACGGTAGGTAATTTGCTCTGGAACTATCACAGAGGTTGTGTGAGAAAAACACAGACGTGGCAGATTCGGACGGGATTAAAATCACCAAGTACGTCTGTGAAACGCAGATTTCTCTAACGACCCCCTGTAAAACTAGTCCCGTCCGAATAGGGCTTTTGGGTGACTGTACTGTGAATTCAGTGTCATGTTGAAGAAAGCAGTTGTATACTCTCTGCACCATCAAATCGCCAGCCGCCTGAACTGTTGATACAAGGCAGGATAGGTCCAGGCTTTTGTGTTGTTTATGCCAGATTCTGACCTTACCATCTGAATTTCGCAACAGAAATCAAACTTGTCAGACCAGGCAATGTTCTTCCAGTCTTCTACTGTCCAGTTTTGGTGATGCCCTGCAAATTGTAGTTTTGGTTTCCTGTTGTTAGCTGTTCTTAGGTGTGGTTTTCTGCTTTAGCCCATCTGCTTCAGGGTTCGACGTGTTGTGCGCTCAGAGATGCTCTTGTGCAAACCTTGGTTGTAATGTGTGGCTATTTGAGCTACTGATGCTTTTCTGTCAGGTCAAACCATTCTGGCAGTTCTCCTCTGACCTCTGGCATCAACAAGGTTTTTTTTCTTTCTTTTTTTTTTCTTTTTAGTCACAGAACTGGTACTCACTGGATATTTTCTCTTTTTCTGGCCATTCTCTATAAGGCCTAGAGATGGATGAGAGATGGATGTGTGTGAAAATCCCAGTAGATCAGCAGTTTCTGCTATTTAATATAGTATATATATATATATATATATATATATATATATATATATATATATATATATATATATATATATATATATATATGTTTGAAATTAACTTTAGTTGAAAATTGTGTCATCTTGTAACAAGTTTCCTAAAACCCTGAAATCAACCTGGATATAGAGATTACATTTCCAAGAGTTCGGCACATGTATTTTATAGCAAACTTTCCTTTTTTTCATCTTGGGCACTTTTACAATGTTAGCCATTGACCCAGTTGCTTTTCATAATTTGTATGAAGCTTAGGCAGTATCTCATTGCCGCTTCAGATTTTTTTTTCTTTCCTGCTGGTGATTATTATCAGTAAAGACAAGACTGCAACCATCTAACTGTCTTCACGACACCATCAACTGCCATATTCTACATTACACCGTATGTATATCCAGGAAAAGCTGATGAAAAGCTCCGATAATAATGGGAATCTCAAATGATCTCTTTGTGCATTGCCTGATGAAAGTTTGAGTGCTCGCACCCCCACACAAATCTCCCCAGTTCCCAAGGCAAATATGAGATGAATATGTAAAGTGCCGCCTCCATTATTACATTTCTCCTTTTGTTAGTTTTCTCTCTGTTGGGGTTGTAATTATGAGCTCTAGTTGCTGCAGAGAAAAAAAGCAGTAAAGCAGAGAACCATGAGCCAGCCAGTGAATGAACGCTCTGGGGTTTCGAGGAAGTACAGAAGTCCATATGCGTTTGATTAGAATCCGGCCCAAGTCTCAGAGTGGAGCTTAGTGAATATATAAGTCAAGCTCAGATTTTAATATGGATGGGGTGCACAAAGCATCTCAGCCATTCTGGGTCTCAGGAGCTTTATACGCAAAGCCCAAGCCACATATTGACTTTGCAATGAATGATGTATTTTATTTATGCATGTGTACTCAACTTGCAGGTTACTAATGGTAACACACCCTGAAGTAATGATAGATTTATACTTCTGAGCAGAAATAAATCTAGAGTTCCAAAAAAATCCGGGAGCTACTGGAGATGATCAGCATGTGTGTTTAAATGCAGACAGAAACTAGAGAACTAAAAACAAACTGCCCTTTGGGTTGAACAAAGCAATCGAAGACACCTCTGGCATTTTAGAGCATGATTTATTAATATGAACAGATTGTTGAAAACTAGCCTCCACACAGAAGGGCTCGCAGTGTCTTGCCATGTATCATGCAATCATTTGTCATCTAGTGTGAATGGGATCAATGTCAGCTAATGTTAACACCACATACAAATGAAGTGCTTTCAGCTACAAATAAACATTGAATAAAGGAATGAAACTTTGATGTGGCTTCATTATATGTTAAACTTACACCGTTAAACTGTCTTGTATTATCTGCTCATCCCTTCTTTTGACTGGTTGGCATTATTATAAAATAATATTTGCATTCAGAACCACACTGTTGTGCAGATTGGCTTCTCGGCTCTTGAAAGATATTTTCGGCATTGGAAAATATTGGTAAACATATTGGTAAACATTGACCTGTTTTAATAGAAATAATGGATCAAGGTCCAACCAAATCTGGACCCCAAATTGCTTCCACCTAGATGATTTTGGAATAATACAATTCTCAATAAAAAAATGAAAGAAAAAAAAAAGTCAAATTTACCTGTAATACGCCCATTGTGCCTGTCCACACTGACGCTGTGTGAAAGCAAATATACTTTAACTGGGCCGGCTCAACCTCATTCAGCAAGTTTGATGTTGTTGTAACAAACTTGATTAAATTTGTTTTGAGAAACCAGTTGTTTTGGTGAATTATTATTTAATATCTTCTTCCACTGGCACAGCCCATAGGCATCGAGATAAAAGCAGGCTGTCCATCTGGTCATGATATAACATTGTTTTATGGAGATGTTGTCCTAGAGAGCAGGATGTTTCCCAACAGTAGTCATATGGAGCCATTATGGTTTTTAGCTAAAGAAAAACATGTCTAGCAAAATGGTTTTCAGTTGTGAACACATGGCTAAAGCACTAACACAGACTGCACGCATCTGTCTCAATTGCAAATGAAGAATCCTGAAGGAGAACTTAGCCATATGGGCAACATCAGTGCTAATGAAACTGTTTATGCATTTCAGGCACTGTGTTTGTGATTTCTGTATTAATGGGAGGCTGAGAGAAGCTTCCAGAATCTGAATGTAGGGATGTGCAGATGATGGATCATTTAAAGCCCAATTCCACAACCCCCTTCTGCATTCTGTAGTTGCCAACTACCCTCAGCTGCGTGGAGTGTGTTTTATTCACAGGTCATAAATTTTACAAGTGCGCCTACAAATATCACAGGACTAGCAATTATCTCTGAAAATGATGTCAATTCTGACATTATTGGTAAAGAAAAATAGTACTGTCATGCTTTATAAGATATAACAAGTTATTGCTTAGTTGCCTGGGCCAATGATAAACAATTGTGCTCAGTTAAGTTTTTTTTTAATTGGTTTAAAATTGCGTTTTACTTTTTAGAGTTGAATTCAATTGCGTGTGTGTCTTATATATATATATATATATATATTCAATGAACACAATTATGAACTTAAAACTTTTGTTTTTGACCCCATTTTTCATGAGCTGATCTCAAAGATCTAAGAATTTTCTATGTACACAAAATGCCTTATTTCTCTCAGATTGGACGTTCAGATCCATATGCAGTAGTTTATTAAAGAATGGTCAGAGAGGCTGAAATCAGGAACAGCATCAAGTGTGTCAAGGGACATCCAGAAACGGCAACAATACCAGGCAGAGGTGGGGCATGCGGCAGAGAATCACAGGCAGTATAAACAATCCAAAGTCAGACGCAGAAGGAACAAACACAAGGAGAAATGCTCGGCATTGACAGATTGGGCTAGACCAAGTCTTCACACCATAGGAGAGTCCAAACACAGTTTATATAGTGGAGTGGTTATGGGGAGCACCTGGTGGTTATTACTCCTAAGCACAGGATTATGGGAAATTGAGTTGGGAATGGAAATACAAAATGCCAGAGTCCTAAGTGGAGTGCCCTCTATAGGAGTTCATGGGCACTCCAGGCTGATGATCGTGACACAGATATTGTTCACAAATCTGTGTTAGTGAGCACTTCTCCTTTGCCAAGATAATCCATCCACTAGAGTTGGGTCCGAGTCTACCTTTGTCGAGTACGAGTCAAGACCAAGTCCACAAACATCAAGTCCGAGTCCGCCCGAGTCCAGAAAGTAATTAAATTTAAAAAGATTATAAATAGGAATTGTAAATTTTTACATTATATTAATATTTTAACCTTTCAACCCATTAAACCAATGGCAATATAAAAATGTAATAAAAAATACCACTGTTACATCTAGTTATTGCCATTGAACATTTTTATTTTATGTCAACAGAACAAGTTTCCTATCAAAAAAGGTTTCAAAGGTTTTATTGTATTACAAGTGCATGAAAATACAAATGAACCTATTTTATTATTGTATCACACTATATTGTCATCCAGTTATATTTATATTTATTATAAATATAATATATTTATTTGTTAACCCTCCATCCTAGAACATCTCACTCAATCCTATTCTATTATCATGTATAGCACAATTGTTTATACACTTATTTATTTGCCAATTTGTAAATCTCTCTTTTTTTACTGTGTTGTTGTTGTCTCTGTGTACTGGAAGCTTATGTCACTAAAACAAATTCCTTGTATGTGTAAGCATACTTGCCAATAAAGCTCTTTCTGATTCTGATTCTGAGTTAAAGCTGACATTTCAGTTATTTAATGCCTCTCCCCCACATTTGACAGAGGTAAAGTGCAGCCAATGAGGAGATTCTTAATGATGACATTATGAATTTCTTGTTGTCTTGGAGAACTTGCATCATAAAGTAGCACTGCTTGTTTGGCCAATTCTAGTCTTGCAAATCCTGCAATGCTGAGCTGTGCAGAATCTGTTGGTTGCTGCTGCTGTCTTTGGTACTCGGTTGCATCGGTTTTCGGATCACCAGTACACTGAACCAAAAACCGTTTCTTTCGGACGCGTCCGATTTGAGAACCGATATATACATATATATATATGTATCAGGGAAGTTGGACAACAATTAAGACTCTAAAGACTCCATGTTCAATAGGAATAAGGGATGATTTATGAAATATCTGTACTGTATTTATAGTTAATGATGACACATTCACAAATTGAGTTTGTAGTAAACAGAACATGAACACAAGTAGAGCAGCTGATGATACTGAACTGCCGCACGTGCCGGTTTGAGCGATTCTCGTTCTCGAGTCAAGAACCGGTTGTATCAGTTTTCAGATCATCAGTACACTGAACCGAAAGCCGTTTTTTTCGGAGGCATCCGATTCGAGAACCGAGGAGCTGATGATACTGCGCATGCGTGATTCAGCATGAAGCCGACTGACTCACAGCGCGTCTGAACCGAACTGATTCTTTTGGTGATTGATTCTGAACTGATTCTGTGTAATGAGTGCGGGTAAACCAAGGGCTTGAATGAAAGAAAACCTGACGAAACGTAAATTCATTTAATAACAAATACATCGCAATGGATTATGTATAGTAAGTGGATCATGGTTTCTGCGCTGATGACACCTAATTTACTTTATATCTTCAAGACTTAAATCCTCGTATGCACATTATTGCAGTTACTGTATTTGGGTGTGTTGTTGCAAAACTTAATTGTAAACTTTTCATGATTATGAGGTTTTTAACTGACTGGAATTATGATTAGTGACTTTATATATTTTAATGTTTGGTCGACATCGCCAATCCCAGTCGTTACGTCGAGCGTAAAAGAACCAGTGAACCATTTTTTTCCAACCGGTTTATTGAATCAAACCGCCCGAAAGAACCGGTTCGCGGAAAAGAATCTAACTTCCCATATGGGAATGTGGATTCCACATTGATATCCAGTGAGTGATGCGTGTGTTTCGTCTGCAAGCATGAAACACAGCACACAATGCCACAGATGTTGCAAGTTTTGAGGGAGCATGCAATTGGCATGCTGACTGCAGAAATGTCCACTAGAGCTTTTGCCTGTGAAATTAATGTTCATTTCTCTACCATAAGCCGTCTTCAAAGGCATTTCAGAGAATTTGGCAGTACATCCAACCAGCCTCACAACCGCATACCACGTGTAACCACACCAGCCCAAGACCTCCACATCCAGCATCTTCACCTCAAAGATCGTCTGAGACCAGCCACCCAGACAGCTGCTGCAACAAATGGTTTGCATAACCAAAGAATATCTGCACAAACTATCAGAAAACGTCTCTTCTGCATGCTCGGCATCCTCATCGGGGTCTTGACCTGACTGCAGTTTGTCGTCTTAACTGACTTGAGTGGGCAAATGCTCACATTCGATGGTGTCTGGCACTTTGGAGAGGTGTTTTCTTCAGGGATGAATTCTGTTTTCCACTGTACAGAGCAGATGGCAGACAGCGTGTATGGCATAATGTGGGTGAGTGGTCTGCTGATGTCAACGTTGTGGGTTGAGTGGCCCATGGTGGCGGTGGAGTTATGGTGTGGGCAGGCATATGTTAACAATCACAGGTGCATTTTTTTGATGGCATTTTGAATGCACAGAGATATAATGATAAGATCCTGAGGCCCATTGGATCGGCGTATACCACAGTGTGTTCCAGTTCCTGCCAATATCCATCAATTTAGCAAAAAGAGGAGTGGACCAACATTCAACAGACCACAATGAACGACCTGATCAACTCTATATGAAGGGGATGTGTTGTACTGCGTGAGGCAAATGGTGGTCACACCAGATACTGACTGGTTTTCAGACCCCCAAATACAGTAAAATTGCACATTTTAAAGTGGCCTTTTATTGAGGCTACCTGTGCAATAAACATGCGGTCTAATCAGCATCTTGATATGTTGAGGTGAGGTGGATGGATTATCTCAGCAAAGGAGAAGTGCTCACTAACACAGATTTAGACAGATTTGTGAACAATATTTGAGAGAAATGGGCCTTTTGTGTATGTAGAAAAAGTCTTAGATATTTGAGTTCAGCTCATGAAAAATGGGTGCAAAACAAAAGTGTTGCATCTATAATTTTGTTCAGTATGTAGATATGCAGTATATACAGTACACACACACACACACACATATATATATAGATAGATAGATAGATAGATAGATAGATAGATAGATAGATACACACACAAAACACGCCCACACACACACAGTATATAAACTTTAATAAATATATTTACATATATTTGTTCCTTAACTTATTTAGTGTAAACAACTTTCATCAGTAATTTCTAAATACTTAATTTCAATATTGTTTTATGTTTTTTTACTACAATTCTACAAATATCATTTAATAATGTTTTATAATTATTATTACACCAAATTACATTTTACATCCTGATCTAACCTTTTCATAAATAGGTCAAATTATCTGAACAATACTGTATATCTCTATGATATTTACAGTTTTATTTTTTATACATTTATTTTAAAGAAACGAGTTCTGTTTATAATATTACCAAAATTGCTTCACTACTTATTCTTTTTGCTTTCCTGTTTTTTATGACTGTGATGTGAAGTTTTTTGCACACTGTGGTGAATATGTTTGAACCTGCTACAGTTTACTTGCATGAAATCCTCTTAAAGTTCATTCACTCCTGTAGCTCTGGGAATTCTTACACCTGAAACTAGTATAGAAAATGACTCCTGTCTAATAGAATTTGTGAGCCTAGACCTCCTTGTGGTGTTTTTACTTTAGTTTTACTTCATTACTGCTGTTGAGTAATCACTGAGTTTAACATCTGATGGTTTGATGTCATCTTTATTGTGTATTTCAGGGGCATAGCGGGGAAGAACTGCGGCAATATAATCTTATCTGCTGAGGAACTGGGGAACTGCAGGGTGAGTCTGTCAGGGTACAGTGTGTCTTTAGAAGGGCTTTCATTGTTTTCTCTCTTAAAATACAGATAGAAATCAATTTTAAGCAGATGCCTGCAATTTACTCTATGACCTTTAATTAAAAACACTCATTCGAATTGAAGCTCAGAGTGCTGCTGTGCAGACAGAAAACAGCTTTCGAGTTTATGAATTCATCCATGTGAAACAAAAATTAATGACTATTGTCTTGACTCTAGGGGTCTTTAAAATAGAAAAATAAGATTTTATTTAAAAAGTCATGGAGGCATGTGAGCATTTGTCAACATAGAGCAAGATAAACTGCGGGAGAAAGAAACCAATTGATGATTTATTGTAAAAAAGGCCATCAGGTCAGTGTGGTGTCCTGTCAAAGAACAATGTGGAAATGAAGTCCACATCATCATTGCTCAACATGTAATAAACAAAGACCTCATTAAAGCAAGGGCTGCCAATTTAGAGCACATGCCTCATAAAAAAGGTCAACTCAGACTTAATATAAAGGCATTTTTTTTTTAATGCAGTACAGTATTATAGAGGTAAGTGTTATTACAGTGTACATTAAAACACCAGTTTTTCCATATTGCACTATGTTCTTCCCTCAATGTAGTTGATACATAACTCTCCCGTGTCAGTGTGTGCACTCAATCACTTTTACATAGTGGACGTCTCGTGGTATGAGAAACTCTTTGTGATATGACTGCAAAGAGTTTGTGATGCTAAAGCGTTCCGGATCATGTGCACTGTGCTCTTGTTAGGACTGTGACCGGACAATGCTCCTGTGAAGCACCTTCATTACAATTTCAAAAGGATTCTCTACTGCTCTCTGGCTCAATGGTAGAGTTCATTTGTAGATTGTTTTGCTCTGCTGCCTGTATTTTACACAACCAAAAGCTTTAATTTGAGCTCAAGGTAACATGAATCCAATGGAGAGGACTCTTATGTGTCTGTCCCAGATCCCTCCTCTATGCTCTGAATCCCATATTTGCTAAGAACTCTCCAGCTCAATAAAGGCTTTTCCCTTCCTCATTAAAGTGTGAAGAAATATAATAATGGAGCTATTAATTTGTACACACCTTCTGAAAACATACATTTGAAATACCAATAGAAAGGGCTCACAAAATAAATTTTTGCTCTGTGGTTTCAGATCTCTGTACAACAGAGTCTGCGTATGCACAGTTTGATTTCTTAAAATGTGAATCTGTTGTATTAAATCTGTAAAATCTGTATATGTTGATTACATTCATTAAGTTTTCTGTTTTCTCTCGCCTAACCTGATTTAACCAAGTGAGACATGTTCCTGGGACAACATCGTTGTTGACCCTGGAACAACATTGTGATTAACCAATCAGATTTGAAGAACCAGTTTATAGATTTTGTGAAGTTTACGCTTAAAATCAGTGTTTGGTGCTTTTACATCAGTGTCATTCATCTATCATTTCCTCTGATTTTAGGGATTACTCATGGTTAAGGTTAGGTTTAGGTGTAGGGATATGGTTAAGAATATATTTTTGGAGTAAAATGTTGTTCCAGGGTCAACAAAATATGTTGACCTAGGAACACATCGGACTTGGCAAAATCAGGACGTGCGTTTTCTCTCAGTCTGTAAAGATATTTACTTTATGATTAATTGCAATTTATCGTAGACTGTGTGATTAATTAGTAAAAATCTTAAAAGAATCAAGCCCTACTTGTAATGTAAGGCCCCAAAACAGTCAAACACATTTATGTTTAACTGTGCTTCATTTAACAGAGCCTTTGCTCTCTAGAAGCGTCTAAGGACTGGACACACTCTGGGCTGTGTTTTACATAGGAAGAGGTGGGAAAACCTTGGTTTTGTGATGAGCCATCAGCTTGTAGGGAAATCAATCCTACATTCTTAACTAATGATTCTTGCTAATTCCTCCTGTAGGCTGACAAAAATCATTAAAGAGAGCAAGCTCAACTTGAAACTTGAATTCATTCCAGCATGATGCTTTTAGCTATGTTAGCAAGCTACTTTGGAATTGTATTTGCAAAGTTGCAACCACTATAAAGTAGCTCAAATGCAGTCAAGTTGCTCTAAATTATCTAAATTAAAGCTAAATGAGGAGGAAATTGTTTTTATGTTGTGTTCTGGGCATTTTGAAACATAGAAGATGTTTGTTAATATTAATGTTATTGCACTGGACTAAAACTTACTGAACAGACTTTGCTCATGCAGAGTACGGCAACTTTCTAAAAACATTTTGATAATTTTTTGTGCTTTTTTTGGGGCGTTGTGGTGTTCATGAAAAAAAAAAATGTCTGGCCTGCAAAACATTGCACATAAATTTCTCTTTATGCCTTGCTATTGCCAAATATTTGCTTCAATCTTTTATTTACTTGATTTATTTCAGTTAGCACATTTTTTATTATATTCATGAAAACGGGTTGTTATGAGCAAATTTTCAAAAATGAGTTATTTTTATTTTCACAATCTCCAATAATAAGCCTTCAAAAGCACCAGTTGTCAAGAAGAGTGCAGAGATAAAGATAATTGTAGATGTTTAATTACTATTTGCAGCATTAGGATTAATAGGCAAGGCCTTTATGAACTAATTTGTGTGAAAACCTCAAATTGTGTCAAAATTTTAATTTTTCTCTCTTTTTTCAAATTTCTTTTTGTAACATGTTGGTCTTAGGCCTCATTGATCCAAGCTTAAGCACCTCAGTTTTATTTGACATGGATAAGGTTGAGTTAACTTTTTTCTTTTCAACACTGAGGAACAAAAACCTAAGATCAGTGAGGCCTATGATCAATGAGTTCAAAAAAAGAAAATACAAACCCCGTCTAACTGAAAGAAAACAAATCAAAAAATGTTTTAATCTAATAATAAAACAGCTAAGGGGGGCAGTCCACAAATGAAAGTTCTGTCTATATTTACTTGCCCTCATATTGATTCCAACCTGTATGAGTTTCTTATGTGCAATGAAAAATAAAGATATTTTGAAGAATTTGGGAACCAAGCAATCTTGGAGCCCACTGACTTTCATTTTACGGAGAAAAAAAAGTCATGCAGATTCACAACAATATAACGAGGAGTAAATAAAAACAGAAATGTGATTTTGGGTAACGTGTCCCTTTTAGTTTATTTAATTTAGTTGCACAGTACCAGCAGAAATACCAACATACAGTCATGGACATGCCAAGTTTACTCCTTAAGCTATTGTGGTATTCATTCACATTGTTTCAAGATTATTGTATAGAGTGATCAGATGCATTTGATTTAATTGATACAAGCTTCATTGGCCAAAAAAATATCTTTTACTTTTAAAATTAACTAAAAATTAAAAAAAGAAACAACAAAAAAAAACGAAGGTCCTGACACAGAATAACCAGCAAACATTAATTGATTAATCATATCGGCAGCACAAGTGAAAATGTGAATGAGTACTAGTCAGGTGAAATCACTATCATACAAATTACAAATTATAAGAGCAGACGGATTGTTATAAAAGGAGAGAAGAAGAGCTTCCAATCATTGTGTTCTTGTTAGCAATGGTTACCTCCAAAGAAACACGAACAGCCATCATCACTTTCCATTAAAAAGGGCTTCACATGCAAGGAAATTGCTATAAAGAATATTATACCTGAGAGGACCATTTAGCGGGCCATCAAGAACTTCAAGGAGAGAGGTTCAACTGCAGTGAAGAAGTCTTCAGGACCAGTGTTGAAGAAAGTTACTTTTAAAAGTAATGCATTAAAATATTGAGTTACTCCATAAAAAAGTAACTAATTACATGCACGGTAAATGCTTCAGGCACTCCTGCGTCTCCTTCAGACAAAGAAGTGAATGACATATTCCACAGGTGCTCTTTTATACCTGTAGTCGCATTATTGTTTATGTCATGGGCTTCCACCTGCCAATGATAAGTTCATTGTCATTTTTTCATTCATGCTTCTGACACCGGTCATGCTGGAGGCGTTCCCCTAGCACCCACTAGAGGATGAAGCATCTTGTTCCCTATTCTCGGGGAACCATGGTTAAATGCATAACCTGAGACATTCTCTATGCAACCTGTCCTCCAACTAATACGCTTGTATAGGTCGTTTGTCCAAATCCCTGAAATACGACCCATCAGAGCGTATACTACAATTGGGCCCCTATCGGCAAAAGGTCGTTTTCATATTAATGTTTTGTACTCTATTATTTGCCCTCTGGTTTGCGTTTCGTGTAGCTCAATTAGTAGATTATTGCGTTATACCTTGATATGTAATTATGCTATTGTGGGTTTGATCCCAGGGAACGGACGTGCACGAAAATGTATATGCTCAATACATAATAATTTAGCATGATTTTCTGTGAGGGTTTCGTTTAGGGGTGGGGTTAGGTGTGGTCATTCGAACGAATAAGCCACCTAGTAAAATATGTAGGAAATACTGTGAGATCGGTGTCAAAAGTCCACACATTGCATTTAAATAAACGTGCGTTTTGATTGGTAATGACGTTACACGCCAATTCATGACGACAGACGCAATGCGATACTGTCATAGTTTTTATGCCCGCTAGAGGCCACTTAACTTTAAAACGTAAATATAGGTCGTAATAAGGTGCTTTCACAAATGACCTATAAATTTCCAATCACTCCACTGGCCTCGCCCCGTTCCCACGGCTCTCGGCCCCGCCCCACTCACCATAGTGCTACAGTGGTCTTAGTGACACTAACTATCAAGGCGGCCTACAGAAGGCCAAACACTTAATACACTGTCTAACTGGAGCCTCAGTAGAATTACTCTTTTTTCAAGTTTTTTCAATTCAAGTTTATTTGTAGAGCGCTTTTTACAAAATAAATCGTTACAAAGCAACTTTACAGAAAATTATGTTTCTACAATATTTAGTAGTAGCTAGTAGTTTGTGCACATTTGACAGGATTTTTTATGATTCAGTCACACATTTAGCAATAATTGTTAGTTCTGTTTGTTGATTCAAGGTTAGCATCATCTGGGGTCCTCTGAGGGGTCAGCATCATCTCTTCTCAGGTGTTCTGGATCCAGACTGGAGCTTGTTTAAATCCTACATCCCGTGGCGAAACATAGAAACAAAATACAGACATCATTAGCATAGCTGCTGATCCAACAAAGTAAAATTAGTTTAACCCAAGCTAATGAATAAAAATGCAACTTTGAACAGATGCAACTACACTCACAATTAAACAGATACATTATTCGAATGGTTGGCGAAAGAGATGTGTTTTTAATCTAGATTTAAACAGAGAGAGTGTGTCTGAACCCCGAACATTATCAGGAAGGCTATTCCAGAGTTTGGGAGCCAAATGTGAGAAAGCTCTACCTCCTTTAGTGGACTTTGCTATCCTAGGAACGACCAAAAGTCCAGCGTTTTGTGACCTTAGGGTGCGTGATGGGTTGTAACGTGGTAGAAGGCTAGTTAGGTATGCTGGAGCTAAACCATTTAGGGCCTTATAGGTAAGTAATGATAATTTGTAACTGATACGGAACTTAATAGGTAGCCAGTGCAGAGACTGTAAAATTGGGGTAATATGATCATATTTTCTTGACCTCATAAGGACTCTAGCTGCTGCATTTTGGACTACCTGTAGCTTGTTTATTGAAGAAGCAGGACAACCACCTAGAAGTGCATTACAATAGTCCAGTCTAGAGGTCATGAATGCATGAACTAGCTTTTCTGCATCAGAAACAGATAACATGTTTCGTAGCTTGGCAATGTTTCTAAGATGGAAGAATGCAGTTTTTGTAACATTGGAAATATGATTTTCAAAAGACAAATTGCTGTCTAATATAACACCCAGATTTCTGACTGTAGAGGAAGTAACAGTACATCCGTCTAGTTGCAGATTGTAATCTACAAGATTCTGTGTAGTGTTTTTTGGTCCAATAATTAGTATCTCTGTCTTATCCGAATTTAATTGGAGAAAATTGTGTGTCATCCAATCTTTTACATTTTTAACACACTCTGTTAGCTTAGATAATTGGGAAGTTTCATCTGGTCTCGTTGAGATATATAGCTGAGTATCATCAGCATAACAGTGGAAGCTAATTCCGTATTTTCTAATAATATTACCAAGGGGCAACATATATATTGAAAATAGAAGGGGACCTAGGACGGATCCTTGTGGCACTCCATATTTTACTGATGATAAATGAGATGACTCCCCATTTAAGTAAACAAAATGGTAGCGATCGGACAGGTAGGATCTAAACCATCTTAGAGCCTGCCCTTGAATACCTGTATAGTTTTGTAATCGATCTATGAGTATGTCATGATCTATGGTGTCGAACGCAGCACTAAGATCAAGTAAGACTAGAAATGAGATGCAGCCTTGGTCTGACGCAAGGAGCAGGTCATTTGTAATTTTAACAAGTGCAGTTTCTGTGCTATGGTGGGGCCTAAAACCTGACTGAAATTCTTCATACATATCATTTTTATGCAGGAAGGTGCTCAATTGAGCAGACACAACTTTCTCTAAAATTTTAGACATAAATGGAAGATTTGAAATAGGCCTATAATTTGCCAGTACACTAGGATCTAGTTTTGGTTTCTTAATAAGAGGCTTGATAACCGCCAGCTTGAATGGTTTTGGGACGTGTCCTAAAGTTAACGACGAGTTTATGATATTGAGAAGCGTTTCTTCTGCTACAGGTAACAGCTCTTTCAGTAATTTTGAGGGTACAGGATCTAATAAACATGTTGTTGGTTTAGATACAGTGATAAGTTTATTTAGCTCTTCCTGTCCTATGGTTGTAAAGCACTGCAGTTTATCTTTGGGTGCGATGGATGAAACTGAAGTGTTAGACGCTGTAGAATCTACATTCGCTATTGTATTTCTAATGTTATCTATTTTATCAGTGAAGAAATTCATAAAGTCATTACTATTTAACGTTGGTGGAATATTTGAATCAGGTGGCATCTGGTAATTTGTTAACTTAGCCACTGTGCTAAATAAAAACCTTGGATTGTTTTGGTTATTTTCAATGAGTTTGTGTATATGCTCTGCCCTAGCAGTTTTTAGAGCCTGTCTATAGCTAGACATACTGTTTTTCCATGCAATTCTAAAAACTTCTAAGTTAGTTTTTCTCCATTTGCGTTCAAGACTACGAGTTAATTTCTTGAGAGAGTGAGTATTACTGTTATACCATGGAACAGTACGTTTTTCTCTAACTTTTTTCAATTTGATTGGGGCAACAGCTTCTAATGTATTAGAGAAAATAGTGCCCATGTTGTCAATAATTTCGTCTAATTCGTGTGTATTTTTGGGTACAATTAGCAGTTGAGATAGATCAGGCAGGTTATTTGCGAATCTTTCTTTGGTGGCTGGAACAATAGTTCTGCCCAGACGGTAACGCTGCGACATATAGTTAATATCAGTTATACGCAGCATGCACGATACAAGGAAATGGTCTGTAATATCATCACTTTGAGGTACAATATCTATAGCAGTAAGACCGATTCCATGCGATATAATTAAATCTAGTGTATGATTAAAACGATGAGTGGGCCCGGTGACATTTTGCTTGACTCCAAAGGAGTTTATTAGGTCAGTAAACGCAAGTCCTAATGTATCATTTGCATTATCAACGTGAATATTAAAATCTCCCATGATTAGCGTCTTTTAAGCGAGAGGAGGCCAAACCTACTCAGCATAAGGACCTTTTGTCAAGGTAGGCTTACAATGGGCACAAATGTCACTGCATAGGATCTGCTACCACACTACCAGATACATGCACTGAACATTCACTGAACCTATGGACCGGACCGATGTGAATCATGGAGAATACTTCAGAACCAATGGGTGAGGAGGGGTAGGAAGGAGAAAGGAGAATTATTACTTCCCTTTAGCATGAGGAGGACAACCCACACGTTTTGGTTCAATTACCTCCCTCAAATTCTTCCCATTCCTCCTCATATCTTTCCTTTTTTGAGTCCTGCTCCTGCCAGAAGGGGGATGAGGAGCCGGAGTTGCCACACTTTTAGTCCACAGACGCAGATGGGCCAGGGTCCCCCGAGGTTTTAGGCAAAAACCCAGGACGGCGTGGTATACATTTTTTATAAGCTGCTGACCGCGACCATGCCTCTCAGAATTTATCAAGACAGAGGGTGAGACTGGCAAATCAAAAATAAATTGTTTCTTTTTCTTGCCGATTTCACCCAGATTAATCCAGAGATGTCTCTCCGTGGCCACTATTGCCACCGGTGCACAACCAATTGCGGCAGCAGTTTTTTAGTGGCCCGGAGAGCAAGATCTGTAGTGCGCATACGCCCTGCCATTCTCAGAGGCTTTGACGGCAGGGTCAGAGTCTTTAACATCGATGTTTCTCCCATTGAAACATAGTTTGCCACTGCCTCTTCTATGAGAGGGAACAATGCTTATCCGTGCTCATGCAATCTGTCCACGTTCGCATAATTTGTGTGGTGAAAAGATGAATGCAAGCTGAATATGGATTTTTCTACCTAAGACCTTTTCTACCTGGATGTGCAGGTCTGGCAAAAACAGAGGACTCTTTGGAAGTGGAAGTACATGGCCAGCCAAAAAACTCTCATTTAATCTGCCGCGAGTGGACTTTGGCTTTTCATTTTTCCAACGAATACTTAATCTCTCAGTCGCACACGCCATAACCTCTGAGGCTGAGAGGTTTCCAATTATTAATTTTCATCCTCAATAACCACATCATACTCTTCTAGGCTTGCATCTACAATAGCACTACGTATCTCCTGGAACAAATGATCCTAAAGAAAGAACATCCAGCAGATGGCCCTCGTCGGCGGGAGAAGAATTAGAAAGAGAAATACCTTTTTTTAAATCCTCTGCCAGCTCAACCTATAAGCCCCATGATCTCAGTCTCTGCTGTACCTCGGTTGCAGTGGGTTCTGAACCACCAGGTGTACTAATTCCCTTAAGAAAAGGGACAGGCGTGAATGGAGATTTTTAATAGAAAAGCTCTCGCAAGCCGAGAATAGAACACGCATGAACCTCTGCAAGACAAATAACGCACATATCGTGTGTATTATCCAGTGACACAAAACGCAGAAACATATAGCCTTTCACTAAAGCTTCAAACAAATGGATCTCCTGTAGACAAATAAGAGGATGATGTATTCCACAGGTGCTCTTTTATGCCAGAAGTCACGTTATTGTTTACGTCATGGGCTACCAACTCCCAATGTCAAGTTCATTGTTGTTTTTTCATTCATGCTGGAGGTGTTGCCCCAGCACCCTCCAGAGGACACAGCGTGGAGTTCCTTTTCAAAAGGGACCCTGTGGACAAGCAGAAACCCACAAATTGTGATCAACTCCGAGAACTAACAAGGCAAGAATTGATCACCCTCAGTCAGGATTTAGCCCAGAAGCTGATATCCAGCATGCCAGAGCGAATTGCAGAGTGTGGCTTCTGAGCGTCTGAGGTAGAAAATGTAAGACTGTGTCCAGGTTCAAAGACCCATGTTTGTCTTTTCTGCAGAATCGCACAGTATTACTGTATCTGTGTTGAATAGAGAATAGAATTGGACAGTGACAGTGTTGATAATATTGATGTCCTTTAAGACCCTCAGGCATAGCGGGACTGTCTGTCTCTATTGATAAATCAGCGTAGAAAAGCGCCAAAGCCCAAAGATGACTGACAATATTAGCAAATAACCTCTTTTTCGGATTGACCCCTGGAAGTCGACTGCAGAGGGTTGATAGCTCACTTCACACATGCATCATTTGCTCATGAATTATCTTCAGTTTCACACCAAATTGACTAATTGTTTCAGCTGTAAATCTGATTTGACTGTATCGCAAGAGCAGAATGTAAGTCAGTTTCATTATGAGCCAGATAAATCTTGGAGGTATTATTCAGGCACACTTCCCAGTTCTGTTCTGGATGTCAACATTTTAGATATTAAAACCACAGGCAATTTCACAGGCTTGTTTTGTAATGTGAAACCTCATATTAGTACATCTACCCCACACTAAACTGAGCTTGAAATTTTAGGGTTGGACGAAGGCTGTTGGGGTTGAGGCTTAAACTATGTTCTTCTAATAATTTACATTTTTAAATCATATTCAAAGTTTTTAAATTGCTTGTTTTTGTGATATTTTAACTTCATGATTATTTTACTTTATTTTATGTAAAGCGCTTTGAATTACCATTGTGTACGAAATGTGCTATATAAATAGACTTGCATTTCCTACTTTTTATTTTTTTTATCATTGTGTGTGTTCCCTGGGAATTGGACCTTTTGCACTGCTAATGCAATGCTCTGCCACTAAGCCACAGAAACACATAATACGATTAAGTTGCTCTTACACATTTTAACTAGTGATTTTATGTATAAAGATTGAAAATGAAAAATATTGACTTTTTTTTTTTTTGCTTAAAAATGTTTTATTGAAAATGTTATTTAAAAGATATAAATTATTATGAGTATTATTATGATTATTATTTTATTATTGCATTTATGCAATGATATGTTATTTAAATTAAAAGATTGGTCATGTTCTTTTTTGTTGTTAATAAAAAAAAATTGGATAGAAGTGTCTGCTAAATGACTAAATGTAAATGTAATGTAAATGTAAATCATAAACCATAAACAGTAAGTGAGTATAATAAGAGCACTGTAATGACTAACTTTAATTCGTGATTACAATTTTTAATGTTATTAATCATGATTAGTCATGCCTGACAAATCACAGAAACCAGTGAATTTTTAACTCCATTTGCAACACAGCAAAAATATATATAGGATAAACAAATAATTTTTACCATTGTCCCCCACTTCATATCTAATGTGAAACATGGGTCCTGAAGCAGAACGGTGATGTGATCAGAATATGTTTAATCTGGCAGAGGGAGACTGTCAGACTTCCTTCCCCTTTATAGTCCTTATATCCAGGAATGCAGAACACATTCATGAGGCTTTTGGGCATTACAAAGACAGAGTGGCATTATTTTGTAGCTGCAAAGGGGGTGTGTGGGTGGAGACTGCATTTTAAACCAAATGCATCCTGCACTTTGTACCGTTAGCTCCCTCTCATGTGCCCTCTTTAAGGTGTCTGCGCTTCAGGCGGATATTCATACAGCCTCATATTAGCGGCAGTCACTGATGATTTCTAGTGAGACCCCTAAAGCTGCTCTCAAAGTGTTATGTCCCTCTACAGCTGGCAGATTCCTGAAGGTTGTCATGTGAAAAGGCACCAAGGCATCATTTGCCACTGGGCTTTTTATGGGAAGGCGATAGAAGAGATGTGATAGCTCTCATCTGCCATGCCACGCTATCTGGACAGCTTGAAACACAAGGGTCGGGGTGTTGTAACAAGGGCGAATGACTTTGGAGGACAGTAACAGGCGATTAGAGAGGGAAAGGAGGAAAGGCTTTCAAATCAGCCTCGGGATAAGTTGATATAGCAGTCCAGAAAATTAGCCTTTAGAGCAACTGCATGATTAATTTCTTTCAAAGCAGAGCATCTTTGTGTATGATAAATGTGAACGCAGACTCATCAGCAGTAAATGTCTATTAGCATGTCATCAGTATTCTGCAGTTCGCTCCTAACAACAGAATGTGTTTACTAAGAGTGATCTAGTGCTCTGACACCAGAGCTGTGCAGATAACCGGGTGTTGCTTGTAGATTCAAAACACACTGGACTTTTAAGAGCTTGGGATTTTGATTTGTTGTTTTACCCACTTCTAAAGCCTGTTGCCTGACTGTTAAAGGGACAGTTTACCCAAAAAATGAAAATCTTACTCTAACATTTTTATCTGTTGTCTGCATTTACACTTTACAATCCAAGTTAGACAGTATATATCGACAGATTTATTGAGCCTGTCCTCCAACAAAAAACGACCATATAGGTTGTTTGTGCAACCATTTATTACGACCTATATTTACATTTTAAAGTTAAGCGCCATCTAGCGGGCATAAAAATAATGACAGTATCGCGTTGCGTCTGTCGTCTTGAATTGACGTATAAATTCATTACCAATCAAAACGCACGTTTATTTCAATGCAATGTGTGGCCGTTTTACACCGATCTCACAGTATTTCCTACATATTTTACTAGGTTACTAGGCTTATTCGTTCGAATGACCACACCTAACCCCACCCCTAAACCTAACCCTCACAGAAAATCATGCTAAATTATGATTTATTGAGCATATACATTTTCATGCACGTCTGTTCCCTGGGATCCAACCCATGATAGCATGATTACATATCAAGGTATAACGCAATAATCTACTAACTGAGCTACACGAAACGCAAACCAGAGAGCAAATAAAAGAGTACAAAACATTCATATGAAAATGACTTTTTGCCAATAGGGGCACAATTGTAGTATACGCTCTGATGGGTCGTATTTCAGGGATTTGGACAAACAACCTATACAAGCGTATTGGTTGGAGGACAGGTTGGATTTATTTCCATTTATGAATTTTGGTCACTTGAACCATGCAATGACATGAAACAAAATTGAACCAAATGCCTAGGTGTTTGATTTAAAGACTATAATGCAAAAATGAATCAAAGAAAAGCAAGAATGAGTGAAGCATAATAAGTGTCTCTTATTTTGTATATATATGTGTGTATATAAGCATGTTAATGAATATAACAGTGTAAGTGTATTTGGTCTTACAGGACTAGATCTGCTACACAGGCTGCTGCTGCTGAGCATATGGACTTGCTATTGTCAAACAGATACAAATACATTCATCTTCTGCATGAATGGGCATACATAAACCTCATAGCAGATCTAGACAGGTTGAGCTTGGGAGGTGGAGGGTTTAAGAGGAACTTTGATAGCTTATGTTCAACACACAACCAGAGTCATAGCTTATGCTATGCAGTATTTATTTATTTATTTATTTATTTGTAGTGATTTACTGAGTGATGGCAAAGTAAGAATTCTACATATAAATATATTTGTAATAATAAATGTAATAAATGGTAATACATATTCATCATCATAAATATAATATACTGTTATTTGCCTGGAGAAACAACCTCCAGTCCCAGTGGATGAAATCAAGTCCAACCTTACATTTCTCATTGAATACTTTCAATTCAAACATAAATATTTTATGTTATAAAACCGAATTAGCGATGAAAACAATTTAATGCTTTAACCAGTTTTGTGTGTGTGTGTGTGTGTGTTGTTTCATTTTCTCTGTTGTGGGTGTTGCTTTATTGACCGCTGTTTCTCTCGAGTCCACTTACTGAAGAAGTCTAGCAGCCTTTCTTCTCTTTGACTCATTTGTGAGTGTGAAGCTCTTGTTGTTAGTGGTAGCGTCTGGAGCTAATTTACATGGTGTTTAATAACAGTGTTCATATCCAAGTAACAATGACAAATCACAATCTTAAATCAACTCTATGAAGCTTTCTTAAAACTGAGGGAAAATACCAATCCTTTCTCAGAGAGAGACTACCAGGGAAAGTGAAAATTGATTTTCAGGGAGCTCTGCGAGCGCCGAGCTGAGACAATTCAGACATTTTCATTTGAACAGTGTCAGTCATCAAAAACAGAACAGCGACGCTGACCGCTGCCGTCAAATAGAGAGGCTTACTGATTTATTTTAAATGAATGGGAAACAAAAGTATGAGTCAGTTAAAGTTTGCCTACAGTGAAGACGAGGTGCTTTTGCTATAACAGACGAGAAAAAACATGAGAAGCTATCGTGTGGTGTCAGATGTGTTGTCTTTTGTATTCTGGGGTAGATGAGGAGAAAATTAACACTTCAGAACATCCACACTGAGATATCAAAGGAAAACACTGTTTATTTGATTTCAGAAGAAGTATTTTTGACATCTGGGTGTGTTTTATAGTGGTCATCACGTTCAAAAGCAGGAGATAGCATGAAGTCACGTGGCGTTCACGCTCAGTCTATCTGCAGTGCCACACCTCTGGGTCAGAATGAGCAGCAGCGCTGTGGTGGAGAGAAAGAGCTGCAATTTATGTCAGAGAGGTGTTATACACGGGGGGCACATTTAAACTATAAAATGTTTTGCAAGAGCCTTACTGCCGAGACCAAACAGCCAGTGGGGTGTTGTGAGCTTTTGAAATGAGGAGGCAATGTCCTCTCTCTGCTTGTGTGTGTATGTGAAACCATAGATGTATAATTCACATTAATTTGATTTGATTACACACAGTTTTTGTTGTTTAGCAAGCAACTAATGCTATAATATTTAATACTATACTCTTTCAATAATAATATGTTTTATGTTTTAATTTATTGTAATTAATTTAATTGTAGTACAATGATAAGTAACTGCTATAATTCTGTCAAAACATTTTTCTTTTTTAATGTATTTCATGTTAATAAAATATAAAATATAATCAATTGATTTCTCTGAACTTCTAACGGTATCTCACGACCAATTTGTACGTATTTTACGAGGTGGCTTATTCGTATGAATTTGTACAACCTCACTCCTAGTGACGGTTAGGTTTAGGGGCGGGGTTAGGTTTAGGTCATTCGTACAAATTCATACGAATTGTGCAACTCGTAAAATACGTACGATTTGGCAACAATCGTATGAATTTGTACGAGTGTGGTCGTACGAATTCGTACGAATAAGCCACCTTGTGAAAAATGTACGAGATCGGGTTGAAACTTCTGCAGGTATAACAGATAGATAGATGTCTCTGTGAAGCTTTCAAACCTTCAGAACTTGCAGTCTAATTTAATAACAGGATGGGATAATTTCTCAGATGGCCAGCTTCTAGTTGACGTAGACATAACTTTGCACTGAATGTGCTTTACATTTGATCTCAAGGGGGCTATCCATGCATTAGTTTATTCGCATCCCAAATTATCAAAGTGTGAAACTGCTGATCTAGACTTGTTTCTACATGGCAGTCATGGTTATATTCATAGTGCCAGTTGAAGCAGAAGCTGATCATAGACCAGCACTCTTCATCACCGAATAGAGCTCAAATCCCAAAGCTTTACAGACTTCATTAGTTTCTGTGTGTTCGCTTCAACAAGATCACTGTTAGAGCTGTAATGAGCCTCCTGTTCACCCAGATGAATAAGATGAAAGTGTTTTGCTTCTATTCTCTCCGCATTGTAATGCAGATTGTGTGTTGCTGCTGTCAACACCCCATAGCAGATAAAAAAATGATGTTATTTAAATTAAAATAATAAATATATACACTTAAAAAAATGTTTGCCCTATATATTGCATTTATTTAAAATGTTTTGCCACGTGAAGGTTTTTTATGGGTGGTTATAATAATAACGCAATACATTCTAAAGTTATATTTTAAAATATTTCCCTTAAAACGATTGTTGTTGTTTTCTTTATAGGACAGTGCAACCATGCAGTTCTGTGCCAACAAATTGGACAAGAAGGACTTTTTCGGCAAATCTGATCCCTTCATGGTCTTTTACAGAAGCAATGAAGACGGCACGTAAGTGTCCTCCTACCTTGGTTTAAAACACCACAGCTGTGTGTTAGCCATAGGTACTGTGAAAGGAACATCTCTCATGATACCCAGCACCCACCCTCAGCCTTGTACTGTGAGACTGGAGAACATTTTGCTGCTCGGTGGGGAATTTATGGGCTGAAAATGACTCTCCGTGTGTGTACAGAGGAAGAGGAAAAGGCCTTCTATCCCCATCAAAGCCTCTTTACTTGAGTGACCGCGGCTTCATGTTTTCAAGAGCCGTGAAGTAGTGTTCCCATCTTGTCTCTCAGAGCAAAACTCCTCAAAGGAGCAACTAAAAAAGCTGTGCAGATGCTCAGAGGAGTCCAACTGAAGTTTAATAACTTTAGGCTAGTTTAATCATGCTCTTGACCAGATGAAGAGGCTATTTATCACATGTTAAATAATCTCTTTTATTTAACAATGTTATTTTAATATCTAGTTTGACGATTTGACTAAAATTTCTAAAATCTTTGGAGACCATTTATATTATTTACTTGAAACTTAAGACTTATGAATGATAAATATGTCATTTCCAAAGCCAAAATAACAATGTGATGTGTTGCTCAATTGGTAGAGCATTGCTCTATTAAGCGCATGGTTGGGGGTTCGATTCCCCAGGGAACACATGACAGGTAAAAATTGATAGCTTGAATGTACTGTAAGTCGCTTTTAAAAAAAGCGTCTGCTAAATGCATAAATGTAAATAAAATGTATAAAAGTGTTAGCAAAGCAGAGATGCTGAAGTCCATATGGTTTGTCAGCATTCACCACTGTGAGATAAACAGAGCAGGTGGCTGATGTCAGTCACATTCAAGTTTCCTCAGAAGTTCTGCGGTGCCTTCACGTCTTTGTGTTTCTGTTTGTTCTCTCAACATGAAGCTTTACGATCTGCCATAAGACGGAGGTGGTGAAGAACACCCTCAACCCTGTCTGGCAGCCGTTCACTATTCCAGTCAGAGCTCTCTGTAATGGAGACTATGACAGGTAAGACACACAGACCAGCAGCTGCTTTCTTACAAAACACCATTAGTTCTCTGCACAAATTATTTTTGTATGGCTATTTCTTCAACATGATCTTTTAATAATGTAGTTGTTTTTATGTCCTCATTATGAGAAAATTATATGTAATATGCCATTTCCAACACAACCAACAATTTTGCCAATAATATATACAGTATATATATATATATATAGAGAGAGAGATTTCAAAGATAAGTGTAGTTGGTTACCAAGGAGACAGCAGGAGAAGAGCTTGAGATGAAATATGAGACATGTGACGTGCAACATAGGTTTATTGGAAAACTTGACTCTACTTACATACAGTATCTCTGCTGCAGTTGAGATTAACATTAGTGGCAGTAAAACACTAACACAAAGAAACTATAAGCATATTGCATGATTTGTAGACTAAAACATTTTGATGTTTATATCACATAACCAGCTTCATATGTGTGGATTTTCTGTTGAAGTAAACTTGCTCGGTAGCTCACCTGGTAAAGCACTACACTTGCAATTTAGAGTGGTCCGGTACAAGTCACGGGAGGCTCAAAGATTGAAGCCCCTAAAAATTTTAAAATAGCTTTTATTTTCAGTTTTTGTTTTACTATATTTTATGTGCTTTTGTAATTTTTCTTTAGTTTATATATTTATATTTGTTCAGCTTAAAATTGTTTATTTCAGTTTTATTTCATATGATTTAAGTTATTTTAATATGCCTAATTCAAATTTTTAAAGTCTACCAGTCATATTTCTATATTTTTCAGACTTTTTTCAATTATCTAAAATTCAATTTTAACACAGAATGAGTATTAGTTAACATTAACATTACTGGCTTAATGCCTCATTTATTTTGTATTTTATGCCCGGGCATTTTATTTTATTTTATTATTTTTAAATTAACATGATAAGTGTTGTACACTTGACATACAAGAGCATAAGCAAGTGTGATGTGTAGAATAGCCAGCCAGTATTTGCCTTTAAAAAGCTTGTTCAAGGGTGTTTACATATAAAGTACTTTACCCAGTGCAAAACCCCCCAAAAGTGAACTGTATCAAGCCATACCATGCAGTGGAAAGAGAACATAAGAGAACATAAGAGTTGGTGTGACTTGCCTGAATTGCTATAGTAGTTTGTGCTCTGTTTGTCCTCACACTTTTGACAGAGCGAGGGTCACCACCCTGTCTCGACCAATTTATTTGGGGAACTAAAACTGTGTGTCAGAAAATGATGTCATTGCCTGTGTGTGCTCTAGCTGCTTTCCAGGGTTAATCTTTCATGACATGCAGCACGCTGCAGTAGATAAATGTGCCACATGCAATGGCGAATAAGGAAGTGAGGCATTTTGATGGCATTTCAAAGTGCCTGCATTCAAAAAAGAGGGCAATATAGTACTTCAACATTAGTCAGTGGTTAAAGATTTGGGACGATATGAGCTGTTTGTTCAACCAGCATCAATGGAAACATGTTTCTAACAGTCATTATCTTTGAAAAATAAAAATCATGAGCTGCAACTCAAAGTGATTCTTCACTCCAAAATAAAAATGGTCATAGTAGAGAGCTGCAGCGATGCTGAATATTTGTAGGCCAAAACCTGGAAACAGCACTGTTCCGTCATCCCAAAGTCAGTGGGTTTCTTTTGATGCATTTGTTTGGTTAAATGCCTCAGATAAGGTCTGCGGTTAATACAAGCTCAATATATTTTTAAGTTATTTATTTTACAACATAAAGTAAATTGGTAATACTTTGTAATTGTTTTTTTTTTTTTTAAGATTTTACATATCTTAAAAAAGGTGGATGCCAAGTCTGCGGTTTTCCCATGGAACGTTGTTTTGATAACCACTGTAAAGTGACTGGGATTGACAAAAGAAGACATTGTGAAAAATGTCTCATAGAAGAGATTTTGAAGGTTTTTGTCCATGCATATTGTTAGATTGGACCCTACTGACTTTCACAGAGAGTGAATGAATGGTGACCGCATTTTCATTTTTGTATGAACTATTCTTTTAATTCTGTGCTACAAATTCTGAGATAGCCTGTTTCATTTATAAATATATAAAAAAAATCTCTTTCTGTGTCCAGCTGTCTGTTCTGGCTCATACTGCAGATCCCTGGCACTCACCTATCAGGGACAGGCCATACACTTCATGAAAGAGCATTAACAGTGGGGAAATAAACCAGGACAGTGAATATATATGGAACATAAATTACATGATGTTGCAGTGCCACCACAGGCGGTTGTCTCCTGGCGATCTGTGCTGATCTGTGTGAATGAAGTTCCCAAAGAGGATGGCGTCAATACATCACCCATGCCATTTATGTAGACGCTAACAAATTATAGCTCCAGAGCCCATTAAAATAGATGTCAGTGTGCGTCCATTCTATTCCAAGCTTCAAAAGAGTAGATACGAAACATCCCCCACATGTCTCCATGGTTTTATTCTGATCTCAGTTAATTTGAGACGGTAATGAAATGAATCACAGATGTTCTACTTTAGACTAAGAATAAACCTCAGGGAGGATATATGCCTCGTTTTATCTATGAAAACCGTAGGCTGAAGGTTTTTTTGCTTTTTACATTTCCAGAGGAATCACATTTTCACTGATGTTCCACTAGCAAATGACAACCGTCAAACAAAGTTAGAAAATTCAGCTCGAAATATATGAATGTTTTATCAAGAGACTGCCACAGTTTTGCAATAAACGCTGGTGTTGACAGTGTGGCTTTCCAATCCCACACAACACCCCGAAGAGATGAGAAATTTGGATCAATGTTTTGGTTTGAGGTCATTGCATGGGAATCAAAAAGAGCTCTTGATTGTACCTTCACACCTCCTTTCCGCCTCCCGTCCTCGCTGTTTGGGCTCAGAGCACAATCTGTTTTCGTCTTCTCTGTTGTGAGGCTTGATAGACAGCTGTCTAGGGAGCCATCTTTGCGGCTGCACTCTCTTACTGTCAGGGAACATGACATCCAGGTGACAGATACTCAGAGAGGTGCTGACTCACTACTTTGAAGATAACGAACGTCAAAGGACGCTACCGCCACAATTCCATGGAGGAAGCGTGTTTTTGTTGCTTCCTTGACTACAGGAGCTTTTTTTGATATATTGCGTTCGCTGTTGCTTACTGGTGAGGTGTGCAAAACTTTTGCCTACAAGTCAAATGATGCAATGTTGAGGTGAAAAGTTTTTTTTCTAATAGAGTTTCACTTTGTCAGTAGAGCGAAGTTCTCAAAAATTAAAATGCTGTTATCATTTACTCATTCTCATGGTTTTCCAAACATGCACGGCTTTCATTTTTTTATGTATATGAAACACAAAACAAGACATTTGAAATAGTTTTTTTTTTTTTTACCATATACATTCTATAAGTTACCAGTATGAATAAGGCACAAAGGTGCAGTGCTGGGGCTAATGTATTACAAGGAACACAAGTTACACAGTCAGATTACTTTTTGCAATAACTAGTAAAGTAAGGCATTACTTTTAAATTTACAAGATAATGTCTGAGTTACTTTTTTAAATAAATAATGCAAGCTTTTATAACTAACACAGTTAGTTGCTTTTGATGTAGTAATGCAATATTGTAATGCATTACTTTAAAACATTTTTTTTTTTTTTTTTTTACTTTTCCCAATACTGCAAAGGTGTACAGGGCTCCAGTGACAGCTTTTGCACCATTTATAAAAAAAAATTCTAAAAGTGTACAATGAAAGTGAAAGGGGTCCAAAACAGTGTTTGGACCCTGTTTGTGTTTCGGAATAGAAACAAAAGTCATGCAGCTTTGGAACACAGTGTAAGATATTAACTTCTCACAGTATGCTCATATATATAGAAGAGGTAAAAAAGAAACCTTGGACAAACCATTCACTTTTATTCAACATGAATGTCGTATGCTGGATTATGAGCAATCATTTATTCCGTCATAGAGCGAAACAAACCGAACCATGAAAAAGTTGAACCATGCCACCCCTAATATATATATATATGAAGAGTTCAGATGCAAAAGCCTCTAAATGCCATCTGAAATTTTCATCTAAAATTAGGATTTTTATCAAATTTCTATATTTATGTTCAGTTATTTCACTTTAATAGCCTGGAAAAGGATCTGCATATTGCCATTAGAGTAAAATTTCTCAACCTAAGAATAGGAGCTGGTTAAAAATCGTAATTTTAGATGAAAATTTCAGATGGCACTTAGAGGTTTTTGCATCTGAACTCTTCATATATATATATATATATATATATATATATATATACACATTAATAGATATTGAGGGACATATAGCCATGCGCTCATTTGTGTACCCCAAAGTAAACCTCAAGACAACTCAGCAGAACTGAGCAAGCCAACCCCATGACATTCATTTGTGCTTTTATTCCAGACCCACTGTGCCCTCAGGGCATTGACTCAGTGTAATCATAAGCATTATTCATTTTCTCCATAAATGGCTGTAATGATTTGTGTGGGAGTTCCGGACTGTTTGCAGACAGGAAGTAAACAGAAACAGATTTTTTTTGCCGGTCTATAGAGTTTTCTGAAATGCCTCTCAGTCGAGCTAATGAGCAAGCTTTAAAAACCTGTGTTTCCGTCCTCATTAATATGGGCAGTAGCTAGCTTTATTTTTTTTTTCAGCAAATCTTCTTGATGGAAGCCATTGAATGAACACCTGCCACAGGATACATTCGCAGATTTGCGCTGGTTTTGTTTAATTGAGACAGATGACTCAATTTAGGCCTTAGCAGCAAGAGACCAATCAAAGCACGGTGAAATAAATTCAATCCAAGTCTTGCACAAGTCTCTAAATTGATTATCCAAGAAATCCCTTTAAATCAGCATAACATAATGTTCATTATTTTCTTGGAAAAGTCTGATTTAGTCATTATTATCTGTTGTACTTGAAAGTGTTAAATATATGGTAAATATGCTAACTTTTAATAACTTGTTATTTTGTTTTGATTATAGACATGATCAAATGTGTTAAGATGACATTTAGTTACACCAACACCAAATTGTGAGATTTATTCTGTATGTTTTGAGCTTAAATGATCCTTTTTTCCATCAAAATAATTTATATAATGCTTGATGTTAGAATTCTTTATAGTATTTTGTTTGAATTAAATAAAATTTTGGTTTTAGGATTCTTTTATTTGACTAAATTCTCAAATAACAAAAGTCTTTTTGAACCATTTGAAATGTTATCAGATATATTTTAGTTAACTTGCAAAAATATCTGAATAAATTATTAAGATTGATATTTATTTATTTTCTTTCCATATATTGGATGAGGCATGTATATGTTACAATTTACAAGTTATAATTCAATCTAAATGAAGCTCATTATGCAGTATCTATGAGTCCCACCAGTTTTCCTGATGCAATTAATGTAGCTATTATTTTACAATAACCAGGTGGTAAACTGAATTTTATAAATGATACATTTAAAAAAAAAAATCATGTTCTTGTGGATTCTTATGTTTTCTTTGGACCATGACAGCAGTAATTTATTAAACAATGAAGAAGAGCCAACGCTATCTCACGGCCAATTCGTACATATTTTACGAGGTGGCTTATTCGTACGAATTTGTACGACCTCACTCGATTTTACGATTTTATACGATTTGTCTAGACCCAAGTGACGGTTAGGTTTAGGGGCGGGGTTAGGTGAAGGTAATTTGTACAAATTCATAAGAATTGTGCAACTCGTAAAATACGTACGATTTGGCAACAATCGTATGAATTTATACGAATGTGGTCGTACGAATTCGTACGAATAAGCCACCTTGTGAAAAATGTACGAATTGCTGTGAGATCGGGTTGGAAGAGCACTATAAGTGGTCAAACATATGTACAGTCAGGCTGATTGCACTTTGAGTGTTTTAAAGAGCCTATTCTGATGTCTGGTGAGAAGATTCCTGAACATCACAGTGATTTTTTACAAGAATTATGCCATTCAAATTTGTGTTCAGCTTTCACTTTTGGCCTTGTTGACACTGTTGCCTAATCTGCATAATTCCTTTTAGTAAATCAAGTGCTAAAACAATGCATTCAATGAATTCTCTCCTCAGATTATTATGATTATGATTTGTCAAACGTAACTGGGCCTTTTCTGTTTTCCAGAGCAATCAAAGTGGAAGTGTATGACTGGGACCGTGACGGCAGGTAAGCTGATGGCTGGCTTTTGATCTGAATTACAAAGGAAGAGTTGAAATGATATTTCACTGTGGTGAATCTGTGAATTTTCCCATGCTTTAGCCACGATTTCATCGGTGAGTTCACCACCAGCTACAGAGAGTTAGCCCGAGGTCAGAGCCAGTTCAACGTTTATGAGGTGAGACGTCGACCACATAGAATTATTATTATTATTAATAATATTATGATATAATTAGAAAGCAATTTCATTTTTCTCATTCAGCCATACAACTCAAAAAAGATATAAATCACTCAAAATGATGTAGCAAGTCAAATATTCCAAGCCATGTGGATGCTTTTAATTTTTCAACACATCAGTCATCTACATTATGAAAGACACTGGTCTCCCGTCTATCCTTTCAAATATTTTAAATCTCAATTTAAAACTGATTCCTCAGTCTGGGAGACACAGTAAAAATGTCCGATGCTTTTCAGTTTCTAAATCAAGAATCTTTTTATGGATATTTCACACTCCGTCTTCAGCCACCCCCATCCACATTCAGTGTTGCAGGTATCTAAAAGTCTCTTGTTATTCTCTGGTAATTGCTTGGACGGTAGAGTAAACAAAGCCCTTGGGAAGCATGCAAATGGGGATTACAATAAGAGCGTTCCCGGGATTTCAAATTATTACAGTGATTTACATCCCCTCTCCAAAAGGATGGTATCTGATATCACAAGCATTCCCACCACTCCTACCTAGTAATGTGTTGATGCAAACATATCACCAACACATTATAAAACATCTCATGGCCGATAAAGCAGTGATTCAGGTGGCCTGAGGAAATTTAGTTGGAAGCTGTGCAATCAGGGCTAATAAAACCTTCATGGTGTCTCTTTAGGAGGTAACAGTTGAGGCTTAAACAAATGTGTCATGTTGGTTGATTTTCCTTGGAATGAGTTCTGGTGTATTTATGGTACATGTATTTCTCAACATGAGAGGTTGTTTTCCCTGGAGCATTTGTAGGACTTTATGTAATTACAGTGTACTAAAGAAGTTATTACAGTGTAATAAAACGTTTTATTACAGTACATGACCTTTTTATACACCAAAGAGTCTTTAGATTTACATCTTATGAATTTCTACACTGTAATCTCACCTCTCAGGCTTTTGTGAACCTGAAGGGGTGATGGGGTCATGAGTATACAGCGCACATATTCAAAAACTCTTTTCATGTCCAGATCCATCTGAGCACAAAGAGTCTATTTGAGCTACTGATTACTTTTTTGTTTGGAGATGAATGGGGGACGACCAGGGGTTGCTGGTCCTTTCTTCTGTACTTCACCCCTTACAGCTGAGAGGTCTCCTGGATGGTTCCACATTCATTTGTGATCTTTCCAGCATCATAATCTGTCCGTTTTCTTCTTCACTCTGCCTCTCTTTCATTCTTACTTCTAGAGACAATAATCTTGACCAAATCTATCTTCCCAGCACCATTTCATCAATAAAGTGGATAGCCTATCCAGTTTACCTTCATGTTTCCTATCAAAATATATGTGGGCTCTAAAATATAGCAAAGAATCTTTGCTTACCATATTTTCCGGACTATAAGTTGCACTTTTTTTCATAGTTTGGCTGGTCCTGCGACTTATAGTCAGGTGCGACTTATTTATCAAAATTAATTTGACATGAACCAAGAGAAATGAACTAAGAGAAATGAACCAAGAGAAAACATTACCGTCTCCAGCCGCCAGAGGGCGCTCCATGCTGCTTAGTGCTCCTGTAGACTACCAATGAGCAGGATAGAGCGCCCTCTCGCGGCTGTAGACGGTAAATGTTTTCTCTTGGTTCTCAATAAATGTGACTTATAGTCCAGTGGGACTCATATATGTTTTTTTCTTCATCATGACATATTTTTGGACTGATGCGACTTATTCTCAGGTGCGACTTATAGTCTGCAAAATACGGTACATACAGTAGATCGGAAATGAAAGCACTTTACAATAAAGCGAGCAACTCTATTACTGCTCACACACACTATTACTGCTTTGCACAAAAGTGTTGGAAAACTCCCAATGTGCATTATACTGTATATCATTATATATAATTTTATATTATACAGTGTATATATATATATATATATATATATATATATATATATATATATATATATATATATATATATATATATATATATATATATATATATATATACTCTTCATGTTCTTAATTTGGTGGCACTATTTGTTCTTAAAGGTATAGTTATATAAAATAATTTTCTGTCATCAGTTTAGTCCCTATTCAGTGGGGTCTAAAACAACACTGACACTGACACTGAGACATTTATTTTTTCTTTTTCGAATGAGCTTTTACTGAAATGAAAATTTTGGGGTGTACTGTTCTTAAATTTCTTAGTGCAATTTTTTTCAGGTTGTTGCAGTCTGGTCCAAAATATATATATATATATATATATATATATATATATATATATATATAAAAATACTGATGATATTTTATTAAAAAAAAAAGTTATTTTTGATACATTTTAGGATTGAGAAGTGGAGAATGCAATGTGAAATCACATTTAACTCAGAGCAAGACTTATCATCTTCCGCAGGTGGTGGCATTTTCCAAAGAAATATAATTGATTGGTTTTCGAGGCACCATCTTGTGAGAGGAAAGGCTGTTTGTTATCTGTTTAATGAATCTAAATCCCACTTCTGCCCAATCTCTACTGTCTGAACTTATTTTGATTTCTGATTTGTTTTCCAATGGCTCTTAGGTGGTAAATCCAAAGAAGAAGATGAAGAAGAAGAAATATGTAAATTCAGGAACGGTGAGTGGTGGCTCAGAGATTAACTTAGGAAACAAATTTCACCATTGTCAGCATGTATGTGCATGTGTATCAGAGCATACGTTCAAACACGCATGTATCTGCATACAGTCAAAGCGTCTAATTACAGCCGTTTCATGTGTTCAGTTGTGTGATGGGAAAGGGAATGACATGCACAGTAGCTTTCAAATGTCTTCCTGCATTAACGAGTATCCCTTTTACACCCATGCTAATTAAAACAAGCGCTAAAAACAAGAGAGAGCTTTGCTTCGTAGCTACAGAGGGAAGCAGTTTTCCTTTGACAGGCCCTTATAAAGTATTCTGTTTAAGTGTGTGTGGCCCATTATAATCAACAAATAGTGGAAGCTGACTTTTAAATGGGAGAATAGCCCAACCAAGACTCGAACATTAAACCAAATATCATACCACTGTGAACATCTGTTTACGTGTGTGTGTAAAACAAAGGGATTGTGGGTGGATAGAGATCATGGTAGTGAATATGAAAGCAGGAATTTGTAGCACCTCAGAGATAATCTGATTTGAGCATCAGGCTTTGATTGATGGCTGTGCCAAAGTCGCCTTATTGCTCTACGTTACAAGATCAGTCTGAAAACATTGCTTCCCAGAGGGTCCGACACTTTGCCCGCATCATTCACTGCCTCATCTGAAACTAGTTGTATTAGGACAATTTCTAACATATGACTGAATCACATCATGTGGCATCATATTTTTGTCTTTGTTGTTTTGTTGTAGATTCAGTTGTCTCTTTTGATCTGATTTGATGCAGGTGACACTGCTGTCGTTCTCGGTGGAATCAGAGTCGACTTTCCTCGATTACATCAAAGGAGGGTGAGTAGAGAGACAGACGTTCTTGTACAGGTGCTGTTCATGTGCTTTGAATCACACATAGTACTGTGCATTGATGCTCTGACAGTAGCAGGGTGGGTCACATGACTTCTGTAGGCTATTTGTAAAAAAATTTTCATTAATTTAAGTTTTAGCCATATTAGTATTTCAGCATAAACTTATTTCATTTAGTTTCCAAGGCAAGTTTTTTTAATTGATTATCTTTCCAGCTTTATTTCAATGAAACAAAACAAAATGTAATAATTTTAGTTTCAGTTAACAACGATAGTTGAAAATTATGTCAGTTGGATCAAGAGTCCAAACTCAAACTCAACCCACCGAACTCCCACAGACCCAATCGCAAGCCCACAACATACATCAGTGTGATAAGAACTACCTAAAATAATGGAAACCATCTTTGGGAAAACATTTTTCTGAAGTGTAATTTCATTTTTTTATTCACTTACATGAAGAATTTGGGGTTTATGTCTTAAAATGCAGCCAGGCACCAGATGGTGATCAAAATGTTTTGGTTAGATTTTTCAGAAAGGTTAACTCTCTTCCCACCATTAATGGAATTTTTCCGGTTGTCTGTGTTTTGACTGTCAAATGGTAGAGGGCGCTACAACACATCTTCTGAAAGAGTACAGAATCTCCAGATCAAAAAACAGATGAAGAAGCAGCAGACACAAGCGATCACACAAGCAAATGCATATTTAAAACAACACAACTGTCAAATATTAAATGTTACAGAATGAAGTGTCGACCCAGGAACTGCTATTCAGTGCAAGCTTTGGGGGTGTTGATGGAAGTGATCTACTCCATCTTTGTTTTAATCATGGATCTGAATCCGATTCAGATCTAGTCTTTGACGAAAATGTGATTTTTCCCAGCTTCTTGTTCAAAATGTTCTTGTTTAATGATCTTCATTAAACTTGCCCACATTCAAGTATTGATAAAAGAATAAAAAGAATAAATAAATAAAATAAAATCCATTAAGATGGAATATTTTGTTTGTAGCAGAGCCTTTTGTGAAAATAAAAAATAAATGCTGCTTATGGCCATCAACTTAAAAATAAATAAATAATTGTAAAAAAAAAAAAAAAAATGCTGGCGAGGAAAGAGTTAAGGACTTAGTTATAAATAGACATTTCTATTTAATGTATAATGTAAATATTTTTATTTTAATATTTGTAATCCTAATGCATGCACTAAAAAATATTATTCTTACATAAACATACATTTTCTAATATACAGTGCATCAGTTTATATGAATATTTAAAAAAGAGATCATGGACATTGTATGTCAACCACCCATTTACATTGACATACATTTAATGCTTAAAATTTAACATTAAAAAATTAATCAAGATCCAAAGATCAAGACGGCCCTCTTACCCTTGTTTTGTGGTGTAGGGATAAACAGCATCTTAGAAAGCAACATCTGAAGGGCTTGGTGATCTGGCAATCAGGGCTGTGATCACTACGGTGGAGTATGGAGTAATTGGATTTTCTCTTAAACTATCTGTTATTTTACCAAAAGCATACAGTCATCTCTTTGCATTCATCTCCTTGATGCCCTCCAAGGCTGTTTAACTAAACATCATGTGTCCCATGAAAGTCAGGCTTATACTGTAGATACACCTCTTGACCTTGACGACTGTGTGATGAATATATTGGAGAATCCAGTGGGTTTTTCTAAGCACAAGATATGTTATCATTTCACACACTCAGAATTATCACCCTTTTCCAACTTTTACCCTTGAAGAAAGTATTTAAGCAATAGACCGATTTCAGCATAACTTCTGTTTCATCACATGCAGCACATGTATAATAGCTCCAGACAGAAATGTTGAATTTCAGCATATACAGGACGCTGTATTTTTGCATGTGGATTAGTGCAGCTAATTTGTACAGTAACCATGATTTTGTCTAGTAGGATGCTCCCTCATCAATATTTTGTTGGTCCTAGAACAAACTTAGTCCTCACTTTGCCCCTAACTCAGACCATTAACTAATTTTTAAATCAGAGGGAATTTGAACCCAGGCTTATGTTCAACTCAGGCTCATGTTCGGCTCAAAACATTTGGCAAAATAATATTCTATTGCGTTTTGCACATTCGTCAAGTGATTGGCATGAACATTCAGATAAATGTGAATTTAGAATTGTTTTATAGCATTGGTTTGTGTACATATCGCATAAGTTTGTAAATGAAATGTACAATGAGTGCCACTGATAGTTTAAATGGATAGAAATGAAAATTTTGTCATCATTTAGTCATGTTGTTCCAAACACTGTTGAACATATTATTAATAATAATGTTGACCAGACAGTTGCTGGTAACCATTGACTTCCATAGTGATTACATATCTATCTATCTATATATATAATATATAATAACATACCACCTATACTAATCCCTACCCTAAACTTAACCAATCATGTTAACCAATGCAAACACGAGTGAAAACACATTTAAACCATGTCATTTTAGCTTACTTCTACAAGTTCAATTGATAGAGGGACTCATCCCCAGTGCTTGCTGTAAAGGGATGGATACTTCCCAACAGTATCTTTTTTCGGTACTTTACTCCATGTGTAATAATAATTAAAAACATCCTGTCACATGGTCTCTCTTTCTCTCTCTGTTGCGTATGTGCCCATATGTGTTTCAGGTATAGAAATTTGGCACTGAATGATTTAACATGAATTGGTATTTGGTAGTACTGACGCAATTCGGTCTGTACCCAACCCTATTTCTGTACCAGGTAAGCTACCAACTTTACTCAGAAAAGCAACACATATGGAGCTGGTAATTTTATGTAAATGTCAAAATTATTACTTTGCAAACCATAGACTATGGCATAAGTATTTTGAGGTTATAACATGGTAGTATATAATCTGCCCTTGTAATCATATTTTGTGTGAAAAGGAATCAACATTGTTGGTGTTTTACCACCATTAGTGTTCATTCAGCTGGAAATGGCATTGAATTTACATTTATAAGCAAGTTTTTGGAGTTTTAGCAAAAAATTTGACAAACGCAAGTTTTTCCATTGAGACTATGTTGGGTAATTTATATGCTTATGTAGTTTAGGGTCAAAACCCAGCTGTATTCTCATCCTAAATGTTACACTACCACTAAGATCTGATTGACTTATTTAATTGTTTTATTAGGTACATGTCCTACTTAACAAACATGTTTAATCATTTAATCATAAATTGATTTGTCAACTAGGTTGGTTCACCCAAAAAGAGGATTCTGTCATTTTTCACTTATTCTATTGTCAATTAAAACTATTGACTATAAACTATTTTTAAAACTAAAAATGTGAACTATCCCTTTAAATTGTGCATTATATGGGAAGCTGTGGACTTTACAAACACTATGCTATCTCTACAATGCAAATCTTCCATTTAGACCGACACTAGTACACAAGTTTTGAGCCTAATGCAAAGTGGCATTTAGGTGAATCCCTGTCAGTTTCGACTGACTGCCCGAGCATGGGTAGCCCTGATAGGGTTAGAGGGATTAATGCCGTTGGGTTGTGTAAACATCAGGAGACGGCCTGCAGGTTCATGGTGACAACACAATGAAATGTGAAGAAAACAGAAGAATGCGTGGGTGCATTTGTGTGCGCATGTGTATTCATGGAGCTGCAACATTGTGTTTCAGAGCACACACAGCATGTGGGATTGTTTAGTGGTCTGACAGATCATAAATTGATTAAGTCCTCCTCTAAATGAAAACAGGAAATTGCCACTTAGAAGAAGAACTCTCTTCATTATTGACAAAAATTACTCCCTAAGTGACTGAGTTGGGAACAGCAATAGGGATGATGTGTAGAAGACAGAGAGAATCGGAGCACATCAGACCTGAGCTGCTCCAGTTTGGTATTAGATCAGCCATGAAGAGAGCCAATCAAATCTAAGACCTCGCCAGAGCTTGATGAAATGATCAGATAGCACTGTGATTACTGAGAGAAATCAATTATGGCTCAGATAACATATTCTGTACAGTAAAAAAAAAAAAAAAAGTTTTTCCTGTTTTGTTTTGTTTTTAATTACGTTTTGATAAAGGAAATTGATTAAAAAAACGTATATACACTACTCCTTACTGTTGGTCAAAAATACATTAATACCTGAAACATTGTGAAATATTACAATTTAAAACAATTGCGTTTTTAAATATATTCTATAATTTTGCACTGAATTTTTTAGGGCTTTAATAATAAATCATTATTATATGCTGAATTTTATTTATTTATTTATTTATTTGATAATAGGCATATTTTTTCAGGATTCTTTGATGACTAGAAAGTTTAAAACTCTGATGAATAGGAAGGATTCCTTTTAAAATTGAACATTTATTATTGGTCCTAGAACAAGCTTGGCCCCTAACCTAAAAGTAACTCATTTTTAAATCAGTGGGAGTTTCAACCCCAGGCTCATGTTCAGCTTATCAAAAAAAGTCCATTGATTAGCACTAAAAGTCTGTTCAGTTTCATGAACATTCATATGAATGTATATCTAGAAATGTTTTATAGCGTTGGTTTATTTTACATTACAAAAAACAATATATATATATATATATATATATATATATATATATATATATATATATATATATATATATATAATAATAACCTATCAATCATGTGACAGTTGAGCATCTTTTGGCCTTTGCCAATGAAAAACGTATACGTTATGCTGAGCTCTGTATTCATTGCTGTAAGTATCTGTACTGATTAAGTGCTGACCTTTACCTGCATGGAAGTGCTCATGGCTGAGTTTCAGATAACCTGTTATAATGTGCTCCAAGCCTCCGGCCAGCCTGTGCATCCCACGCAGGACCCGTTTTGACATTTCTATTAAGGCAGATGAGACTGTGCTGGCCAGGGTAAGTGTCTGTTTGTGCAGAACAAGAGTCAAAAAAGAAGCGGTGAACTTGAAGTGATCAACATGTCATTGCTGAATATATGTGCGTGCATGTGTTGGCATTTTAATGATTTCAGTATATATAACAGACAGGGCCATCATTAGTGGTGAGGAAGGTGGTGATGGTTCTCTGGACCCCAGTCTGTCGGTAGCCCATAGTGTCTGTGCTACAAAAAGTAGCGTAACATTTGTCTGACTGCCTTTGGAAAACATTAATGATGTCACTGGGTCATAATGGATCGCAATGGATCATGCAACATAAAGACAGCATTATGTGTGCTGTGCTGTCCATTCCATTAGATACAGGTGTGTTTTCTGTCACTATGCAGGGCTTCCCTGCCTCCCACAGCACTGCAGAGAGCCCCGCAGCTGACAAATGAGAGGGAGACACATAGTGACATGCATCTGTGAAAATCGATTGCTCTTGTCCTTCTGTTGATCCCATTCTTGGAGATGTCTGTTGTACTATAGTAACCCCTAATGCAGAGCGATCCTGTTTACAGCCTATTAAGTTTCTGGGCCATGGAAATGCCCTAGTGCCACAGGCTGAAACGGCTGGCAGAACAACAGCACTGCTGAAAGTAGATCAGGATTTGCTCTAATTTGGAATGGCACATTCAGGAATAGACGAGAGAAAACCAAAAAAAAAAGAGTATTCCTGTGGTTAATTTTCCTCCTCATGAATGTATAAATAAACAGTAATAATACAAGATAAATGTGATGACGTGCTCCTCGGGAATAGCTATAGTTTAGAAGATTTTATTTTCTACAGTTTTGGTCACCTACATTCCCAAAATGAGAGAATTGTTTTGTGATGTGGAGATGCATGCACTGGGACCCGAGAGTAAATGGCTTTTATTGAATTAATAAAGAGGATAATTACTCTCTGGGCTACACAGGGGCATGAGTCATGTATTAGCATGGGATTCTAAAGGTTAATGCAATTTTCTCTGCTTTTCATTATGGTTTTATCGATTTTTTTCTCTTGTAACCCACTGTTTCCCTGATGGGCTACTGTGTTTGACTTTTTGGGGAGAGGATTTGAATGCTGTGTGCGACATGTTTTTATCATGAAAATGTATTTTTATTTAATTTTTTTAAGTGTGCCATCATTTTAATTGCTTTGCTTTATTTGTATCTGTTTTATGCTAATGTTATGGTATGTAAATTTACAATAGGGTAGATTTGACAATAATAGCTTCTGTATGGTCAGTTAGATGAATTTATTAAATGATAAACCTTTAAAGTCATATTAGCCTAATTAGCATTGCTTAAACTCTTTCTATCACTGCATCTTCTACCAGAAACGTGTCATCCTTTAAGGTGCCTAGGGCATTCATTTAATGAATGAATGGTAAACCAGAGCAGCAGGACAATCTGTGTGCAGGGATACGCTAAAGGCAGGGATGCAGATGGACCTCTGGAGGCTGCATTGCCCTGCTTTGTGAGCACAGTGTGACTAGTAATGTGAGCTCAAAGTAATGGCTCTTCCTGTTTATCCAAATTAGACCATGCAGCTGGGGTTGACTACACATTATTTTCATTTGGCTACACATAAGCCATCATTTAGTCAAGTCTGGGGCTCATCTAGTTGTCCTGGTCTCCGCTGACATTCAGGACCATAGAGGTCCTCTCTAAGTGCTGATCCAGCATCTGGGCTGGTGTTTGTATCCATGCTCGTGTGTGTGTGTTAGCACATACCCACACAGACATATGTACCTGTCTCTAAGGAAGCTACTACATCACTGTTGAGAGCATTTTTGCTTACTCTTTTGTTTTCTCATTTCTACCTCTTTTCCCAGGACCCAGATCAATTTCACTGTGGCCATTGATTTCACCGCCTCTAACGGTAAGTAATTAAGTGGAGAGAACGGTGTGTGACCTCTTAAAAAGTTAGGGAATCCAAACCAAATCATTGGCCTTTCTCTACTGCTTGTGTCACTCAATACACTCCTATTAGTTGTTGTTGGGTGGTCCCCATGTGCCGTAGGGCTGAAAAGAGAGCTGAGTAAGGGTTTAAGTCATGCTGAGAGATGAACCAATTGAATAAAACAGTCTAAAATGGCCCATCTACACTAGCTGGCAGTTAATGCTACTCCTCGTCATTTTTGACACAGAATAAGACAGCATCTTAGTCATCAGAAATGCTCATTACTGACCAATTGGAAGGGCTTTATGTAGGCAGCAACTATGTGTTTTTGCATGTATGATCAATGCTTAAAGTGGAAAAAAATTGCTCTTAGCTATTGCAATTGGTGTCCTAATATGTTTGTCTTACTAGGTTTTTGTGTGCCGTTTCAAATTTTCAGGAAACCCTTGCCAGTCCACGTCTCTACATTACATGAACCCCTACCAGATGAATGCCTATGCCCTGGCACTGAAGGCTGTGGGGGAAATCATCCAGGATTATGACAGTGACAAGATGTTCCCTGCACTGGGATTTGGAGCCAAGCTGCCCCCCGATGGACACGTGTCTCATGAGTTCCCCCTAGTGAGTGAGCCGATGTTCAGATTCCTGTTGTCCTGAACTTCGTGAAAATTCCTGAGATTAGTCCAAAAGAGTTTGTTGATGCCAAGCGTCTCAAAGTCCTTCTGTTTTTCTCACATTCTCAGACATAACCTTGAGAGCGTGAGATGCTGTTGGGCTAGTCTTTAATGCTCAGGAAGCGGTTCAATGATTCGGAGATGAGACTTTATGGGAGAAATCTATAATTGGCATTCTCTGCTGTTATATTGATTGATACAATCCATGTTTTCTGTCCTCAGCATTGTTTTACTGTTGAACTTTGGTTGGCTTAAATGAAGACACGCATGTGAACCATTGATTCCTGTCTTTCAGAATGGCAATATTGAAAATCCCTACTGTAATGGTATTGAGGGGATATTAGAGGCATACCATCAGAGTCTAAAGACTGTCCAACTATACGGACCTACTAACTTTGCCCCTGTTGTAAATCATGTGGCCAGGTAGGTTTGTCCAGAAATCCTTTTCAATGCAAAATCAGTTTTAAAATAAACTTATAATAAAACTTTACAATAAAAACAGTTCACATAGACTATTAAATGTATGTATTTTTGGTTAGTGGAAGCAGTAGCAAAAGTAATTGAACTCCTAGGTTCCGAACTGATAATGAAGAATTAACATCATAGTCCACTACACATAAGGCTTTATTCCTGGCAATATGTTTTTTTTTTTTTTACTGACAGATCGATAAACTATTACATTTGGACCGCTCCAAAATATATGGTCACAGTTTTGCATAGAAACACAGCATAAATGCATAAAAACACAGCATTAACTGATATTTATTTAGCACTAATTCTCTAGCTTACTTTGTTTTTTCCACTCCTCCATCATTCCAAAATGTACTCTATGAAATTGCCATTAAAAGTGATTTAGCTTGTTTTTGTGTCCATGTAAAATGTCAGCCTGTCTGCACTTTGCATGCAAATGATAGATTGCCCAGATTTGGTGGATTGCAATGCAAATGTTATTTTCTGCATGAATAGTGAAGTTGATCATTGTTTAGATTTCCAAGGGTGTAGCATATATGAACAACAGACACATCATGAATCAGAATAAGCCTGAAACTAAGCACCTTATCTGTGTACTACCACCCAACCCGATCTCACGGCAATTTGTACATTTTTCACAAGGTGTCTTATTCGTACGAATTCGTACGACCACACTCGTACAAATTCATACGATTGTTTCCAAATTGTACGTATTTTACGAGTTGCACAATTCGTATGAATTTGTACGAATGACCTACACCTAACCCCGCCCCTAAACCTAACCGTCACTGGAGTTTAGACAAATGGTATAAAATCGTACGAGTGAGGTCGTACAAATTCGTACGAATAAGCCACCTCGTAAAATACGTACGAATTGGCCGTGAGATAGCGTTGGACCACCATAAAAACTGTATCTTTGAAGACATGTGAGATGATTTCCATGGCTGGATTGCGTGCATTTCTGATGTTCCATGAAAGATGTCTGTCTGTCAACTCTGTCCTCGAAAGCCAAACGCTTGACTTTTGAACCCACATACTGTTTGTGTTAATCCTAAAACTGACAAAAGAAAGTTGCTGACATGGAGCAAGCTTGTCCCAATGTAAAGCTCACACCATATGCGTCATAACAGACTGACTCATTACATACTGTAGCTATTTTTTAATCATCACTTGAAAGGATAGTGGGTGTGTTTCCAGAAAAGAGATCAAGTAATTGTCTGAAGACATCTCCACCCCCTCCCTCATGTCATGGCATCTCACAACCAAATCATTTTCCATCTGATTACACTGCTGCATCCGCTGTGGTAATTAAAAATGCCATTTTCTGCAGATCTGAATTAGACTTTCTAAATTGAAGCATGATACACCTCCTCAGGGTCTAATTCTAGCGAGTTTGCGGAGGCAAAGATGTATTTAAACAAACATAGCAGACCATGGTTAATCTTAATATGGTGCAATGAATCTGAGACATCTGAAAACCAGGAAAAGAAGAATTTAAAGAATAAAATGTGTAATGTAATGAAAAGTATGTACTGAAGAATATATTATTATGTTTACTAACTTTTTTTACTTTTTTCCATCTTTGAAGATATGCAGCTGCTGTCCAGGATGGCTCGCAATATTTTGTGCTCCTCATAATCACAGATGGGGTTATATCTGATATGTCACAGACCAAAGAGGCCATCGTGAATGTGAGTATGACCACTAAAAGAGCACAGGTGTATCAGCAGGACAGGCTGGAGAGGGTCCATATTGCCACTCTGTTCCACTTTACTTGCTTTTCAGGTTGCATCCTAATTGAAGTCAAACCTTTTAAGTGAAGTGACACATCACAGAAAATAGATCTTTTCACACCAAGCACACAACAGACCCAACTCACAATTGATTCCAATGGAGATTCATGTTAGCATGTTGCTAAGCTAACAGCACAGTGCTTCAAAAAACATAAATACAACACACACACACACACAAGTATTGGATAAATATTTAATTAGATAATCAACATTTATCTCATCATCCACCATCTTGGATTTATTTATTGCATGAAGCATGAAATGCTCCCTTAAAATGTGGCCAAAATAAGGAAGTATCAAAGGAGGCAGCTCAGCCTAGCTACTGTATGTTTGGGAACAGAGCGTTTATTTATTTTGTGTAAAATCCCTGATCTTCATCTCCAGCCTGCACTGGAGAACTAAATAATGTCTTGTGGATGATATGGGTTTTTATGATCTTATTACAGATTGTTATAATTTATTTATGCTTCATGATACATGCAAAATGGATGACTAGTGGCGTATTAAGGTCATAATTTACACAAAAGGTCAATCTCGTCTCCAGCAGTGCATTTCATTCATCTGGCCTATGAATGGGCCGATTTCCCAGCAGACTGGATTTAAAGGGAATTTGCGACTGTTACTCCCATTTGTAGAACAGCCACACCTTCCTTTTAAGATCTTGCCTGCTGCTCTTTCCCCAGCGGCCTGCATCTGCCAAGAAGACTCACATTTCCACTCCCGTGTGACATTTAAAACCTGTAACAATGGGTGACCTATGGTGCAAACCTATGTTTTTCATTTGTGTGTTCGAAAAATCTAATTTCTGAATCTAAATTTGGGTATTTGAATTTAAAACATTTTCATCAAAATGTAATGAATTGAAGCTAATGAATGTGACACTGCAGTGCAGATCTGATTAATGATTTCAGGAGGTGTTGAATCAGAAACCGGATATATCAGACTAATCTAATCAAGAAAGGGGCTGCATCTCTTAATCAAATGAAAAGGTCATGTGGTCTTGGTATGTGATTAGCCATGCGTGCATCAATCCAAACATTACTAGATTGAAGCATGGATATTATTAACTATTTTATCATTTGTAATCTCTAAAGAGAAAGTTCACCCAAATTAAAAACCATCCTCATATATTCAGTTTCATCCAACATCATGACTTTCTTTCTACTATAGTTTTTATATTTCAATTTCAATCGTTCCTATAGCCAGAGTTATCATATGCTTTCAGCCCACTGGGTGGTGGCATTATTTTCATGGTGCTTTTTTGCTATTTTTGTAGTTTGAAGAGCTCCGTTATGGGAAAAAATCTAAAGTCTAAAATCTCCTCTTATGTAAGAAAGACATAATACTCATTTGGATTGGCATGAGAATGAGTAAATGGTGACATTTTTGGGTGTACTATCCCTTTTAGCAGAATTTGAAAGAAGTTGTCATTCACAGTAAATCGTGAAAGGTGTCTGTGAAATGTAAATTTTAAAGTAATCCTTTTTCCAGCTGCTGGATGTTGTGGGAAATGTGTCAGAAATGAAAGCTGTTCCTGAAGAGCTAATACAATCTGCCTTTTGCTCTCCAACACGATATGATAGCGAACGATGTTCATAATTACTAAATCGACTCTAAATCTCACATAATGCTGCTCGGAAACTCAATGTAGGAGGTCTGTTAACAAGTCGAGGTACACCAGGTGTCCTTCTCTTGTCCTGTGTGGCACGCATATGTTGGGGTGGTTGCGTAACAGCGTGTGAAGTATTCACAGAAGAGCTTAGAGGAACACTGACCTACTTCTCTCCTTTGCTCTGATTCAGTAGGACAGATGCATGTATCATTCATGAGAAAAGCTGTTACTCTAAGCAGCTGTTTGCATCTCATCCTCCTTGTTCATTTAAGAACAGGTCGAAGAGGAATGGACATTCGCCCACAGACGGCCGTTTTGATCTAAGGGTGTTTCGACAACATCCCTTCACTTCCCACAACAGCTGACAGCATCCGGAAGCTAATCTGTCTCATTACAGTTTGGAAAGAGATGCGGATTTAGACATGTGGTGTGGCATATGCGCATATAGCAAAATATTTACCAAATGTATTTGTCAGTTACACGTCAAATGTCGGCTATATTTAGGGTTTCCCAATATGGCTTCCTCTGCAGACATCTATAATGTTTCTTAAACCGTATATGCACTGAAAAATTCGGTGTAGAAACAGTTTCCGTTCAGAAATTGCTAGTAAATGTCACAATTAATTACAGAGAAGCAGCAAGTAATGCATTGAATTGAGATTTTTATATATATTTGTTGGTCTTTTGACGATGAAAAGGAGAAAAAAAAGTTCAAAGCCCATGGAGCTCTTTTCCATATTAATTTGTAGTGAACATATCTAATAAGCTCCAAAAGGACAAAGCAAACAACATAAAAGTATCATTAATGAAGTCCATATGACCTGCTCGCTACTGTACATGTCTGGTCTTATATGATAACATCCAAAAGGAGTTATCAAATCTAATTTTTCATTCCAAATATAAAAACAAGCACATTGCATCTGGTTACAGCACACAACCACCAATTTCGCCTTTTGTGTCCCACCAAAAAACTAGTGGCATATGAGTTTGAAAACAAACGAGGGTTCATTTTGAATGAATTATTCCTCGAAGTCTTACAAAAATGTTGTGGTTCTGCGTTGAGCTCTGGCAGACTTTAATGAGCCGTGCATATTCATTTTCTGTCTTAGATAATTAGCATTGAAAGCTGGAATCCTCCCATCCGTCAGCTGAAGACATGCAGCCTTTTTTTTATTTGACATGGTAATTATGAATAACAAAAGGCACGGGTAAGGGCTAATCAGAGGATGATAATGAGAAACAACAACATTAGGAGCACATTCATTTGTCTTGTTGGACTTGGGCAGGCCTGCAATGATAAGCCAGTCAGGACGCTCGAACGCTAGCAGAGGTCAATCATCCGCCAATCAGATGTGACATGCAACATGAAGGATGGCTGGATTACTCAGTTAGACAGCTCTCTGTCAGACTGAACCGCCCGCTCATTGTGTGACTGATGATAGGCCTAATATAAGTTCCTGTGCTCAGTCACACCCTGACAGTATTTCATGCCATTTCTGACTCCATCCTGCTTTTTTCCACCCTTGGTTACAGCATGGGCATCATTAGTTTAGCCCAAAACTGTCATGGCTCCAAGTAGAAATCTGTACAGTGCAATTTCCTCACTTCCAGTAGATGCTCCCACAGAAGACCTGGATGCTCTTTTTAAAAATCGTTTGGGCAGAACAACAGCTTATGGTGAACATGAAACCAAGTGTTCTGGAGCTGCTGTTCACTTGCTTTGTTACAATCTATATTGTTCATAGCAATATGTATATATATATATGGTAACTTGACTTTGACCTTTATTTATGTAGCGCTTTAAACGAAATACATTGCGTCAAAGCAACTGAACAACATTCATTATAGGAGAACAGTGTGTCAATAATGCAAAATGACAGTTAAATGCAGCTCAATCATTGAATTCAGTGATGTCATCTCTGTTCAGTTATTTAGGTTCTGTGCATTTATTTGCACATAAGTATATATACTTATTATAAGTATATATGCGTACTGTGTGTGGTTACCTGATGATCCTCGACTGTCTTTCTGTTTTGTGATGGTTGTGCATGAGTCCCTTGTTTGTTCTGAACAGTTAAACTGAGCAGCGTTCTTCAGAAAAATCTTTAAGGTCCTGCAGATTCTTCAGTTTTCCAGCATCTTTGCATTTTTTTAACCCTTTCCAGCAGTAAAGTACGGTTTTGAGATGCATCTTTTCACACTGAGGACAGTTAAGGCACTCAAACACAACTAATTAAAAAAAGGTTCAAACATTCACTGATGCTCCAGAAGGAAACAAGATGCATTAAGAGCTGGGGGGTGAAAACTTTTGGAATTTGAAGAATGCTAAATGGAAAAACATGATATTTCAACAAAAATAAGAAAAATTCAGACATCTTCATCCTGATGTAATATGGTATAGTAATAGTATAGTTGAATGACTCAGTGAAAATTTTCATTAAAAAAAACTTTTTTTTTATGTTGAATCAAAATATATTGTAGTCTTTTGGTATTGGTATTTTTTATTAGATTTGCTATTTTTGGACATTTTTCATCCCAAATTCATGCAAAATTAATTTGCAATTAATTATATAAGATACATAATACTGATAAAAATAGCTATAGGCGAGTGACAAGATTTCATCCACATTTTTCAAATGATTTTTTTCCTTAAAAAACAACAACAACTACAAAAACCCTGCAATATTTCTATATGTCCAGCTTTTCACAGAGTGTTGATTGTTACACCATTATGAGATTATAAATAAAACTATGAATGTATTGTCGATAGAGCTGATTCATGACAGTTTTAAGGGATTGTGACCTAATCATTAAAATCCCAATAAAATTCTACTTTGTTTATAAATCTTCAAAAGATTCTCCAAAAAGTATCTTTTATTGTGCTACAAATAATAATAATAACGATTATAATAATAATACAATAATAACAGCATGTGGTTTTGGAATGACAAGAGTAGTACATAATGGCAGAATTGTCCTTTTTGTCCAAACTGTTCCTTTAAAGTCCAAAAGCCAATTTAATTCTCCGAATCATGCATTTCCCTTACCAGCAAGATGATAATTTTCCTACAGCAGCTGGGGACTGATGACATTACATTAGCATTCTCCCTAGACCAAATAATAATGCTGTCAGCATGTGAGCGTGCAGCTTTGGTTATGAAGAAACATGGTGCAGGTAATTTGTGGGTTCTCAGAATTTAGTCCCCAACCCCCCATTTAGTTCCTAATGCACACGTGTTTCTGTGTTCATACATGTTAGTGTGGAGGTTTGGGACAGCATGCGTGACTTTTGTTTTCTCATTTCTTTAAATATCTGTCCTGTCAGTCATGACTGAAGACGATGGCACAAATGGGGCAACCAACTTCAATTATTCATAGTGCCCTGCCTCTCTTTTATGACATGCAGGCATGACTTGACTGTCAGAAGCTCTGCACTGATAATTTAAGATTGTGGAAACAGAAAACGCCTTACACCCCCTGTCAGTAACAGACTATTTGTTGTTATGGTCTTGGAGCGAAAAATGAAGATTTGGTCTCTAAACCTGTCAGAAGAGCAACAGGAAAGTTTTTATTACAGAACATCTCAAAGGGGGGAACGGTATTATTATTTTGGGCTCCAATCACAGGAAGCAGAGCTTGAAATTGATGCTTCTGTGGGATTTTATTCATTTACACATAACAATCAAACGCTCTGCAAGTGCCACAAGTAAAAATTAAGTTTTTAAAAAATGAAGCAAGTGAATTTACTTGCCAGTTGATCTGTGAAATGAATTGTAAGAGGATTCAAAACATTCCAAATGTCTACTAAAGAAACATAGGTCGAAGCTTGCAAGTCTTCGAAATGTTCAAAAGATCGGGATCAGTGCAATGTATTTATTCATTCATTTATTTAAAGAAGTTTCTTATGCTTATCAAGGCCGCATTAATTTGATTTTCTGGGCCTTGAACGTGGTAGTTGTGTTGCTGTCTATGCTCTCGGATTTCATCCAAAATATCTTTAATTGTGTTCTAAAAATGAACAAAGGTCTTATGGGTTTGGAACAATATGGGGGTGATTAATGACAGAATTTTCATTTTTAGGTTTTTTATCTCTTTAATAACTGTATGTAATGCCATGTTAGCAAACTTGCATTTAAATGCACAATGAACATTAATTATCTTCTGCCTTTTTACTGGCAGACATTGGTAAAGGTTTTTTTTTTTTTTTTTCTGCACGTGAGGTCGTAGTGGGGTCAGATGTGATTTGATTTAGTCATTTTGTCTGGCTGTTGTGGTGTAAGTAGCTGTGCTGTGTGGCCTGTGCAAATAGTTACTAGAAACGACTAGCCTTTAATTTAACAGGGCACATAAACAATACAAAAATGGTGTTTTTGTGGTAAATAAGTGTGCTGTATATGAGAGAAGTGTCTGGACGGGGAGTCGGCGGGAGGGCTGCTGAAGCGGGGGTCGTGCTCATCATACTGGCCCCGCCTCCCTCTCCTCCTGCTCACCCTCTAGAATACCCTCTAACCCTCCAAAGCATTCGGTCCCATTCGTTTACAAAAAATGTTAAGCAATACAGAATCACAAGGAAGCTATTAGGTTATCTATCTTTCTATCCATCTGTCATTTTTCTATCTACCTGTCTTTCTATAATCTATCTGTCTCATTGAATTGATGTATGTAAAGATATGAATTGGGTAGCACTTTGTAATGACTTTCATTTCTAAATCATTAACAAAGATTATATAATGCTTAACATCATTAGTTAATATACATTCACATGTTCTTGTTAATGTTTACTAATGAACATACTAAACATTCCCTAATTATTGACATATGATTATTTAATATAAATTGAAACGCTTACACATGTCAGTAAACTTTCAGTTCATGTGATTTTGTGGGTCTTTGTTTGTTGTGTAGACCTCTATTTACACATCTTAATGAATAATTTATTAATTGTTTGTTCGTGTTTTTTGCAGTGGCCAATCTAAAGTGGAAACTTTTCATCATTTGCAAATGTTAATAAATGTTTACAGTCATTAATACCTTCATGAGCAGTCATCTTGATGGCAAAAAGTGTCCCGAAAGACCCAAATTTACTCTTTCTACACATCTTTACTGATTTTTTATTAATCATTTGTTTATGGTTTAGCAGTGGCCAATCTAAAGTTGAAACTATTCATCATTTGTAAATGTTTATAAATGATTACTAATCATATAGTATCTTTATGGGCTTTGGACCTTTAGCTAATGTAACAAGGTTTATGTAAAGGGTGGCTGGTTAAGTTTAGCTAATGCACTCACATTAGTATATACTCTTCAGTATATCATTAATTAAACAGGATAGCTATTACTTAAATCATAAATAAATGGGAAAACATTTTTTCTTTTTTAAGAAAATACTTGTTCATTTGTCAAAACAATGTAATACAAACAGATTGTATTCCCTTATAGTAATCAAATTGATGACTGTACACGGCTGACTCTTCGACCAACCCTTAAACCTTCCCAAACCACCAATCCTGCCTCTAACCCTCACCCGTATCACCACAATAGCAGCAAAAGTGTTGTGTATTAACGCAAGCTTTTAATCACTGCATAACGTGTTAAAATCATTTGTAGATTTTCAGGAAGTGCTTGATCATATGGAATTGGAAGTTCATTGACATTTCTAAACATTTGAACTTACATGAAATAATGATTTGTTAAACATTATGTAATGTTTAATAAGTGTATTAGCAAACATTAACAAGCACATTATCTCACCTTTTTACATTATCTCACCTCTTACTCTTTGAATATATATTAACTGATCATCCATTAAACATTATATAATGTTTGTTAATGGTTTATTAATGCAAGTTAATATAAAGTGTTACCATAAAAGGTAAATGTGTGATTTGAGACCATTAATAATGTTGTTTCACCATCAGGCTGCCAAGCTTCCCATGTCCATCATTATTGTTGGGGTTGGACAGGCTGAATTTGATGGTAAGCTTTTTTTAAGGGGTGCAATTTTTTTTTAGATAGATAGATAATCTATCTATCTATCTATCTATCTATCTATCTATCTATCTATCTATCTATCTATCTATCTATCTATCTATCTATCTATCTATCTATCTATCTATCTATCTATCTATCTATCGGTCTGTTCTGTTTTTAGCACAATCATTGTCATGTGTAAGCATACCTGGTAACACTTAACTAAAGCCTTTTACATACAATGCATTATAAAAGTCTTTAATGCAAAAATTATGCCTTCTAATGCACCTAATAATGCATTGATCTCATGAATAATACGTTACTTATGTTTATTGTTACGCCTTCAGAAGGTATAATGCACAAAACATGAAAAACAAACCTTCAAATAATACAATGTATTTCAACTTTTGGTCAAAATATTTTTGAAAAGACATAATGCATTGCAATGCATATTATATATAATACACTGTACATAAAGACTTTAAGTAAAGTGTTATCACATACCCTTAAACCCTACTGAGTGCCCCTGAAGCTGTTTATAGCAATTAGTCAAACAAGTGCTTTGGTAGCAATTAACACGGTTTTTTTTCTCAGTCAGAGCTGTGTTTGCAGTACAGGTAATCAAAAGGTGATTTAAAGAGACCTGATTTAGGCTAATCACAGAGTGAGATGTAATTATCAACCGTACTGCATGGGATTTAAGCACGTACTATCATGTCAGGGCTTGTAGTGATCTATCAGATCACTTGAGATGTCGAGAGAGTCATCGGTCAATATTGAAATAGAGCTTCCTCCAAGAAAAACAACAGACCTAATGAGCACAGATGTGGAAGATGAGCTCAAGTCGGATGAGGTGAGCAGGTCGTGTGGAGAAGGCCTGTGGTTTGAGAACACTGTATTGGAATTCGCTCTGTGCATTCTGGTTACAGAGACCAATTACAATCAGCTGGGGTCAAAGCAGTACTTGAAGTTGAAGAAAATGATGGCCCTAGTAGTTTTGAGACACCCAAAATTACTTTTTAAACTGAATCCATCACTATGCATACAATAAAAGGAGTAGTTTAAAAGATGTTGTCATTATTTACCCACCCTCATATCATTTCAAAACTGTATTCATGAAAATAAATAAGAAGTTTAACATTTAGTTTTTCAAATAAATGAGCAGTGATTCACTTGTGCTTCTTGTCTTTTCCCACAGCTATGGTCGAGTTGGATGGTGATGACATCAGGATTTCCTCAAGAGGAAAATTAGCAGAGCGAGACATTGTCCAGGTGACATTAGTAGTAGTCTACTTCTTTTTTGGGCGGGGGAAGTAATGCTCTTTCAAACTTGTTTAATCCACAAGTATGTTATGTTAACTTACCGGTTTAAAATAGCTGTGACTTGTCGCCCCTCGTCTCTTTCTTTCAATAATCAAATCCATTATGCATGAGAATTTTAATTACCCTTCAGTCACTGTGGAATCGAGACTCAGTGTAACAGCTCCAGACCATAACCCACATTATTATAAAGCAATTCATTATGCAGCTCCCCTATGAATGCAACCTGTCATTAGTAGTAATAAGAATATCTCAGGCTACAGAGTCAAAGACTGTGAGCAAAGTGAAGAGAATTCACTCTTGAGGCACTATTTAATTTATTTTATTCAGGAAGAAATGATAAGAATATTTTGGGATGTTGTTGTCTTTCCCATAAATAAACAGATTTGTGGATGGATGAAAGGGAGAAGGATGAATTAATAGATGCTTGAATGAATGGATCAATGATTGACATGGATGAATAAATGGAGGGCTGATGGGGAAGAATGCATGGATAAGATGGATAAATGAATGAAAGGCCAAGAATGGATGGATGGATAAAAGTCCAAGGGCCCTATTTTAACGATCTAAACGCAAAGTGTAAAGCGCACGGCGCAGGTGCACTCAGGGCATGCCCAAATCCACTTTTGATATTTTAACGACGGAAAAACGGTTGGTGCACCCGGGCGCATGGTTTAAACGGGGTGTAGCTATTCTCTTAATGAGTAATGGGTGTTTTTTGGGCGTAACGTGTAATAAACCAATCAGAGTCTCATCTTCCATTCCCTTTAAAAGCCAGTTACGCTCGTGCCATGACGGATTTGCTATGAAACAGAGCTGCTCGTGTGTGAGCAAATAGAGCCTAATTCTGATACATGCGTTGACTATTCATTATGACATCTAGGCATGTATATATATATATATATATATATATATATATATATATATATATATAGCCTACAAAAAAAATCTTATGTATTGCAATCCTATAATTTGTAATATTTGGCATGTTTGTGTGCTCCTGTGCGTCCCTGTGTTTAATAAGAACTGTGTACGGTTTGAGTTGGGAATTGCATTATGCCAGCAATGCGCCTGAACATACCTCTTTTTTAGACCAGCACGCCCATGGGCGCCAAAATGAGTGCAAATGCATTTGCTAATTAAACGACGTGGCGCTGGACGGGAAAATGCGAACGGCGGCCGGACTGAAACTAGCAAACACACTTTCGCTGCGCCTTGCCTAGCATTGAGCCGGGTGTATTATAGGGCCCCAAGAATTTGAATGATAGATGAATGAATGAATAGAGGATGGATGGGGAAGAATGCATTGGATGGATGGAGGTATGGATGGATGGATGAAAGTACAATAATGTAGGTATGGATGGATGAATGAACAGAGGATGGATGGGGAAGAATGTGTTGAGTGGGTGGATGTATGAATGAAAAGCCTAGAATGGATTGATAGATGTGGGTTGGATTAATGGCTGGATGGCTGTTGTAATTTGAAGGATTTTATTGATGGGTGGATTAAAAAATTGGGGATAGTTGATTGAACTGGACAAGGAAGGTATTCATTCATATTTATATCATCAATGCACTTTCCCATGAATGGGTTGAAGATGAAAACCTTTTGGGATGAATGGAAAGTTGACTTACAAGTGCCGCAGAATCACTTAAAATTAATTTCTTAAAAAAAACTGTGTAGTGTATTAATAAATGGTTTTAGTTAACTAATCAATGTAACACCAGTCAAGAGTTTGGAATCTGTAAGACTCTTTAACACATCTTATGCCCACCAAGACTGAATTTATTTGATCAAAGTTTAGTAAAAGTTGTAGTATCTGAAATATTATTGGAATTTATATTGTCAGCAGCCATTAATTAAGTCTTCAGTGTTACACAATCTCAATGAAAATCATTAAAAAAAAATCGAATTTGACACGTACATATATATACTTTTTAAAGAAAATGTATTCTTTAACAGGGGTGAATTAAATTGATTGAGAGTCAAGACATTTATTTATACGATTTCAAGTAAACATTCAGTTCATCAAACAATGTATCACTATTTCCACAAAAATATGTAAGTAGCAAAAACCATTTCAACATTCATAATAATAAGAAAGATCATAATATTTCAATCAATTATTGATTAGCAACAACAACTGAGCACCAGATAGGGATATTTGAATGATTTCTGAAGGATCGCTGAGGACCTTATTTTGGGGGGCCCTTGAATATTATATTGGACAATGTGAGGCCTTTAAATAAGAAGGTTAAGAACCCCTATATAAGTGGACAGATGAATAAATGTGCATGTTCCTTCCTGCCCCTCACAGTTTGTGCCGTTCCGGGATTACATGGACCGGACGGGAAACCACGTGTTGAGCATGGCACGACTGGCCAAAGACGTTCTGGCTGAGATTCCTGACCAGTTCATTTCTTACATGAAGAGCCGGGGAATCAAACCCAATCCGGCGCCGCCTCCATACACACCGCCAGGACACACACACCACACACAGATCTGAGCACACGCTCCCAAACCTGCTTTAACACAACAGGTCCTCTCCCTGGACTCGTGGGCTAGCTGTGCCGGAGCTTTTATGGTGGAGCTCCCTGCATCACCGTGTGTTTGAACTCTCCGAGACACTTTGAGGTACAGTGGTGTTTGTTTGTGCCATTTACATTTTCTGCCCACTTGTTTTTGTCCTCAGAAGGACAGTGTGGTCGAAGAATCTGACCCAAGGGCAGCTTTTTTGTTCGTTTTGTTTAAAAATATCTATATCTTGGCCTGTGACTGTTTCTTATTTTGTGGATCAGTTGACAAGGGAATGAAGAGCAGGAGGAGGAGGAGGAGGATATTTGTGGTTTCAACTTGTGCCTGTCTGTGATCGTCTCAGTGAACCAGGACAAGTGTGCCCTAATCTGACATTTGACCTTACTCCATATTGGTAAACTAGAGTGTGTGCTTTACAGTGACGTTTTTAGATTCGTATCACTTTCATTTCGTATCAGGTCAGGCCTGTGTCAGCTTGGGTTTATTAAGTGAAAAAAAAAAAAAAAAATCATTTCTATTCTCTGTCCGTATCCATTATGGTTTAGGAAAGCATGCATGTATGAGAAATTAATAACTTTGTTCCTATCCATGAATGGCGTGATGAGAGATGTACTATTTTCGCAAAACTTCACATGGCACCTGCCTAGAATGACTGTAGAAGCACAACTTGCATCAATAATCAGCATTATTCTTGCTCACGTGCTTCTCTAGGAATGCTTCGTGGCCATTTTGGTCAGTTGATATGGGTCCTCTCTCCCTCTCGGGCAGAAATGAGGCCTGGAGTGTGCTCAGAATGGTGTCGCCCACTCAACTGTAGTTCATTCACCAATTCAATTTTGTCAAGAGGCTTTTAATCAAATAAGAGTGCTTGATGTATCTGTACTCTGCCAGTACAGGGCTGAATGGAGGAGCTTTTGTAATTGAGCACATTACAGTGCTGCCTGGGTGTAATAACCACGAGCATTTAGCCCTGTGACTGTATGGGGCATTCATTATCTCCAGATGAATTTCTGCCAACCCACAAGGCATAGAGCATCAAAGCATTACAGTCTTTTCACCCATTCACCCATTAATGCATTTTCTTTTTTTTTTCTTTTTTTTTGTGGAATTGATCGATTTGTATTTACTGCACACAATATTATTGCATTTTAAATGTAAAATTTGCATGATTTAAGTAAATTATTCTATTTATTTTAATACAGATTTTTACACATTATATACTAACATTAATATTCCACTGTGTTTCTCATGTCATGTATTTTATTCTGTATATTTGTGTGTTTATTGACCTAGTGTTAAAATCCTTTTTTATTTATTTTATTGATGTTTTTTTTATTATTATTATTATTTCAGGTCAATTGATTTCAGTTTAATTGATTTGTGTTGCACACAGTATAATTTTGTTTTAAATACGTTATCTGATTTTCATACACCATATACCACATTAATAAAAATTCACTTTCCCTTTCCCCCCAGATGTCATTAATTATATTCTTTCTATTTGTGTTTATCCACCTACTTTAACAATTCTAAATAATGTTGTTGTTTTTATTTTTATTTTTTATTTTTTTTAATTAAAATCTATTGATTTTTCTTAGGGTGAATTGATACACACAATAATAATAATAATAATAATAATAATAATTATTATTATTATTATTATTATTATTTTATTCTATGTTTTCACTGTTTAGGTAAATTATACAATAAATGATAGACATTTTTCACACTGTATGCCACATTAATAAATCTCCTGCCCTCAAGATAATCATTGGGAAGAATGCTGCTTTTACAGAAAGACAAAAACCTGCTGATAAACCTTTATCCCAAATGATTCCATGTAAACGCCAGTGAGATCATTAAAACGAGTTTAACTATGCATATCACCAAATGATTTTAATATGTAGAGGCTTGGTGCACTTTCATTACAGAAACCAGTCCAATGTGGGGAACGTTTTCTAAATCTAGCATTTTAGGATATTTTAATGCAACACTGATACTTTGTATTACAAAACTGTTTCATACTTAACACTGAGTCCAACTGCCTCATTTTGTTTGGAAAATCAACAAAACGTTACAACCGGAATTACTCACAATCAAAAGTGTCAGTGTTTACACTGCTGCAGTTTCCCCAAAGAGGGTCCATAGATCATTTTGGGATCATTGATGTCGGATGAATAAGATGTTTATCTAAACCAGGCACAGTTTCAACAGTAATCGTATTCGTCCATTTCAATGCCTACAAATGAATGACCTTTTTTCAGTAGCACACTACACTATTCAATCTGTTCATCAGTTCATCAGTTCTTTGTTATTTGCGAAGTCAGTGACATCAATACCTTTTTACAGACAGGGATGCCACTGTGCATGTAATATCTGATCAAAAGCTTGGGTCTAGTGAATTAGCACAGAGGAGATTTGCTCTGTGTGTTTATCTAGAAAAGCACACAAAGGAAGTTCAAGCTTTTTACATATCCCATAGAGAGAAATCTAACAGTTAAGTAAACATCATCACTGCTGTCCAAAGCTAACACTTTACACATATTTACAGTACAGTACACGTCATGTAGAAAAAAAGTTGGAGAAGTTGTCACTTGGGCATTGCCTTTTCAGAAGGTATAAATATGTACATTTAAAGTACTGATAAATACTACTGATAAATAGGTACCAATGTTCACCCTTGGGGGTCCCACTAAACACCAACTCCCTTCAAAAATAAATAAATGATAATATATATATATATATATATATATATATATATATATATATCCAAAAAAAATCAATGTAATTGCATAATTTTAATCTCTGGTCATATTTTAATTTTTAGGTTTGTTTATTTTTGTCTTATCCTCGTTAATATCCTAGTGGCTGATTCTAAGACAAAAGCTTTAAACATTCGCATTAAAGAACATTATTATTACTGACTAGCCAGAGATTAAGCACACAAAATTCCTGTTGTATTTAATGATGCTGTCCATACACTGGATGATAAATGAATCTCTTACTTACGTAAAATGTAATTCCTGCATATGCACTTCGTTGCTCATGATGAGAAAATTTGCGAGATTCGTTTAGCATGCGTGCGCAAAAACTCAGCGGTTTCAGCGATGACTGATGTGGATGCCTCTGATTGGCCATTGTGTTCATAAACATTGGTCATGATGTGCAATGCTGTAAAAATGTGTAAAAAAAAAAACGATGTGACATGAGCAGTTCTACATTTATGACAGCAATCAACACTTTCATTTTCATTACTTTCATGTTTCATGTACTATTATTATTATTTTTTTAAACCAGGCGAACCCCCCCCCCCCCCATTCCAACACTGTATTGGCCCCAGTGACAGCTTTTGTAGCTTTTCTGATGATTGCATCGCCATACACTCGAGTATCAGACAAACACACGCATGTCCAAATGTATTATTCCTGCACTATATACAACATTTTTTTTGCTGCACTTAATGTGGCTCATATTTATCTGAAAATGGTGGGGATGATTCTTTGAAAAATTGCTTGTACAAAACCCAACAGCTTTGCGATCAGCTTTAAATTTGAACTGTATCCTGGATTAATTGCTGCCTGTCTTTGCGTTGAAAAGGTCTAGGTCTTGCAGCATGTTTCTAAAAGCTGAAGTTCATTTAACTTCACAAGAATGTTTTAAAACGTGGCACAATGGTAAGTCTAACCAGTGCATGTTTACATAGATGCATAGCAACAACATATCAAACAACTACAAAACGCAAAAACAAAACAATGAATACACAATGTGTGTTGAATTTGAATAGAGAGTATACTGGTACGATGCTTTGTTTTCCAGCATGGACCTACAAAAGTTTACAGTGTACTGTATTTCATCAAGAAATTCTAATTTCTCTGAACCATTTAAGGGAGCACTTTACTGCAATGTCACATGCCTGCTTTAAATAAGCATCTATTTTTTTCCCCTTTCTTGAGATGATGTTGTAAGAAAATCAGTTTAGTTTTGTTCTTGCCTGGAATGTACGATAAGCCATGAAATACAGTCCTCATGAAAGAAAATGACCAGCATCCACGAGGACTGAATTGCTTCATAAACCGTGCAGAGGATATATGTATACCTGTATTACAGGAAGTGTTTGACACAGGACCTGTATACATCGAGTGCTGTTCACATGTAACATACTGTAGAGACTGTTTTTAACTGGGATACTTGTGCATGTATGGCCTGAAGTTTAGTGGACTGATTGGGATTGTTTTCTCTTGCTATTTCTGTAGTTATGTTGGGATCTTATATATTATTCTATGGCAATATATTTTAATAATCATTGTTTATTTTCACCTGAGGCATTGGCAGCCAACCAGCATATCATATCATTTTTTATTAATTCATTAAAATACAACTTGTAATATACATTTAAATCACACACACACACAAAAATATGTTCTTTAAATATTTCTTTTTATTAATGCAACATACAATAGACCATTTTTTTTTTCGTGTTTTATCGCTCTTATTATTTCTTTTGCATGTTTGCTCCCAACAAATTCTATTGTTCATGATCTTTGTCATACGGTGGGTTGTGAAATGCTTTGTATTGAAATGCCTTAACTAAATAAGAATAAAAACAAATGAAGTATTTTACAAACTCGTGTCTGTGCAGTTGCAGACTTTTTTGCTAGATTCTGGTGGACTGTATGTTGAAAGGTTTCCCCCATTAACACGTTCACTGCGAGACGATGGTGTCCTGTTGAGTCATGCAGGAAACCTGTGGCATGTTCTTCACGGATAATAAAGAGTACCAGATAAATTAGAGCTTCGGGAGACAAGGGTTACATCTCGAAACGCAGCAGACTATTTTGAGGCAATGAGAGAGTAATATTTTCAAGGCACTTTCAGTTCGGTGTAACAAAAATGTCATTGCCTAAAAATGAAATGTGGAAGAAAAAAGGGAAAGAATAATACTGATATAATCAACAACAATAATATGTTGTGTTTCACAGGAGTGATTTGGTGTGGTTCTCAACTGGTTTTGCATCGGTTATGAATGATGTTTAACATACTAAATATGAACATGAAACGGAAGATTTTATTTTAGACAAACATTTAGACAAAATATAAAATAAAAAAATTGCTAAGGGGTTTTTGTTGAGCATCATACTTGAGACATCAGGTAATATACGAGCTATTATGGAGCTCATACTGGAGGAGGAATAAATACCAATTTTATTCAGACTCAAACAGAGCAAAAACATGCAATTCGGTACAGCTGCTGATATTCATATGGCCAAAAGGTAGATTCTAACGGCTCGAAATGTAAATCAATTAGATCTGTATAACAGGAAAGCAGACTACTTCCATAAAATGCAAATAAACATCAGTTGTCACTTTAAATCTCCGATAATATATATATCTTTGTAAGATGTTTTCTAAATGCTTAGTTTATCGATCAAAGCTCTATAGTTTTTGCATGATTCAATGTAATGCAGTGATAATGAGAGTAAATGTTTACATGTAAACGTCCACATTAAAGGGCCAGGTTCTGATCTGACCTGCTTCTGGACATTTGCCTTTATCCTACTTTTAACTTTTCATTATTTCTCAAATTGAATGAGGAAGTGAGCTGTCATACAGAGCCATGTAAGGATCACAGCCTTCAGCCCGCTAATACAAACCATGACACGTCCTTGCAGATGATTTCTAATTGACACCTGAATCAACGAGACTCTCAATGAATGTGTTGTCACTTTTTTCTTCCTCTCTCTCGCTCTTCTGCACACACGCAGTTACTTTCCTTAATGAGAGGCTTAGCCCCAGTGCCATCTGGGGGACTCGAGCAGCTGTCAGAGCCTTGAATCTGATCTGAGACCAGGCACCTGCTGGCCTCTTCTGCACACACACGATTAGAAACACGCTCTCAGGACCCTGTGTGAACTGTGTCGTATCTAACAGATGAATCCAGACAAATGCCTCAATAACTGTGTGCTCCCATTCAATTAGTGCTACACTCATCTATGAAATATCATGAGGGATGACAGGGGCCACATGAGTAAATGTATGAAACTTCATTGCAGGCATAGTTGATTTAAAAATGAATAAATAAATAAAAGACTTTTGTCTTCCAGTAATTATTCCAGGGTTGTCATTAGGCATATACACATAACACTCTTTTGCCTCAAGCAGGGCATCCTGGGGGACCTGTTTATGATGGAAAAGAAAGGTAAGTGAAATATGACCTGGAAAAATAAATAAATAAATAATAATAAAAAATTATATATATATATATATATATATATATATATATATATATATATATATATATATTTTTTTTTTTTTTTTTTTTTTTTTTAAGTGGTTGATTCATTTGAAACTTTCCAGAAAAAAAGGTAGAATATCGGCTCTGAAACTTTTTTGGTTTTGTTTTGAACATCAAAGGAGGTGAAGTGCTGAAAATAATAACTGCTTCATATTATCAAAATCAGGAGATATGTCTAAATTTAGCAACCCTGTGAACCTAATTTGTGATTATCAAGGGATAAATATTTAACAAACATTTACTAAACATTTACTAAATATTTCAAATGAAATAAATGGCAAATTAAAATAGGAAACATCAGGATGCAGATGCAGCTGCATGTCGCTCGTTACAGCTAGTTTGGGAACAAATATTGGTTTGTAATATATTCTGAACTGGTTTCATTTTTTACTGGTTTATTTACAAGAATTGCCTTCTACTGCATCAAATTTGCTCATGCAACACCTTTTTGCTGCAAGCATTTGAATAATTCCCAGTTCTCGCTACCCTCGATAGCATGACCTGTCCAGAGTCTACCTAAAAAAGGGGTGTGAAACGACATCCAAGTCAATAATGACGTTTTTTTTTTTAGTTGTACTATTCCTTTTTGCACATTAAAGACACTAACATCATTTCCAATCACTTTTTAGAAGGATACATCCAATAAAATATACCACACTCTAACAAATAGATGGTTCTTTAAAGGTTCTTTACATGTAGAACCAGTTCTATTAGAAATGACACTATGTTGTTGTTGTTTTTATGTAAAACCCCAATAGACACTGCAGGATATTGTAATATCAAGCAGATAGAGGAGTAAAAACTATATGAATAAATAATATAGACAAAATTATATAAATAATGATATAAATGTTTATATACAAATATTAATGAAAATAAACATTAAGGTCCTATATAGCATTTTCAAAGCATGGTTCTTTATGGAACCTTACAGAAGGGTTCCGTTTAGCACAAAAAGGGCTCTAATATTGTTACAACCCGAAGAACCCTTCTCTGGTACTATTTAAAACCATTTTTCTAAAGAGGGTAGTTGTACATAATTTATTGTTTTTATATCAAAACTATATATCAGCCACAATGCATGATTCAGACAGAAGGTTATGGTGGAATCCATTAAAATACACTGGCGCCCTCTGCTGGCCTTTTGAGAAACGAGCACGAATTTTTCCAAAGTTGTCTGTCTCCTGCTCATAATGACTCTAATCAGAACGCGATTTAATTCTTTTAAACTTCAGGTGTTAATATCAACGCAAACTTTACATGAGTTCTGGGCCGCTTCAGACCAAATGTGTGCAGAATTGTATTGTTATGCCTCCTCTCTCAAATATGATGGAAATATAATAATAATAATAATAATAATAATAATAATAATAATAATAATAATAATAATAATAATAATATAATTTTAAAAAAGCATAAATGTAATAAATAAATGAATTGTAATAATTTTTGATTATTTACAAATTAAAATTGTAGCTCTAAAGCATAAAGTAACAAATACAAACTCAAATTACACACATTAAATAAAACATTTAAAAATATTACATATATTCAAAATGAACAATAATAAATTGAATCAAATCACTAAGTGAGAAAGGCAATACACTGAGTGCATTTCCGTTTACACTAGGATAAATGGTAGAATGTTCTGCTGTTTGTGATACTTATTTCAAATATTAGCAATAAGCTGAACCTCAATATTGTAGTCAATTATTAAACACAATAATAATAACGCATTGAGTGTAATTTTTAATTTGAATTAAAAGAAAAAATATGAGTGCCACCTTATTGGGACAATAAAGCCCTCCCTAACCCTACCCGATACGTTGTTTTCAACTATTTGTCATGCATATGGGACACAAAAATGGAAACACTTCAGGAGTGTCAAAAACATAGACATATAAATAATAGGTATTTATATGTGTATGGTCGAAATCGTCATTGGATTGGTTTGAATTCTACAGGATTTCCAGAAGACATGTGTGTGGCATTCTTTAACGTTCCACCTGGAAACAAAGATGCCGTGCCGCCAAACCCCATAATGAAAGAAGAAAGCCGTCATGTTTAGAACTGTGACTACAAGCACTTATCAGTATTAACTAAACACTGGAGTATTAGAAGTATGTGAAATAGTTAAAGTTCGGAGCATAGAATCTTTAAACTACGTCTGAGAGTTGCACACACCAGTCTGTTATTGTGACGACATTTCCACGCCCTGAAACGTGACACTGAACAAAACAAACTGTGATTGGTTGTTTGACATGTCAGTCAAAGCGGAGACCAGGACCACTAAAGCACCAGATACAAATCCCCTGTAAAGACCTTGTCTCAGACAGCCACCAGGACAAGACCACAGGAAACAGATGATTCTTCTGCTAAATCTGACTTTGCTACAGCCTGGTCAGAGGGAAACTAAACCCCCATTCCCATTCACTCCCCATGTCCATCAATGAGACGTGGGTGACCATGACTCTGACAGCGGTTCACTAGTCCAGGGGTCATCAGCCCCTCATCACACTAGTGTCACTGCAGATATTTGTATGTAAAACATATGTAGTACAGTTGTTCTCCATATGTTAACTTTCTAGAATTCAGAAAAGTGTAAAAAGGGGGGTTAAGTGATTCCAGGAAAGATCATGTACAGTACTCCATATTGTGAGTTTTGTATTTCAGACTCTTTTAATGTGTAACAACTGCAGATTTGTGAACAATGGCAGCACACCACTAAATATTCTCTCAACACAGGGTAGCGGGAGATTGAACAAAAAAATAAATAAATAAATAAACACTTTCCAAGGTATCCCTCATCTTATCTGGGAATTGAAACCTCGTAGACTCAAAGAGTGTGTTCCCAAAAATACACCAACACATAGCCTTTCCAACACGGGGAAACAACGGCGAGCATGATTTCACCAAGTACAACATGTTCCTAGATCAACATCCTTGTTGATCCTGGAACAACATTCCAATCAACCAATCAGAATTGAGGTACAACTTTTCAGAAAATATCTGCTTTAGGCTTGCAACCAGGGTTAGGGACTTCTACACTCTTGTTAATAAGCTATCATTTCCCACTGATTTTAGGAGTAAATTATGGGTAGGGTTAGGTTTAGGGGTAGGGATTGGGTTAAGTCCAAATTTTTTGACAATAATGTTGATCCAGGATCATCAAAAGATGTAGTATCCAGGAACATGTCTTACTTGGCAAAATCGCGGCAACCGGGAAACAACACTCTGGAATTTGTTTACACCACCCATAGAGGAGCTTAAGAACAAATACCATCACTGTCCGGGGCCAACCAGAAGCCGTGAATGACAGGGACTACAGACTCCTGAAGGCTTGGTTCACTGTCTTCAGAGCTGGAGATGAGGTGGGCCTGAAGACAGCTAGGGGAGCATCAAAGAGATCTCGAGAGAGTACTTCAGGAGGATAGCCCATCAATTCAGCGACAGCAGAGGCACTCGAAGCATGTAGCAGGGGATACAGACTATTATAAGCCCCCACCGCGGACCTGTGACAGCACCATCTCCCTGCTGAATGAGCCTTCTTCGCTCACTTTGAGAAACAAAACAGCAACACTGCACAGAAGACTCCACCCCATTTCCAGTGACCAGGTGATGACTCTGACCCCAAAGAGGATATCCTTCCTCAGGAACAACGCACGCAATCCTCCGGGTCCTGACGACATTCCTGGGTGTAGTGCAGGTGCACTGGAAATCACTGATGTCTTCACAGACATTTTCAACATCTAACTAAGTCAGGCTGTTGTCCCGACATGCTTCAAAGCTACCACCATCATTCCAGTCCCAAATATGCTGCCTCCATCCTCAACATGGCTCAACACTTCGCTGTGCAACTGGGTGTTGGACACTCTGACTGGTAGACCTCAGGCGGTACGGGTCGGTAGCAACACATCCAACACCATCACACTGAACACTGGGGCCCCCCAAAGATGTGTGCTGAGCCCCCTCCTCTTCACTCTGCTGACCCACGGCTACACACTGTCACACAACACCAACCTATTCATTAAGTTTGCGGATGACACAACTGTAGTGGGTTTCATTAGCAACAAAGATGAGACAAACTTCAGGAGCAAGGTGAGCCGCCTGGCCGGTGGTGCAGTGACAACAATCTCTCTCTGAATGTGGAGAAGACGAAGGAGATTGTTGTGACTTCAGGAGAGTGCACACTCAGCATGCTCTTCTGACTATCAATGGTGCGACTGTGGAGAGAGTGAGCAGCACCAAGTTCCTGGGTGTGCACATCACAGAGGACAACTCCTGGACTGACAACACCACAGCACTGGCCAAGAAAGCACAGCAGCATCTCTACTTCCTCCGCAAACTGAGAAGAGCCAGAGCCCCGGCCCCCATCACCTTCTACAGAGACACCATTGAGAGCATCCTGACTAGCTCACTGTGTGGTATGGCGTCTGCAACGTGACCTGCCGGAAAACCCTTCAAAGCACAGTGAGCAGCTGAAAAGATCATTGGTGTTTCTCTCCCCTCTCTCCAGGATATTTATGGAACCTATCTCACCTGCAAAGCCCTCTGCATCGCAGGTGATCCCACCCACCCGTCACACAGCAGCGTCTCCAGGCCAAGACCAGCAGACTTGAAGGACAGCTTCATTCATTTAAGCGGTCAGGAAGCTGAACTCCCTCCCGACTTTTTATGCTCTACTGTTAGTGTTATATGTATCCACCTAGAGTCTGAGATTGTCTGGTCTTGCAAATAATACTCCTCTGATTGTACTGCCCTTCTGTAGTAGTTTCACCATACCCTGTCTCTCTTTTGGTGAGCTTACCCATGTTGTCATATTGTTCATCATCCAAAACTATACTAACATCCATCCATTGCTAATCCCCATTGCCGTTTTATCAAAATCACCATCAAAAAAATACATTTAGTGTAGTTTACTTGTGTATGTGTGTGTAGTTTCATTGGAGTGAGTGAAATTTCTCGGGTTTCATTGAAAATATTTAAATTTGTGTTTAGAAGATAAATGAAAATCTCATGTGTATGGAATGACATTTTTGAATGAGTATGGGCGGGGGGGGGGGATATTTTCACTTTAACGTTAGCCTGAGTACTTCTTAAAGTTTAATACTTCCTATTGCATCTCCTGGATCTGAACCCATATTCTAAATGTATCTTGTATATGTATACAAGGGCTGATAAAATTAAGTCTGTTTACTACTGCTGTAAAACTGAAAGACATCAAAATTCAGCATGATGTTCAACCCGTCCAAACAAACAGAATCATTGTAGTTGTGTGCATGCTTGTACTTTGCACTTACTCCAGATTTCTCTTAACATGGGGACAGAAGATCTATCAATAAATGTGAAAACGAACTGTCGTTACTTATTTGAACAAGTAATACACACACACACACACACACATATATATATATACATATATATATATATATATATATATATATATATATATATATATATATATATATATATATATATATATAAACAAAAAAAGTAGTTACTAGAAGAAAGTAATCTGATTATGAAATGCGTGTTACTTGCAACGTCTCACCCACAACACTGTAGGAATATACTCTGTTTTGCTTGCATGATTGGAAAGAATAATAGATGTTTACATTAAGGATTTAACACAAATGAATCAATTCCCCTAACCCCAGCACATATTGTATAATGGCTTTTCCTGCCATTAGAGCACTTTGAAACATTTTTAAGATTTAAAAAGAACTGCACAATAATGACCTATTTATTTCAGAGATTATTATAATATATATACTTTATATAAAAAAATGGCAATAGTTAGAAACACAAATAACTATAAAAGCTCTTTTAATGACAGACTTGAGATAAAGGAAGAGTATGCATTTACAAAACATGAGATAAGAATCTCTTTGTCACGTGAATAATTAGGAATGTACATTTGAAATTCAAAATTAACATATTCTAATTTATTTGCTAGAGAGGTGGTAATAAGTACATATTTACAGGTTTATGTTTTTTCCTTTGATAACAGTGACATATCTCCTTGATGATGCTTTATTATATGTGATCTTGCTTGATTCCACTGAACAAATGTCTTTCCACATTTACTACATCCAAATGGCTTTTCACCTGTGTGAATTCTTAAATGCTCTGCGAGATGCCAGCTCTTAGAGAACCTTCTGCCACAAAATATACAGGCGTAATTTCGATCACATTGGTTCAAAAGCATGTGGTTTTTCAGGCTCTTTTGACGTTTGAATGACCTTTCACATATCTTGCAATGGAAAGAAAACTTCTCAGGGCCCTGAGCAGAGAGACTTAATCTTGTAGATTGCCGTGAGTTTGCGTTCACATTTACACTGTCCGGCTGCAGAATTATTTCCACATGGGAGAACTGTGAGCTCACTGGTTCTTCGGTCTGATTCTTTGCTCGTCTTTCTGTAGGGAAAGAAATGTCTACAAATGTGATTATTGATTAAAAACACAATGGTGTTATGGGTTACTCAATAAAGCAATATAATTGCATTCTTTGGACTAAAGAACCAATTTAAGACATCTTTCGGTACACTTAATAAATACCCCAGTGACTCAAATACTGCGTTTATTTTTCTTTTACACCCAAAGCAATCACATTGCTTCATGAAACTATTGGGAGTCACACATATCATTTACCTTTGGACCAAGAAAGTTTCACATGGGTGGATAAATACCAGGTAAGATTTTACGGAGAAAGCAATAAATAGTGTGGTAATCACCTGTATGGAGTCTCTCATGTTCTTTCAATTGAAATTTGGATTTAAAACGACTCCCGCATGAAACACAGCAGAAAGGCGCCATGTTCCGATGCACCAGCATGTGTCTCTGTAAACTTCCTTTGGTGCTGAAAGACTTGCTGCAAATCTTGCACATTGAGGTGTTCTGGTGATTTTGAACCTTTTGTAACACCTCATTAGAGGTTTCAATGTAACCTTGAAGAGACGGTGGGTCTTGTACTGGAATTTCAGCATGACAGTTGCTGCCTGACTGCCCTGCAGTTGAGTTTGATTCACCGGTGTGATTATCACACTGCTCTGACTTAACTGTGAAGGATGACTGTGGAAATGTGCCACCGCTATCTTCATTGTTCAACAGCACATTTGGCAAAAGTGAGAGGGGCTGATGAGGTCCCTGACATTTAAAATCTTCAGAAAGGTGCAAAGTAGTGGTAGAAGCTTCATGAGTCAAAGGCTCATGGGACATCAGAGTGGCAACCTCCATCTTTACTCGTATTTCTGAGAGCTCTGAACCCACTGGACCTTGCAGAACTCCATCCTGCTGAGTATCTGTGTGACATGAAGCACAAAATTACTTTTTACCTGTATAACAGACAAACGAATGAATATCAATGTTCAAGTCAACACAAAATGCCATTCACGATACTTTTTCTGATAAAGGGTCAAATACCTTACAACTTTTTCAGACAGACCTCGATCTACAGAAAACTGTAAAGTGTACAGTTTAATGAGAAAAGACTCATTAAAAATACTCAAAAGATATTTTAGCTTCATAGCAATGCAACCCTGTACATTGCAAGTAAATCACTCACATATGTGACTAAATCTTCGCTCTGGGTGACTAAATAATTGACTAATAAATTCTTATATTTAACTCGCCAGTGTGCGAGGCTAATTATGAATTTGGCATACATACACTCAGAGTATGACTTTCCATCAAGCGATCTGTATGACATGTTGACATACTGCAAATTCTATTGTGAAGCCATTGCTTTGCTGATCGCACTGTTTCTTAGACATGCACAAAGAGAGTCATACAGTACATACCAAGCTAAATCAACAAGCTAAATGTGAAAAATATCCATTCCTTTGGTGTATTTTCCTGTCAAAATAACGGAGTTTACTTAATTATTCAGCTTTTAAGAATAAGCAGAAGAAATGCCGGTTTATTCAGTAGTGGGAGTAGGCAATAGGCTGACAACTTGATAAATATTTATGAACCCAGAAGCTCATTAATGCTTGGTGTGTTGTATATTGTTAGTATTAGTAAAAGTATTAGTAGTATTATCATAATAGCAATACTTAACACTAATCATTTTTGTTTTTTGTACAGAGACCATTAATGACCATAAATTCAGTTAAAATGACAAATATTTATACATGGTTACCAAGTTTCATTAAATAGTGCTCAATTATCATAATATAATGCTTGCTTGATTTACTGATTAAGAAGCGTGTGTGTGTGCGTGTGTGTGTGTGTGTGTGTGTGTGTGTGTGTGTGTAACAAAAACTTGTAATCACCACATGCAATAACCTAGAACACTGTCTAAGACTTGATGGTTGCTCTGTCAATTCTTCGTCATCAGTTAGGAACCTAGGTGTGCTACTTGATCGCAATCTTTCCTTAGAAAGACACGTTTCTAGCATTTGTAAAACTGCATTTTTCCATCTCAAAAATATATCTTAATTATGGCCTATGCTCTCAATGTCAAATGCAGAAATGTTAATCCATGCATTTATGACTTCAAGACTATTGTAGATTGTTAGACTATTGTAATGCTTTATTGGGAGGTTGTTCTGCACGCTTGGTAAACAAACTACAGCTAGTCCAAAATGCAGCAGCAAGAGTTCTTACTAGAACCAGGAAGTATGACCATATTAGCCCGGTCCTGTCCACACTGCACTGGCTCCCTATCAAACATCGTATAGATTTTAAAAAATTGCTTATAACTTTAAAAGCCCTGAATGGTTTAGCACCTCAGTATTTGAATGAGCTCCTTTTACATTATACTCCTCTACGTCCGCTACGTTCTTAAAACTCAGGCAATTTGATAATACCTAGAATATCAAAATCAACTGCGGGCGGCAGATCCTTTTCCTATTTGGTGCCTAAACTCGAACACTGTTCAGGAGGCAGACACACTCTTGGAGTTTCTTACACACAACACACTAATATGCTTCTAATATCCAAATCCATTCAAGGATTTTTAGGCTGTATTAATTAGGTAAACCGGAACCAGGAACACTTCCCATAACGCACAATGTACTCACTACATCGTACGAAGAATGTCATCTACGCTAATATTAGTCTGTTCCTCTATTATTCCGAGGCCACCGTAACCACCAGATCCAGTCTTTATCCAGATCAGAGGGTGGATCAGCATCTAGAGACGACCTCTACAGCCCTGAACCACAGGAACCTGACAAGTCCTCTGCACAAACTGACCTGTGCTGCAGTCTGGAATTAAACCACACCATGCCTCTGTCATCTGATTAAAAGATGAGATTATTAATGTTATAAGTAACATTAAGAATAACTTTTAAATTGTTACTAATATTTCAGGAGAAACATTTACTAGACTGAAGAAACTTACCTGTTATTTCATATCGTACATACCAACAAGTATTTGAAAAATGTGTATTATTATTCCTTTGCAATATGTTTTGGTGCACAAAATTAAATCTAGTTTATTTATTTTATATTAAATCTACTTTTTAAGATCATAAAACTAAACATTTAAATAATTTGCTAAGAGATATTATGAGATATAGAGTGATTTTTTGCAAATAGTCTGTTAAACTGTAAACATTCAAAATCTTAAAATCTTTTTTGCCATATAAATACCATCTGCATATTTTTTTTGCCCAGATTGGGGCGCTGAATAAAACTAAGGTGAGCTCCGTATTTGTTATACTATTATTTCAAATGTCAGGCTTTACAGGGTTCAATTTAAGGTTTGGCGTTGATAAATATATAAAAATATATAAATTATAGAATATGCTGATTTTTTTTATAAATTATACAAATATGGTATATATATATATATATATATAGCATATTTACACGGACCAAGAAAATCAAACTCGTTTATAGTGAATGTTTGACTGACCATGGCATGTTTCAGTAAGAGCGCTCCTCAGACAATAATTCTCCTGCTTCAGGCGCTCGATCTCCTGCTCGTATTCAATTATGTTGTCTTTGAGAGCGTTTAATATTTCTTCGGCTACTGCTGTCATGCGCTTCATTAAAAACGAACGAATAGACCCAAGTCCCATCTTTATATTTGTTTGTGTTTCAAACTCTCTCTTCCGTCAATTTGCTGCTGCTTCTGTTTCTGTTTATTCTTCTTCTTTTGGATTTTACGGCAGACTAGACGCTCAAAGGAGTATTGCTGCCCTCTTCAGTCCATTTGAAGAACTGCGCCTAGAGATTAAATTATTTTAGTTAGGTGTAAACAGCCTTTGTTGTTTCATAGTGCTTCTTATTAATAATTGATTTTAAGGATTAAATGAAACTCCAGATTCCAGCACTTCTCCTTTTGATGTTTTATTGAGGTTAGCAAACCAGCTAAAATGCTGAATTACCACTGCCAACTGGACAGGGGTGTGAAGCTTTGACAGAGAGGAGATGAAAAACACTCATCCGATTTGAATATTCATCCTACTTAAATCCATCCATTTAAAGCGGTTGTTTTAAGATTAAGGTTTAATATTATCTTGTATATTTTTTTTTTTTTACAAATTATATATTGTAATGTAAAGCTAATGCACATTTATCTGTGCAAACTTTTCTCTTTCTTCTTGTCTTGCAATGTTATGTTACATGCTCAACTCTTCTTCACCACAGTATCCAAACAATCCAGTTTCATGTTTCTATGTTCTTCTTAGTAATGGCTGATTTAAACTGGAGGAAAGCGTTTATGGTATAAATATTGTCTCTCCCTAGTTTCCATTATGCTGCCATTTTTTCCCTTTTTTTTCCTATTGTTATTATTCTTTCTTTTTTTCTGCCCAAAGTGTGGAAAGGGTTTTTCTTGATCAAATCATGACAAAAAGCAGCTCGCTGTCATCAATCTTCATCCTCCAAAAAATAAATATTACATTTGAATACAATGCAAATGTGTGCAAATTCAAATATTAAAGCAAACAAAAGATAACTCTGCTTTTCTTCCAGAAGTGGTTTTATTCTTTGAAATTTTATTTAGAAAATATTAAAAGAAATACATATCCGTTTAGTTTCTGGTTCTTTAGTAAAGGGCCTATAATCCCAGCCATATGAGGCTCTCAGTCTGCTACTTGCATGAATTAAATTTCACATGTTTTCAACAGCTGAAAAGCAAATATTGGTTGCATGCATGATGTTAGTTTTTTTATCCACCAAAACTAGGGTGACCATATGCGCCGTTCATACGGGACACGTCCCAGCCAGAATTTTAATAATGCCTTAAACATCCAGAGCAGCTTGACCAATAACATGCAGGTATTGTATGCAGTCGACCAATCGTGGGGCTGCGTGTGAGAAGGTGAGATCTAGAGGGAACAATCAAAGCTATGCAAATATGCGCACGTGTTTGTTCGTTCGATTGACTTAAGCGTCGCTGCACACAAATCCCAAAAAAAACCAAAAAAACAAAGTGCGCCACAATCCTTCAAGTCAAACGAACGAACATACACGTAAAAGCGATTCAAAAGCATAAGGAGCCGTCTGCTCTGCTCTTTATAGCTCTCATGATTCACAACAATCAATCTGCATAGTACAAATAGCCAAAACCTGGATATTTTAGGCAATATTAAAATCCTGGCTGGGACGTGTCCCGTATGAATGGCGCATATGGTCACCCTAACAAACAATAGTCTGTAGCATCTAGGTTTATTATACTTTGTTATTAGCAATAAAAATAAGTGCCTCATCAGTTCAATATCTATAGTGAGCTGTTGGTTTTCAGAAATGTCTGTTTTGAGTGAGGAAAAGAAGGGTTGAGTTCTGGTTTTACTGGCAGAGGGATACAGTGAGCATCAGTTTGCTTCCATCCTTAGAATTTCATACATTGCATACACTGGAGACAACGAAGCTGTAGATCAGCAGAGAGTGAAGGTAAAGTCTGTGTCTCGCGATCCCCACGCCCCCCCTTATCCTCCCCCAGCGTGGGTTGACTTAAACGGCCAGCTTGAAGAGCAATCTGGATAGCTGTTGTTTGGGAACAGATTTTATTCCATTTGTAGAAAATTGTGTATTTATTCATTGTGGCAAGATCTGCCCTAGTTTTTAGTGTGTGAATTATAAGGAATAAATTGGATTTTAAGGATTCTAAAATATCTGTTTGGCTCTAGTTCCTGGGATTCTGTTAGTGTGTAGAGGGGCACTTCTGACATCCTCTTTGTGGCGTAGTCGGCAGGTTCCCAGCAACATGAGCCAACAGAATGATGACGGGCAGTCAGGTAGTAATATAACAGTTCCACCTATCTAGCCACTAATTATGCCCTGTTTTTTTAGTGAGTCCTGGGCCCCTAAGTTCGCTGGGGAGCGACATAGGTTTGGAGAATGGCAGACCCAGATGAGAGCCATGCTGCGTGCCCAACCCCTGAATGGCCAACAACAGGTAGATTTTGTCTTTAGTACACTGGATGGAGAAGTCCGACGGGAAGCAGCCCTCCTACCGGATGCGGACCGTGCCGATGGTGAGAAAGTCATAGAGGCCTTAGGAAGAATTTTTGGGGATACAGCCACCCATGCACAGTGACGTGCAGAGTTCTATAAATGTCACCAGGGTCCAGATGAGGGCGTCAGTCTATTTGGCTTGAGGCTACGAGAATGCTATGCTAGGTGGTGCGCCACCGAACGGAATGCTGCCATGGACGAAGATGCCCTATTACGCGCCCAATTGGTGTTGGGCCTTCGGACAGGACCAGTGAGACATGAGTTACAGCGACTTTTGCGAAGGGACGAGAGGCTAACATTTCAGGCTGTCCTGAAAGAAGCTCTTGTATTGGAAAGGGAGTTAGACAGCTCCCCTGCTGAAGCAGAGGCTCATACTATTCGTACCCAGATAGTTTCTTCTGATGCAAGGGGTGGACGTAAGTCTGACCTGGATGACCTCCGAGAGACCCTGAAGTCCGAGCTGCGGGATGAGCTGGCGGCGCAATTAAAAACCCTTAGTAGCAAATTGGTAGAAGAACTGCGGAATCAATCTCCCTATGTGGCTCCGGTAGTTAGCCAATCAGCCATTCCTGGGACCCGGCAGGCTCCTCTTCCAGTGCGACGTCAACGTCCACCTCCATCCACCATGAATTATCAGTGGGACGTACATGGCCGGCCAATCTGTCTGGATTGTGGTGAAGCAGGTCATATACAAAGATACTGCCCAAGACGAGGACAATCAAACTCATGCAGGGTATCCATCCAGGGGTGGTGGCTTCCCGGGCTGCTGTGGCGCCAACTGAAGGTAATTTATGGGAGAAGGCCTTTGCAGTGTGTCGATGAATACAGCAGAAGGGGCTAACAGCATTGGGACATGGGGTGGCAAAGCTAACTAAGCAGCCTTCTGTTGTTATTCCTCCTCAGACAGAGATGGTGCTGTGGTTTCGAACGAGTGATGAAGTGCCTAGAGAAAACTGTACAGTGCTGATTGAACCATTGGCAGATGAGGAGTCAAGTTGTTGTACAGCACACACTATTGCTGTAGTGCATGATGGCCCCCTACCTTTGAGGGTCTGCAATCCAACTATGTTCCCTGTAGAGGTCCCCCAGCATCGTCCAATTGCAGAGCCTGCCACCCGAACACATCATTGGGCAGAGGGAGCTTATACTAACACCGGGCAGCCCTGGAGTGGTCGAAGTTGGGGTCAGCACTGTCTGTGCCGATCCCCCCACTTTACCATCTGGCCTGGAACAAGAGGGTGCTGCATTACACCAGGAGCAGCGCCAACGCCTGCAGGAGTTGTTGATGAAATGGCGTTTCATCTTTGCGGCGCATGATGAGGACTTTGGCCACACTAATATCGTGAAACATCAGATCAACACCGCGGTTGCCCCTCCTAGCCATGAGCGATACAGACTAGTCCCACCCTCATTATATCCCGAATTAAAGAGCTTGTTGAAGAATATGCTGGATGGTGGGGTCATCAGGGAGAGTTCTAGCCCGTGGGCTGCACCAATCGTACTCATAAAAAAGAAGGATGGGTCCTGGCGATTCTGTGTAGATTACCGGTTTAACTCTGCCACGCATAAAGATGCTTACCCCATCCCCCGCATCAAGGAGTCTCTGACTAGTCTCAAAGGTGGCTACTGGCAAGTTGAGGTGGACGAGCGGGACAGGGAGAAGACTGCCTTTACCACCCCTCTAGGGCTATGTGAGTTTGAGCGTATGCCCTTTGGGCTTTGTAACGTGCCAGCAACGTTCCAAAGACTCATGCAGCACTGTCTTGGGGAATTTTTGAATGAATCACTATTAATATACCTCGGTGATGTCATTGTGTATTCATCAAGCTTCAATCAGAACCTTCAGGACTTGGACAGAGTGTTTGAGCGACTCAGTGGCCATGGCTTAAAACTCCAGCCCAGAAAGTGTCGATTATTCAAGAAACAAGTGACCTATTTGGGACATATAGTAAGCTCAGAAGGGGTAGCCACTGACCCTGAGAAGACTGCAGTCATCCAGGCCTGGACTGCCCCGCAGAATGTCCGCTAGGTCCTGTCCTTCCTTGGATTGGTGGGATATTACCGTCGGTATATTCCTGGGTTCGCAAAGATTGCTGCTCCCCTCCATGGCCTGTTAAGCGGCATGGCAACCGCCCACAAGACTGCACCCATCCATTGGACCACAGAGTGTGAACAGGCATTTCAACAGCTGAAGGAAGTTTGGTGAGTCCTCCCATTTTAGCTTATGCTGATTTCAACCTACCTTTCCGTTTATACACGGACGCGAGCCTGGAGGGTCTGGGTGCAGTGTTGGCCCCAGTGTTAATTTTGACACGAAATTTTAATTTAGTTTTAGTCTTAGTCTTTTGACTATAATTCTTTCAGTTTTAGTCAAGTTTTAGTCATCTGATTTGTTTTAATTTTAGTCTTATTTTAGTCGACTAAAATTGCTTGGTATTTTAGTCGACTAAAACTGCTTGGTATTTTAGTCGACTAAAATAAGACTAAAATCAATAACAGATTTACTAGACAATTTTTTACAGCTGGTATAGGAAACAACTTAACCAAAATATATAAAACACAAATTCAACTTTATTTCAACACAACTGTGTCTTTATTTCGATTCAAAAGCTTTTATGCAGCAACAAACACTGTCATGATAATGTAAACAATAACTAGCTGCCAATTGACCATCAATAAAAGAAAAATAACGTTAGGTCCAGGACCTTAAAGCTTACAGCTGAGCTGAACAATAAGTGCATACATTTAAAGTAAATATTTAATAAGTTGGCAGCTAGGTGGATAAAAAAAGTAACAAGATTTTATAAGGTATTCATTTGTCTAGCAATATTGTATGTTTTAAATACTACAATATTGCTAGATTTGTATGTATAATGATAGGATGTGAACATTCATGTTTTACATGACTAATATAGAAATATTTGTGATATTGTCAACAAGTAGAACATTATAAAATATACTAAACATTAGTATTAATCAAATGTATTTATCATGATATTACGTATTAGTATTGTGCTCGCATCTAATTTGAAGAAGGGGCTATTTTACTGTACTTTTCAGTTCGTAATATTTAATGCTACAACATCTACGCACTGCACTATTCCAATTTTGCTTAGCTCAATAAACAAAAGAACATCGTTGTAAAATTACATTTGAGAAAATGTCCGGGTGGCTCGTCTGTAAATGTCTTTTCAAATTGGTTGTGTTCTTGCCACGAATGAGCGCTCTGCGTGCTTTACACTTTGTTTTGTTTTGTTCGTCGTCAAACGTGAAGTGAGCTGTGGACATTTTGTCGCTCTTTTAGACAGTAGGGACTTTAAGCAACAGCTGCGAATGGAACGGCTACAGCGACCGGAAGTTTGCCGTCACACCGCTGTAGCCAAGAACGTAAAAGTCACTAAGGTACGGTAAAACAGAACAGTGCAACGCAGCATTAATTCATTTATTGAGATCCAAAAAAATATATAATTTAAAAAAGCAAGAGAAGGATTGCTTTTGGCGTTAAATGACAATCTTTTGTCAGAAGAGGAGTTTTTAATATTGTATGATGTAAATAAGTCTAAAAACATAACATTTATTTACCTATCCTCTCACGTTGTAGCGACTCCGGCAAATCAGCTGTTCTCCCGTAGTAGACCGTTAAATTAGAACATCACAAAGTAGCAGTTAAATTCGCGCAGGCGCTATACAACGCCAGAATGGCGTTGCCGTTCCACCAGAGGCTGTTGCTTAAAGTCCCTTCACCTCTTCGAATGCCGACTTCCCGGGAGCTCATAAAAACTGAAAACCTTCGCTTCACGTCTCAATAAGTCAGGCTCTGATTGGTTCTCTTCTCTAATGCAGTCTGTTCTGTTTTGCCGGTTATTTTGCTCATTCCTCGCATCTCTACCGTCTGCTGATTTGATTTTCGTCACAGTCTATTTTCGTCTCGTCCTTCATTCGTTGACGATAATGTCAATCAATTTAGTCATAGTTTTAGTCTCCATCAGTGCCTTCTATTTTAGTTTTCGTTTCGTTTTCGTCGGCAAAAATATATTTGTGACGAAAATAATGACGAAAATATTTAGTCAACGAAATTAACACTGGTTGGCCCAGGTTCAGGATGGAAAGGAATGTGTCATTGCCTATGCCAGTCGAAGTCTCCACCCTACTGAAAGGAACGACCAGAATTACAGCTCGTTCAAGTTGGAGCTACTGGCCCTTAAGTGGGCACTGACCGATAAGTTCAAAGACTATCTGTGGGGAATGGAGGTAGAAGTCTTTACAGACAATAATCCACTCGTGCACTCGGAGACGAACGAGTTTTCGTTTCGTTTTCGTCGGCAAAAATATATTCGTGACGAAAATAATGACGAAAATATTTAGTCAACGAAATTAACACTGGTTGGCCCAGGTTCAGGATGGAAAGGAATGTGTCATTGCCTATGCCAGTCGAAGTCTCCACCCTACTGAAAGGAACGACCAGAATTACAGCTCGTTCAAGTTGGAGCTACTGGCCCTTAAGTGGGCACTGACCGATAAATTCAAAGACTATCTGTGGGGAATGGAGGTAGAAGTCTTTACAGACAATAATCCACTCGTGCACTCGGAGACGGTGAAGCTTGGCGCGGTAGAACAATGGTGGGCAGCCCAGCTAACCAACTTCAAGTATACAATCCGATACCGTCTGCTAATAGGGACTGCTAACTGTAATGCTGACGTGCTATCTAGACTTCCAGGGGAACAACAAGAGGTTATGACCTTGCTGGTGGGAGCAAAGTCAACTGAAGGGGAGGATTTTACAGAACAATCTGTGTGGTACAAACGACAACGTGAAGACCCTGACTTAAGTCAGTTGCTCTCCTGGAAACAACAGGGTCGACCCCCTCCTGTAGAAGAACAGGTTGGACTGAGTGCGGGACTCCAGCAGCTCTTACGTAAGTGGGACCAGAATGAAGTAGGCCAGGATGCCCTTCTGAGAATAACCAGAACGGAGGGAAATATGGGTCCTGTAGCCAGATCTTGGTTCCCAGTGCCCATACGAAAACTCTGTGGCAGGAATACCGCATAGAAGGTGGCCATCCTAGTGCAGAGAGAACACTCTCCCTGCTGAAGAAGTGCTTTTTCTGGTATTGGATGAGACGGGACTCGATTGTGTGGGCTGCTGAATGCCCTAGGTATGTGGTGTACAAAGCAGGCCCCGAGGTAAGAGCACCCTTGGTGCCCATAGAGCAGAGGTGCCCAACCCTGCTCCTGGCGATCAACTGTCCTGCAAAGTTTGGCTCCAACCCTAATCAAAAACACCTGCCTTTAATTTTTAAGTGAGCCTGAAGACCTTAATTAGTTGCTTCAGGTGTGTTTGATTAGGATTGGAGCTACACTTTGCAGGACAGTCGATCGCCAGGAGCAGGGTTGGGCACCCCTGCCATAGAGACTTCATATCCATTTCAGATGGTAGGCATTGACTTTTTGTCATTGGGTCATCCAGGAGACACGCATCTCTATATTCTGGTAATGACCGATTTGTTTTCAAAATACGCTCTTGCAGTGCCCACAAGGGATCAAACCGCTGCCAACTACTGCTAAGGCAGTATGGAAGAACCTGTTCCAGGTGTATAGGAGCCTGGAGTACATCCTCTCGGACAGCTCTGCAGCTTTCAGCAGCTCTGTCTCTTGTATGGATGCCGGATGAAGCGTACTAAGGTGTACCATCCGCAGGGTAATGGAGCCTGTGAGAGATTTAACCAGACACTCTTGAAGCTCCTAGGAACCTTAACAGATGAGGCACAGTTCCAGTGGCCATCGAGATTACCTGCCCTTCTTCAGGCGTACAATAATACTCCACATGGTACCACTGGATTCACTCCTTCTATGTTGTTTTTGGAAGACATGCAAGGCTCCCAGTAGATTGGATTTACGAGGCTGGGCCGGTGACCAAGCGTCAGACCTTTAATGGATGGGTCCAGTCCCACAACCGGGTACTTAGCCAGGCATACAAAGTAGTCCAAAAACATACCTGGCAGAGGCAGCAAAATGATAAGGCTCGTCGGGATCAGAGAGCCAAGGCATTGGACCTCCTAGTTGGGGAGCGTGTTCTCCTTAGGCACTTCCGTCGGCGAGCCCATGGAAAGCTGGCACCTCGATGGCGACCAACACCCTTTGTGGTAGTTTCCCAACTGCGCCCAGGCCGACCGGTATACCTGATTCATCCAGAAGGTGAGGAAGGTCCTATTCTTACTGCTCATAGGAATAACTTGCGCGTGTGTCCAGTGTCTTTTCCACAGCTGCCAGCCAATGAACCGGCGCGATCCATCCAGGTGGAAGGAATATCTTGGCCATAGGGGGGTGGTAACAATCGTGGATACAGACCCCTGGTATTCTGGAGCACTCGGCCCCCACCAGTACCTGAGGTAACTGTTCCAGACCCTCCACCACACTTGGAATTACCTCAATTAGAGGAGGTGGAGGCAACTAGCAGCAACCCCGACTCTCAAGGGAGGCCCAGTACAGCCCCTTAGGTACATGATGGTCCAGCAGAGATGGAATGTCCACCATCAGAAGCCCCTGCAGAAGAGTCCCTAGGGCCACGTCGCTCCCAGCGATCTACACAGGGCACCCGGCCATTGAGGTACCAAGTGGTGACATAGTCGGGACGACTTATGTTAAAGTGGGGGGGTAGCTGTCAGATGGGGAAAATGTAAAGTGGGTTGAGGGATAGTATGGCTCCCTTGTAATGGGTGTGTTTTAATTTGATTGCAGTGAGATGCAGTGTAGGGTGCAGTGTCAGTGTGTAAAGATATTGGGCAGGTGTGATGTGTGTTTATAATGAGCACGTGTGTTAACGTTGTTTTGTTGGAAGCCTACTGTGGGTGTGTAATGGACTACTACAGGTGATCCCCATTGACTAAATAGCTGCCACACCTCCTGATCATTATAATCATAAACTTATAGCTCTATAAAAGCGATGGAAACTTACGATGCAGGAGAGTCCGGACGCTGATCTATCTTTCCTACGCGGGTGCTCCTTGGCTAGCAAACAGCATGATCGATCGAAGATCGCACGCAAGTATTCCTATAAAGGGACATTCTTTTTTTCCCTCTCGTAATCCATTGCTTGATGCCGATGGTCTAGCGCTCGCTGTAGTTGCTTTGCTGAGGACTTTTTGCTGATTCTTTATTGGACAGAAAGCTGCCAAGGCACACTGGAGTCAGGCCGCCTGCTAGACAGCTCAAAGGAGTGGAAGGCGTCATCCCCATCCTGGACAGGAAAGTAGTTTTTCTGCACTCGTCCAGGAATGAGAGTTTGAGCTCTGTTGTGGTTTTGTCTTTTATTGATTTGCCATATTACTCCTTGTTTGGGTCTGAGAAGATACGTTGCCGGTGGTGAAGACGTTTCCGGGATTCCCCGCTCTAACGTGTCTTCATATGGCCACGCCTCCAGGGAACCCCTGTGTCTCGCGATCGCCATGTGGTGTCGCATTCTCTAAACAAACTTTTTAATTAAGAAATCGGTGCCAATTTGTTTCTACTTCAATCACTGGGTCAAAGGCAAAAATACATTGCTACAGGTAAATCATAAATTTGTGGACTATTCAATAACTTCCTTCCCATTTTTGTAGATCTTTTTTAATTGTGTAAGGATAAAAAAGCCATTTAAATGTCATATGTTCAGGTACACAATCCTCTCACAAAACAGGCAGCACAACTAATGGAAGATTAATAAAGACATAATGCTATGTAACCCTGAGTACAATATTTCCATGACATTATATGTTTTAAAATATGTAAACATGATTGAAATAGATCATTGTAGTTTCTGAAATTGAGGTAGGAATAACTTTTCTTTGCAGGTGCATTTCACTTGCGCTTGAAATAAATCTCTCAAAGGGAGAATTTCTCTCACAAATGGCAACATTTGAGACCAGTTGTGAATGAAGAAATTTAGGCTGTAAAAAATATGCTCTCAACATTCTGTGACCGAATGTGTGGGAATGTTTGCATGTTTGAATAATTCACAGAAATTCGTAAAGAAACGATGCTATCACACCAACCCATTTTAGACATAACAATAACATAAGAACAAAAAGAGAATCAAACAGAGGAGTTTATCTATGAATGACATTTAACAAAGAAAATCTCTCCACTGATTTTTTTTTTTTCAACAATTAGCCTTCTGTTCAAAACATCGGTGAAACATCTTCATCCTCCTGACTCCTGACTATCTGGTCCTATTCTCTATCATTTCTGATTAGAACACTTTCTCTGGGCTACAGATGTAAGCCAGATTCTTAAATGCTGGTCCAAGATCAGAGAGCTTCTCGGGGTCAAACTCATTCATAGGCAGGTCTATGGGATCCAGGTCTACAAAATTATCAGGGTTGTCCTCAAGGGCATAAAGCTGAGGCTCGTAATCAAGCAACTCATTTTCTAGGCAATGTATTGAATGCAGCCTCTGAAAATTGAGAAAGAATTATGTTTAGTCAATGAATTAATAAATGTTGAATTAATCTCTTGCGTGCCTGGGTGGAAACCTGAAGGCGAATGTACCTGCGAGAGCAAGCGTTGTAAAGTTGAGCAGCTGATGAAATAGGCACCCTGTCGTCTTTGTGAGCTCCTCCTGCTAAATGTTGAACCCTTAGGGTATAAGAATATTCCTGTATATTACTGATTTTAAGATTTCATAAGTTTCACTGAACAGTCACAAGTTTAAACATGTCATAAAATGATAAAGGTTTACCTGGTAGCGGTTGCCACTCTGATACTGGTTAGACATCCATGTCTGATGGAACAGAAGACAGTACAGTAAATACTGAACCTCTACTTTTAATTTCAAAGGATATTTGATTGTGACAGTTTCATAAATGAGATATTGAACTGCTGTATTACCTCACTGGAATAGCACTGTGATCTGTCTCTAGACCAGCACTCATCGATTTCCACTGGGAGACTCGGAGCGGCCATAATTTTGCGAGATACCTGTAATCAACAAATAAAATTAATACAATACAATGCTTTGTAGTGTAAAGAATGACAGTGGCTCTTTAAGGATTTCTTAGTTATTCCCAAGACCTCATTATGCAACAAATATAAATGTTTACCCTCTGAATGTCAGCTGTCTGTTGAACTCCATAATTGACAAGAGTTGTGTCCTTTGAGTGACTTACAGATGTGTTCTTCAGTAGAATAGTCGGGACCTTCATGAATGTGGAGTAATAGAGTAAACCTGTATTAGACTTCACTGTGAAAGTGCCATTTAGCTTTTCATTAGAAATCTTAATGAAGGTATTACCACACAATCAGTGCCAGGTTTCTCTATGTTAGAAGGCAGAAGGGCATCTTCTAAGACATCGTCTACCTGCGCCAGAGACTTCACAGTCCCACAAGAGCAAGTGAGAGACAGCAACAGACATGCTAAAAGGAAAAGTGGCTTTCAGATTCAACATGCTTTTTCATCTTAAAAACAACAAGTTATAACATAGTGCACATACATTTGTGTATAATTCTTATGGAAAATCATGATTTCAGGTGTATACTTGTTTCATTCAGCTTGGATTAAACAAAAGCTAACAACATTACCCCCAAATATATATATATATATATATATATATATATATATATATATAGATTGTTTTTTTAAGAAACTATTTTGTTTAAATAGTGTTTTAACTCAACTCCGATTTGTTGTTGGGCAGAACGCACTGCAGAAATTACAGTGGGTTATTTATATCATTGTATTATTAGTACAAAACAGAAAATATTATACATATTTTAAAAATAATATATAGTTCCTATCATGCTTTGCATAGGACAATGAGAGTAACATTTTTGGGGGAATTTGGTATTCTTATTTTAGTATTATGTTTTGCTTTGAAACTACATAATTTGGTCACGTCAAAATAACTTAATATATTAAATTTATATAATAATTATAATATAAAAGTTAGTTAACTGTCCTCCTGCCACAATAATAGTAGGACAACACAGGATATAAAATGTATTTATCAAATCAATTAAAAGGGAATTTATCAGAATCCTGTGCTCACCCAAAATCATCAGCGCAGCAAGGATGGTAATTCCTTTCATGCCACTTCCCACTTTTTGCTGTGTGTTACGCTGCGTCAGACAGTTTGGTGAAACCACACAATCACACAAAGCAACAGAGAGGTTCTGGAGGACAAACCTGCCCTGTTTATCAGAGATTTTCACAATCAGTGTGTACAGACTGGTATGAACACTTTTATCCTTCACCAAATGCACTGTGCTACCTAAAAGACACAGAAAAAAAAAATATGAAAGGTGACTGATGACTCTTGCCTAAGAGTTTAGTAAAAGGCTAATCTAAAGTTGAAAAGACTATATGAGGTTCTATATAAAGCATCATATAAACTCTTTTTTAACTTATTTACCATGACTGGGGTCAAAGCTCCATTCTTTCTTATGATCTCCTACTATTTCAAAACTGAACGGGCCGCTGTACGGATCTCCATCGAGGTCAAAGGCAGTGATCTCTGCATGTGACACTTCATCAGACTGACAGACAGAAATCATGTTCTCCTTTAAAAGGGGCACATTGTCATTTTTGTCTTCAACGTAGATCTGAATGGTAGCAGTGCTTGTCATTGGAGGATGGTCATCTGTCAATTAAATGATAAAAAATGAAAAAAGAGGTAATAATAGTTTTAGCTGTAAACTATGTAGGTATTGTAGGTATTGTCTCTTTCTATAGCTCAAGATGCTGGAATAGGCTCTAGCATCCCTCAGACCCTACATACAGTAGGACAAGCAGTTTGGAAACATGGGGGATGGATGGAGGATGAATGTAGTTGTTACCAGTTTATTTGCAAGCCAAATGCAAATATGTATATATATATATAGTATTACCCTTCTCTGTCACAAGGACAGTGAGTGTATAAGTCCCATTGTTCACATGACTTGACTCTCTGTCCAAAGACTCTTTTACAAATATTTCCCCAGTTCTTTGGTCTACTCTGAACCAGCCAGCAGGATCCTGATCAATAGAATACCTGGAAGAAAAAAAAAGTTTATTTTCAACAGACACATTCTGTCACGATCACCAGCTGGAGTGCCTTTGATAACCACCAGATGGCACGCCATCGCAGACCTCGGTCACTCATTCTTGGACATCTTTTCCCATAACCCTTTGCACGGACTCCTCTACACTCATTGATTGTCTGGTTAACCCTTTCTGCTCACTCTGTTTAAGCCTGGTTCATTTTGGCATGCATTGCTAAGTCTTGTATGTGCCATAACTGCAGTTCTAAGCATTGTATCCTTGTTATTCTTGTTATTCTGCCTGTTTCCTGGATTACTCTGGTTGCCTCAGCCCCTTACTCTGTTGCTGTTTTGGATTGCCTGTTTGTGTATGACCTTTGCCTGTTTTTGGAATATGTTTGTGGACAACTCCTTCAATAAACAATTGCATTTGGATTGAATGTCCTCTTGCAGTTTATAATAGCCTGGATCCCCCGTATGGAGTGGCACCAAAAAGTTTTTGGACCCGTTTATATTAGATATAAAAATATATAAATTTTTATCTAAAATAATCTAATAAATCTAAAACCATGGAACAAACTTCCCTATATGAAATATTTTTTTTCTTGAAAACTGTGTTTGTACCATATTTCTTAAAAAAAATAAAAATAAACATTTTAACTATTGCTTCATTGTTCAGAAAGTACTTGGAGCCAGATTATTATAATGATTGCACACATACTCAAGTTTGTGGCGACGTCCAGTGTCAGGATCGACTGCTGTCACTTTGTCCACAAAAGCACCAACAACACCATTTTCTTCCAAAATTACTTTTCTTACTGGATCTAGGAAGAATGGCGGGTCATTGGCATCTTCCACTGTAATGGTAATATCCCTAGAGGATGGTTTTGCTGGATTTGTGATGATTCTCCAGAGTCCATCTGCAGATCTCTCTTTCACCTCACAAGAGAAATAAGACTCTTCGTTCTCTACAAAGATGGTGAGTTTATGTTCTGCTTTTTCTTCAAAGTCTAAGGGCTAAAAAACAAACAAAAAAAAATTATACATTTAATACCAGTAGCCTGTACAAGGTCAATTTATTCCAAGATTACAGGCATTTTTACTGAACATATGTCATAATAGCAACACTGTAAATTCAAACTGAATGATTTCACTCAATTAGTCTATAGATTTTAATGAATAGCAAAGACATCTGAAATGTACGTCTGACTTGTTGAATAATAACCACATTAATAACATTAAGGATTACATGTAAACATAATAACACTAGTACCAACATGCTGCTCAGGTCCCAGTTCTCTATGGAGTTATTTTTGTCTTTTTTATTCAAATCAAAATATAATGGGCCTCATTTACAAAATGAACGTACAACAGAAAATTGGCTTTACGTTCGTTTCAACACAAAACTCAGAATTTATCAATACGGACGTGAACGGTGGCTACAATCAAATCTCACGTCGGGTCTCAGCTCTGTAGCCTACGCAAGTGTTTTTTTTTTTTTTCAGCCTGAACTTGCAGGCATATAAATCTGGTGGAGAATTGTAGAATGACATAATATTGTTATTTTGGGTTATTTTCCTGTCCTTTCCGAAGCTCATTAGTCTTTTTTTCTTTTTCCTTTTTTTATTACATTTTTTATTTTATTTCAGGGCTCACTTTATAAGTGTGAATAGCTGCATAAAAAAACCCCCAGACCATAAGGATTTACACAGTATCACATCATGTACCTACAGCGCTTCTGTGAACGGAGAAAAACTGAAATCTAGTCTATAAAAGGGATCAAATAAATAGGACCCCATAAAATATATAATAGGCTATAATATAGTAGAATTAACAGATTAACAAAAGAAAAAGAAAAAAACTGTGCTTCACAAATTCGCACTAACATATATAATATAATTGAGCAATTAGTCAAGTCTGCTTTATTGTCAATTCTTCCACATGTACAGTATATACATATAGATAATTGAAATTGCATTACTGTCCAACCCTTGGTGCATACAGATAACACTAATAGTAGTAGCTTATTTAGTGTGGTGCATGGGGAAAAGCGTGGGGGGGGGGTGTTGGGGACAAGGTCGAGAGGGAGTTCAGCTTCCTGACAGCCTGATGGATGAAGCTGTCCTTCAGTCTGCTGGTCCTGGCCTGGATGAAGCAGACTGAAGAAGCTGTGGGACGGGTGGGTGGGATCACCTGCGATGCAGAGGGCTTTACGGGTGAGACAGGTTCCATAAATGTCCTGGAGGGAGGGGAGAGAGACACCAACGATCTTCTCAGCTGCTCTTACAATGCGTTGAAGAGTCTCCTGGCAGGATGCATTGCAGACTCCATACCACAAAGTGAGCTAGTCAGGATGCTCTCGATGGTGTCTCTGTAGAAGGTGATGGGTTTCGGGGCTCTGGCTCTTCTCAGTTTGCGGAGGAAGTAGAGATGCTGCTGTGCTTTCTTGGCCAGTGCTGTGGTGTTGTCAGTCCAGGAGTTGTCCTCTGTGATGTGCACACCCAGGAACTTGGTGCTGCTCACTCTCTCCACAGTCGCAACATTGATGGTCAGAAGAGCATGCTGAGTGTGCACTATCCTGAAGTCAACAACAACCTGCTTCGTCTTTTCCACGTTCAGAGAGAGATTGTTGTTACTGCACCACCCGGCCAGGCGGCTCACCTTGCTCCTGTAGTTTGTCTCATCTTTGTTGCTAATGAGACCCACCACAGTCGTGCCATCTGCAAACTTAATGAATAGGTTGGTGTTGTGTGACAGTGTGTAGTCGTGGGTCAGCAGAGTGAAGAGGAGGGGGATCAGCACACATCCTTGGGGGGCCCCAGTGTTCAGTGTGATGGCGCTGGATGTGTTGCTGCCGACCCGAACTGCCTGAGATCTTCTGGTCAGAAAGTCCAACAGTCAGTTGCACAGCGAAATGAGACCCAGCTGGACCAGTTTGTGGATGCACTGTTGAAAGATTGTGTTGAATGCTGAACTGAAATTTATGAACAGCATTCTGATGTATGAGACTTTTTCCTCTAGATGTGTGAGTGCTGAGTGAATGGCAGTGGCAATGGCATCATCGGACGACCGGTGGCACTGATATGCAAACTGGAAGGGGTCCAGGGAGGGGGGAGGGCAGACTTGATGTGGTCCATGACTAGCTGTTCAAAGCACTTCATGAGGATCGGAGTAAGTGCAACAGGACGATATTCATTGGAGCAGGATGGAGATGGCTTCTTCGGAACTAAAATGATGGTGGTAGCATTGAAGCATGTGGGGACAACAGCCTGACTGAAGTGAGATGTTGAATAAGTAAACCCTTCGGCAGATTATATTGAGTTTTGAGATTCTGGAAGGATTGTAAACCATGTTCCTCATAGATATCTACCAGAGTGTTTACTTTATTATGAGTCCATTGCGGACAATGAAATTGAGTACTGCCTGACATATTGTAACTAGTTGTGGTTTGTTTGAGATTTTCCTATGTGGTTTTATAATGGGGTTTTTCAATTAATGAGTAATAAAAGGCTTGTGGTAAACATTGCTTGGTGGTACTTTTATGTTTTGTTCTACAAAGTAAATTACATGCATCCATACCCAAAACACAAATTTTGAAGGAGTTATGTTCATTTTTGAAAATGTAGGTTTTTAAGAATTAACTAGATGAGAAAATTTTGTTCAGTAGATGTGTGCAATTTACATTGTGTGTGAAATTTACATTACATCAAACTACACTTCCGGATTCTGACAGGATTGAATAAGATCAGAGGTGGACTTACCCTTTAGGTTAAGGTAGGCGGTCACCTTGGGCCCACAAAATGCTTAATTGCTTAAGCCAAAACCCCCTAAAATGCTTACGATGGGCCTTTTGGATACACACATTTGCTACAAGCAGGATACACAAGAAACATGTTCAATGGAGACACGGGAATGGTTGCATTTTGCGGTGCATATTACCACAACAACCGTCTGCGGGCCTGCTCTAACTTGTTTCTTGTATATATCCTGCTTGTAGCTAACGAAAATATAATGCATCTGAAGCTGTAACTAAATATTGAGCAAAGGTGCATATTATATTTTTATTGTTTAAAATGCTGCTTACTCATTTATGCGAAAGATCCAAGTAGATATTAGTATTTTGTATTACTAGTATTTTGCCAGTGTCTCGCCGTAGACAATACTTCCAACATCTAGCCCTTACCGTATATACAGTACACAATGGAAATTTTTTTTTTGGTGAATAACAATTAGTAAGTGACCAATAAAAAAAAAAGGTCTTTCATCCTGGTGGCTAGAGATCACCCACTGAGATACAACTTCACTTGCAAGCAAAACTTTGCTTTGTCAGGTTGGATGGGGGCAGACACACATTTTCAAGTTTCTCCAAAAATATTTGATTGGGTTAAATCTCAGGCGGTGACTGGGTCACTAAAGGACATTCACAGAGTTGTCTATAAGCCACTCTTGCTGTATTCATAAGGCCATTGTCCTATTGGAAGATGAACCTTCTGCCCAGTCTCAGGTTCTGAATCCCTTGGACTAGGTTTTCATTAAGGATATCACTATATTTTGCTGCACTGATCTTTCCTTCTACTCTGACGAGTCCCTCAGTCCCTGTCGCTAAAAAACAGCCCCACAGCATGAGGCTGCTACCAGCACACTTTACTATGGGGATGGTACTCTGCAGGTGATGAGCGAGCTGGTTTCCTTCAAACAACATTTTTAGAATTGAAGTTTATCAGACCAGAGAGTCTTGTTTCTCAGAGTCTGAGGGTCCTTTTTTTTTTTTTTTTTTTTAAATTCCAAGTGTGTTTTCATGTGACTTAACTGAAATCTTGCCACACTGCCATAAATCCCAGATCGGTGAAGTGCTACAGTGATGTTTGTCCTTCTGACATATGATCATGGAGCTCAACTAGAGTGACCATCAAGTTCTTGGTCACCACTCAAACCAAAGCCTTTCTCCATCAGTTGCTCAGCCAGAAGGAAAGTTGTTTAAAACTTCTTCCATTAAAGGTCCCCTTCTTCGTGATTCTATGTTTTAAACTTTAGTTAGTGCATAATGTTGTTGTTAGAGTATAAATAATATCTGTAAAATTCTAAAGCTCAAAGTTCAATGCCAAGCAAGATATTTTATTTCACAGAATTCACCTACATCGAACGACCAGTTTGGACTACATCCCTCTAGTTCCTGCAGTAATGACATCACTAAAACAGTCTTTTGACTAAACTCCGCCCACATGAATGCACAAAAAAGGGGGCGTGGCCTTGTTGCGCTCCGACAGAGAAGAAAGAAGAGCTTTGCTTGTGTTTGTCGCCATGTCGTTGAAACGCTGTTATTTTCATCTCGGAGTCCAATCATCTTTGTTTGGGCTTCCCAGGGACGCTGTACTTGGAGATTAATGGTTACAATTTATGTTTAACTCGGTTCCGGAAAACTATAATCCACATGTAAAACTATGTGCAGCACATTTTGCTGAGGACAGCTTCCTCAATCTCAATCAGCTTAATGTCGGATTCGCACAAAGATTATTCTTGAAAGATGGAGCAGTTCCCTCTTTGTCTGGAGAAGGTGTTGTTTATGGACCACAACCGGTATGTGTATTTTATTATTTAAGTTGGTGCATTTAACAGTTTCTGTAACTTATTACACAAAGGGCAATGCTGTTTAGCTTTGTTAACTAGATGTTAGGGCTGTGCAAACTAACAAATGTGGTTTTCATGCGCATCTCGTCAGTAAAAACGCTCCTGTGACTATAAATTCATCTCCTGCACATGCTCCTGCCCACTTGCTTCTCAAAACTAGTCCAATCGCGTTTGCAGGAGGGCAGCGTGCTGTTAGCTGCTGTTGAATCAAAACACAGGAACCGCTGGCCCAATCAGAACTGGTTACATATTTCTGAAGGAGGGACTTTATAGAACAAGGAAGTCATCAGCCCGTTTTTATGACAGTGAAAACAGCAGTATACAGATAGGTGAATTGTGTGAAAAATACTGTGTTTTTTACATGCGAAACATGAACGTGTTATATTGCACACTGTAAACACAATCAAAGTTACAAAAAAAGCGTGTAAAACGGGACCTTTAAGGTTAACAGAGACTACATGCTTCTGTGACCCTTTAATGAAGCATAATTTTTTTTTTTTAACTCTTCCCCAGTTCGCTTGACTCGGATTCTGATCTCAACAGGCAGTTCTTTTGACCTCAGTGCTTGATTTTGGCTCTGATATGCATTACCAGCTGTTAGACCTTTTATTAAGATATGTGTGCCTTTTCAAATCATACCCATTCAATTGAATTTGCCACAGGTTAACTTCACATGGAGTATAGTAACATCTATAAGCAATATGAGTGCTTCTGGGCAAAATTTCAACTGTCCAAGATAAGGGTATGAATACTTATGCATTGAAATCATTTTAGTTTTTAGTAAATTTGAAAATGTAAAAAAAACTGTATTTTGCTTTACAACTTTGGTCTATGGAGTGGAGATTGATCTATAAAAAAAGTAATTTTAAGAAGTTTAACATAAGGCAGCAACATAACGAAACGTTAAAAAAAGTGAAGGGGTATAAATACACTCTATATGCACTGCAAATAATTTTATCAAATATTTATATATATATATATATATATATATATATATATATATATATATATATACATATATATATATATATATATATATATATATATATATATATATATATATGTATATATATATATATATATATATATATATATAAATAATTCGTTTTACTTTCAAACATGTTTTATTGAAAAAAAAGAAAAAGAAAAAAAAAAACTCCATATATCTTGGGGAATCTCTCCTCAATGATCTAACTTTATCTTTCTCTTCGTCGATAAAAATATTGTTTACTTAAAAATAAAAAAACAATAACATTTCCACAAATACATTATTAACTAAATAAATAAATCAAATGAACCTCAATACCATTCAGAATGACTAAATATTATACATGTCGTTATTCAGATGAAACTACCAAGAAGAGCATAGCCATCCATTAAATGAACAGTTCAGCTATGAAATTCTATTCACATTCTAATTAGTTCATTCAATTTAATGTTCTCAGCCAATCAGATTCACTTACTCATTATTATTTACTTTTACAAGTAGGACATATTAAACGAACACGGTTTGTATCCTCATCTTAGCCCCCTCTTCCCCAGCACAACCTGCCTAGATCTGCAACAGAGGATCTTCTTTTCTCTAGAACCAGGAGCACCATGTTTCCTTTAAATTTCATGATCTGAGCATTTAGCAGAAGCAAGTCTACTTGCTCTGCAGCACTGTAACAGATCTAGCCTGCCAATACCAAACCTTAAAATAAAGCTGTCATGCGATTATCCAGAGAGTTGTCATGACTGAAATGTTTGAACTGCAATCTGTGGTCAAGAGAAAAATAAGGTGGGGAGTGTAACATCTTGCCACATCATGTACTATACTAATGACCTATAATGACTCAATATCCCAAAAATTTATTTTGTCTTTGTAATGTGATGTGAACAAAGCATGACACTTAAAGAATCACCTAGAGTCTGTAAACATACCTTAACCACTGTGAGGATTCCATCATTGGTGTCTGGATCGGTGTAGATGGAGAAGTGGCCACCTTCATCCCCTTGTATGGAGTATCTGACCCTCCATGCAGCAGTGAGACGCGTGTCAGCATCAGCTGTATGTATTTTGAGAGGTGAAGTACCATTTGTCCCTTCCAACACATCAGCTGAACCCTGGATGAGTGGCAAAATGTAAAAATAATTAACCCAAAAATTAAAGATTGATTGAACACGAAAGAAAATAATTGGAAGAATGTTGGTATGCAAACAGTTGCTGGTAGCCACTGACTTCCATTGTATGAAAAAAAAAAAAAAACCCTTTTCAAAGTAAATGGCTACCAGCAACTGTTTGTTTACCAACATTCTACAAAATATGACCATTGGTTTTCAACAAAAGAAAGAAACTCATACAGGTTTGGAACAACACAAGATATTATCATGTTTGGAGAGGGGTGAACTAACCCCTCTTACACTAACCGTTTGCCCTGTGATAACCGGTAGATGGTTGTTCCCATCCTGAAGGTTGACAATTATGGTAGCTGTGCTTGACAGCTTTACAACTCCACGGTCTTTTGCTTCAACTGTTATAGTGTATTTATTAGCAACCTGAAAAGAAAACTGGTTTGACTCTTTACATACATACTCAAAAAACTTTTTTTTTTTTCAATTACATGCTAACATTAAATCACCTGACAAATGTCAAGATATTTTAAAGACATGTTTTCACATGTTTCACTGAAACTGGACTGGGATGCCTGTTGGACTGTCAGGCACAAACATGATGGCTCATGTCTTGGTACTAAAATACTCAAATCCTAGCATGACACAGGCATGCATATGCTATAGGCCATTCAGTATGTTAAACACTGTACAAGTAACAACAAAGTGTAAATATATGCATTGCGTAATCAATTCTGTACTTGCGAATTATATCTTCATGGGCTTATTTTTTTTACCTCGTAATCAAGGCATCCTTTAAAAGATATTGCACCACTTTCTTGTATGTAGAATTCCACATTTTTAGTTGGTGGAGTGACAGAAGTAATTTTGTAGTCAATGGTGGAATTTGGAGTTCCTGCCGCATCCTTGTCAATAGCTAATACACCTACAATAAAACCACCTGCAAGAAGACAATCACAATGTTAATTAATTCATTCAAGGAATAGTTATTATTTGGTCGTCCTCATGTTGTTCCAAATCAATATGACTTTCACCTGTGGAAAACAAAATGAGAAAATCTAAATATTTTCCTAGTCACTCTTTCGCATACAATTGCAATGAATAGGAACGGATTATGCTTTAAAAATTATGCAAAAGGACTTCCTCAAACATATAGCTGTCACAATTATGTGTACTCAAAACACTCAAGATGTTGAAGGTAAGATTATCTTTAATTATCCACACACACAAGGTAAATCCAGATGGATCTACGAAGCACAGCCAGACGAGTGGATTCCTGAGGCGATGGCGGGTCAATGACAGACCAAGGTGGAGCTGAAGGGATGAGGGAGCCAGGCGACCTGACAAGCTATGGCAGAGATGAGGGATCTAGGAGCCATGGGTCGACAGGCCGAGGCGAAGACTGGGATCTTCTAGCCACAACACTGATAGAGACTGGCAAACCCACACCACAGATAGTGGGCTGACGGTGAGCTGAGGGGCTGACAGGGGACAGCGGAGGTGGTGGGAAATGTCTAAGAATAGTCTAGTGTGATCCTGGAGGGAAAGGAGGAAGTTGGGGTGATCCATAACCAAAAAAATACAAATAAAAAAGAAATAATTTCAAACACGAAAAAACAAATGAGGGAAAACATGTCGCTAAACTTTTTGTTTTGGTCAGATCTTCTGTCACAATCAGGTGCACTCAAAACACTCACAAAAATGATGAAGGTAAAATGTTCTTTAATATTTCACACAGAATGTAAATCCACAAGAGGAAGGCTCTGCACATGAAAACATAGACGAGATCTGACAAACAGACAGGAACTTAAATACACAGGCAAATTAAGATAATTAACTAGACACAGGTGAACAGAATAAAGTAATCAGACACAGTGGGGGGACTAGGTCAAAACAGGAAAACAAGAGGAAAGACAACAAACTAAAAGTCCATGATCGTACATGCATCGTACAGTACATGCAAAGCTAAAGTTGATTTGATTTGATTTGATTACTAGTGAATGAAATTAATGAAAACTGATTCAATGTTAACTTTGAATACAGTTTAAAAAAATAATTAACTGTCAGTAATATAACGTTAAAAGCATCTATCAAATATAAATGTATAGACTGTTCACTTCTGTGACTGAATTTTTAAAATAGTAATTTGAACTTGAGAATGGAAGCAGTCTGAATCTCTCAATTCTTCTCATATTCAGCAATTCCTTGAAAAGATCTGACTTGAAACATCTGTTCATAAATCAGACACTCTTACTTATCTTAGGGATATGAAGATTTTAATGAATAATAATAATAATAATAATAAAAATAATAATGTATATATTTTTGTCACACAACGCTTGTTTGGCACCAAAAATCTTGAAATATATAAAACAAGTCATATAGACCACTTTAGCATTACTTTCACTGTGCTTTAGTTCTTTTGTTAAAAATGTTTAACTCTCCATTTATGTTAATTGTATGTATGGTAAGACCTTATAAATAAAAGCTTATTAATAAATGCTAAATATATTTGAGTTTCTTCAACTATGGGTGTGTGACGACCTGGGTATTCATTGGGCTTTTTTCCAGTAGACTTCGGATGACTCCGCCCCGCCGTAACCTGGTTGCATCCGTGACACCTGTGCCCAATTTTCCCTTGCCTTTGATGATGTTTCTTTTTGCACACATCACGAGACCACAGCACATTACATTCTCACACATACCCTTAGGACGCCATTACTGACTTTTGAATACTACCGTAAAACGTTTTGTATATTTGTCTTATCTAAATAAAACGTTTCTTTACGAATTGGCTCTCTTATGTCCCAGTTTTTGTTGCGTCCCCTTCTGAGTCACAGGACGTAACAAAAACTGGGACATAAGAGAGCCAATTCGTCAGTAATGGCGTCCTAAGGGTATGTGTGATTTTTAATGAAGGTTAATGTAATTCGTATAATTATAGTTTCATATTTTTCATATTTTAATCATACTAATTATCAGATGACTTTAATGAATAAACATGTCTCGGACTTAGACTTTCAATCATAAAATATGTATATCTTACAAATAACATTTACATTATTTGTAAAGTTATTATGATATGGCGTTAAATCAATTTCAAGAACCATTGTGAAATTTACAATATTACAGTTGTCTAATATAAGGCAATGTGCAAAAGCAGAATTGTGAATATTTTTACTGATTGTCATTTCCAATCAGGCTTAATTGTTGAATTATGCAAAAAATATTACTTTTTATTTATGATGCAACCAAATTCAACTTATAGTCCAAAGGAGCAATGTTAGATGCACATGATTATAGATGATAAAAATGATACTGACCTTGTTTTGCTGCTTCGTTTATAGTGACATCATAAAGCTTCCTCTTGAATTCCGGCGGGTTGTCGTTGATGTCCAGTATGTTGACCTCCATGCCTAGTTGTGTATCTACGGCCAAGTTGGACTTATTTCTTGCTTGAAAAGTCAGCTTTGAAGGGAAGATTAAATGAATTTCAAGCGTATGCCCTTATTACAATCGAATGAAAGATTCCACTTACCATCAGAACGCTGTACTGCTCATAGTCGACTTTCCGGTGGACTTTAATGACTCCTGTTTTTGGATCGATTGACAGGACACCCTTTGGGTCTTCATCCACACCTTTGCCTTTTAGCTTAAACTCCACTAAATAGCTACGGTCCAGTTTAATCTAGAATTTGGGGAAATAAATGTTCTCGAAGGGAATTTTATAATATTGTCACCTTACTGGATAACTACTTACTAATTTGTAATTTAACTGATACTTTTTAAGCAAGGAATTTCATGTAGTTTCTCATAATAACTTGAATGCATACAGTCATGCATTATTTGATCAAAATACAATAAAAACAGTAATATTATGAAATATCATGATATATACATTTTTTTTAGGTTTAAGTTAAAATACAACATCAATGAAATTATAAAACAAATTGTAATTAATTTTAATTTAAAAGCAAATTTTTCATCATTTCAGGCTTCAGTGCCACATGATCTTTTTTTAATTGTATTATTTTATGAAAGAAAAGTTTAATATTTAATTTATTTAATTGAAATATATAACGATACCTCCCCAATCAGTTTGCTTTTATTTAATACCAATATGCAGAAGATTATTTTAGAGAAATGATATTTACCTGGCCCAGATCATAAGGGAAAGGCCCTGGGTGTTCCTCCACTATTTCAAACGAGTCTATAATCCAGGCTCTTTTATGGCGTCTGAGAGGCTCCGTGCTGCACAGACAGACAATTCCCTTTCAACAGAAACAGTGTGTGTTATTTACTACATGGCTTTAAACATTTTACATTCATTACGACCAGAAAAAAACCTAAAGCTAAAAGAACATTTTAAACTTAAATAATGTGAACATGATGCAACAGCTTTGTCTCACCATTGAAAATGCCATTCAGTCATTAACATTCAGATCATTTTTAGTCATTTCTGTCATAAAACCATGGTCAAAGGACACTTTTTTTTTTGCCTACTTTTGAACTTGCTCTGTATGTTCACCTGAGAATTCAAAGTTGTGAAACTGGTTTGGGAAAGGCCATTTACTAAACTCTCCTCTGCTGCTGTTTTTCTCAACTGACCTCCAGAAAAATAACTCTGTAGGCGCTCATGTCACACGAATACACATATAAAAGCACAGGCTTCCATAAAATGTATAATATTAAATTTTAGTGAATTCTTCTATTATTAATAATAATTATATTATTATATTAATTATCTTTACTGCACAGTTGACTGATTAAGGTCCCAACAGTCACAATATCTGAATTTATCTAATTACAAATAAACTGACATTTAATTGATGATTATATATATATATATATATATATATATATATATATATATATATATATATATATATATATATATATATATATATATATATATATATATATATATATATATATATGCCCCAAAATATTCAATATGACTGAAATGGGAACTGTTCAGGTATAAATAACTTCTCAATGTAACATAGCACATTTTTACTATTACTTACCTAAGTAAAAATTACTTACCTAAGTAAAAATAACACCAAACAAGCAACAAAATAAAAAGACATTTAGATTCAGGATCTTACTGAGTATTGACCTATTGAATAACTGTGACAACAATACAAACTGTACTCACCATAAGCACCAAGTAGCTGATCATCATTGTAGCTGTAATAATTTCTGTTCACAATATGAAGTAGAAAGCATTAACACTGGAATCTCACGAACTCTCACGCTCAGACCTGCTTCTGCATTGGACTGAGAGTTGAGATCATACCTGTGTAGTGCAGAAGTACAGGTAACTACACCCCGGGGCAGTCTTAGTTATAGTATCAGTGTACACACTAAGACATTACAGAGAGAGAGACATCACACATGTTTCTATAGGGGGAGAGAGAGAGATAAAATGAGTTATCCCACAAAAATAAATAAAAAAATACATATTTCAATCAATTGTTTCCCAGTACAAATATCTAAACACTCTTACAGGATAAAATGATTGAAGCTTAACTAATACTTAAGATTGTGTAAAATAATATATATATTTTTAAATATACATTTTAGTTTATATTTCTTACCCCACTTGCAGATTGTTGTTTTGAGCATAAATCTCAGAAAATGATGTCTAGTCGAAAGTGGCAGCAGGTTAAGAAGAAGTTTTTGATATTTTTACTGGAGATTTCTGTAGTGCATTTAGCCATCAACATGGATGCAGAATACATTCAAATCCAAACTGTGGTGCATGAACTGCAGAAGTAGTCACTCAAGCCCAACCAGGTGTCAGTCAATCACCAGTTCATTGGTCACACATACCTGTGACCACACCTGCAACATCTGCGTTACCAGCCAGAGAAGAAACCGCACACATTTCACTTCAATAACAGGTAGTTGATAAAAAGAATAATTCACAAAAATGAAATACCGTTCCTGTAAAACTCCGAAAAGACATCAACGAAAAGCCTATACAACTTTTCCACTATATTCCATGTATTCTGAAGTCATGCAAACATTCATGCTGTGTTTATCGATGTCAAGCCTGTTCAGGGCCCAATTTGTGAAACCAAAGATTGATGCAAATAACATTTTGTAGCTTGGACAAAAGGGTGGTATTGCCCAAAACTCACACATTTAAGTTTCAGTAACACTTTAGTACAGGGTCCAATTCTCACTAATAACTAGTTGCTTATTAGCATGCCTATTATTAATATATTGGCTTTTTATTAGTACTTATAAAGTATGTATAATGCATGACATCCATGATACCCTAAACTACCTTATAAACTATTAATAAGCAGATAGTTAGGAGTTAATAGTTAATGGTTGAGAATTTGACCTTAAAATAAAGTGTGACCTAAGTTTCTACTTACACTCATTGCGATTTCTGTATTTTAGTTTTTTATATACCACTTATTTGAACTCATTTCTAAGTTGCTTAAAATGTGGATTTGATCAATTGCAAGTGGCACTGCTAGCCCTCCACGTGTGTCAATGTTTAAATGACAGATCTGTGAGTAACATGAAAACCTCTTTATCATGTCAAAATACCATGTTGGAAGCTCAATCAAACTTTAAGCTTTTTCTCTTTTGTTTGTCCTTGAATAACATTTGCTTGAATAACACCGCACTACATAGGGGAAGTCGTGGCCTAATGGTTAGAGGGTTGGACTCCCAATCGAAGGGTTGTGGGTTCTAGTCTCGGGCCGGATGGAATTGTGGGTGGGGGGGAGTGCATGAACAGCTCTCTCTCCACCTTCAATACCATGACTTAGGTGCCCTTGAGCAAGGCATCGAACCCCCAACTGCTCCCCGGGCGCCGCAGCATAAATGGCTGCCCACTGCTCCGGGTGTGTGCTCACAGTGTGTGTGTGTGTTCACTGCTCTGTGTGTGTGCATTTTGGATGGGTTAAATGCAGAGCACAAATTCTGAGTATGGGTCACCATACTTGGCTGAATGTCACTTCACTTCTACATGTTTTGGTCTTGGCAAGCACGAGCAATGACATTAACAGACAGCTGTTCAGGAACCTACTGTCACTTTTTACAAGTGCACCAGTCGTTTTTAAAGGCCTAAATGTGCAGTCTGAGGAGAGTTTAAAATCATGTTGGCAATGTTTGGTGTTTGTAAAGTGAATTCCACAGATTCTGCAAATATCTGAGCACTACCGTAGTAGCATGTTGCAAAAATCTAGTACATTTCAAGAACTTCACACATTACAGTCACAATGAAAAATGCTTATAGTTCCTGACTGAATTTGTGACTCATGATAGAAAGAACATTTTGAACCAAAGACTTCATCTTAAGACAAATATTAAAGGTATCTACATATTATCTGGTAACACTTTAGAAAACCTATTCTTATTAATCAATAACCACACTGCAACAAATGAGTAATGCAATAACATTAACATTGTTGAAAACTAAAAGTGAAAACAAGTGAAAACTAAGATAAGTAAAAACATGTTCATTAGTCCTCTATTCAATAATTTAATATTTTTTCGTTTCATAATTAATGTAAAACTAATCAAAAAACTAATGCATAATCAACATTTTAATTGTTATACCGTTTTGACGACTTTACTACTGTCCCCTGCATTTGTGTCAATCATGGACCATTTTGTAGGTTTTCTGTCCCCCTTTGTTAACCTTATCTGGTTATCTTTGTTAGCCTGTGTATTTATACCCCAGTGTTTGCCTGTGGTTCCTTTTTTGGGGTGTTTGTTTCCTGTTTATTTCTCTTTTATCTTCTTTTGTTCCCGTGCCTGTACTGAAAGGTAGATCACAATCAAGTAATGATAACATGAAGCTCTAAATATTTACTGATTTAAAGAAATTAAAGAGAGACCCGCACATTTTTCAGTCAGTCTCCACGATTTTGGAAAATAAATAGTTTCGTTTTCACCAATACTCTTAAGCTGAAATTTGGCTTTATTTTGATAGCAAAGCATAAGGTGTTGTGAACATCAGAAGTGAAGACATACACCCATCTGACGTTCTTGAAATACAAACTTGACACACCCAGTTTTAGGGTCAACCTCGCAAAAACTGTTAAATCAAACGTAATAATTAGTTTTCGCCTGAAGCAGATGAAGCCTGTTAGTGCTGTGAAACAGGGGGTTATGCAAATGCTCATGGGATGTCATGAGCCCATTCCCATCATCACATCCATACTTTATTGTCTTTTGTCCTGTAAATAAAGATGAATAAGTAAAAGAAAATGCTCATTAAGATTTTTTTTTTTTTTTTTAGATTTTAAAGATTTTTTTTAAATAACAATTAAGCATATTTTCCATCAAATTCTCATGAAAAAACTCACATTCTCATCAATTTAATAAAACATTTACAAACTTTAATTTAATACTTTATTTATGCACCATGCTAGTATTTGTTGAATTTCCTTCTGTGTTGATTTAAATGTAAGATCATGGGATTGATTGTAAAATGTTTTTAATGGGCTTTCAACTGAGTGGACAGAAACCTCTAAGATTTCATAAAAAAAAAAGAATATATATATATACACACACACACACACATATTTGTGTTATTGAGGATGAATGAATGTCGTGAGAATGATTAAATGATATCATAATTTTTAATTTTGGGGGGAAATATCCTTTTAATCATGTACAAAAAAAGGCAGGATTTTCATTAACGACAATATAATTTTATGGGTAACACTTTAGAATAAGGTTTCATTAGTTAATGTTAGTTAACTACTTTAGTGAACATCTACAGCATTTATTAATCTTAGTTAATGTTAATTTCAACATTTAGTAATGCATTATTAAAATCAAAAGTTATGCTTGTTAACAATTAGTTAACTAATTAATAAATACAGTAACAAATGTATCGTTCATTGTTTGTTCATGTTAATTAATACATAAACCGACCTTAACTAATGGAACCTTATTCTTAAGTGTTACTATTTTATGTTTTGTTTCCTTCTTTGGAAATGTTTTCACGAGACTCATCACCTTAATTCAATGTAGTCCGCCTACAGAGCACCATTAGTCTTTGTAAAGAGCATTGCAAAATGTGTGTAGGCATTTCTAAACCTATATTTCCACAGAACAACAAAAGATACAGTCAAATATTGCTAAGACGCAAATTATATTACAAAATTACTAGGAAGTGTGACGCTCTCAGTGTGGAGTAATAGTGGCCTTGAAAGTGTTGTGAAATACAAGCATTCATGAAGGTCTTTGGTAGATTGATTTATGGGCTCAAACCGGTCAACCCACCCATGAAACAGTCTTAAGCTAGACATGTTACACTTCCCAAACTGTCAGTAATTAAAGAGAAGGCGGTTTATAATGAGGGGGCAGACTGCTCTTTTGTGGCATCGCTGGCTGTGGGCACAGCTTCATGCGCGTCTTCATCATCTGATTGAACGATAGGAGTGCTCGATCCGTCCTCGTTGGAGGCTTGACTGTCACAGGTGGAGTTGGAGGAAGTGGACAACAATCGGGATTTGATCTCACAGGGGTCAGCAGTTCTCAAGGACACGTGAGATCTCAGCAGTCCATTCTCTTCTATGTCAGTGTGGCCAAGAGCTGGAAAAGAAGTGACTATTTAATTTAATTGGACACAATTGTTCACTGAGCCATTTTATCTACAAGACATTTGTTCAGTGTAGATGACTTGATGACTAGTGATGCTTAGATCTGAACCAGATGGCTTCAACATATAATGAGTGACTGTTTCTTATGACACTTCCCTGGAAAATGTTTAACTATAAAAGGTTTTTTTTTTACTAGAAAAGCAGTCTTTTTTTTTTCTTTAACAACAGTGGCTCTTAAAATGGCTCTAAGCCATTCTTTATGCAAGACCACATAGAAAATGTTCATAGTAACTGACAGATGTCCTTGAAATAGGTCTCCTGAAAAAGTCACACCTGTCTTAAGCTTAAGCTTTTTCCACACTAACTAAATTGCTGCCTTGATTTTTTTCTCCAAACAGGCACAAAACCCCAACTCAGAGGCGATTCTAAAGTAACCAGGATTTAAACTCCCAGACATGACTAAAAATCATCTGTACTGGGATGAAATAGTTGTTATTTATGATTCTTGCATAAAATATCATCAAATACGCAGTGAAGTTTAAATGGCCAACATCAGAAATAAACACAATTCTGAACAGAAATCACTGCTTAGCCTTAAATATATTTATTATTAAATCTGATTATGAATCAATTAATTTAACATTTTCAGGTTTATTAAAATCATTGTTTGTGTATAAAATAAAAAAATAAAATACAGTAAAAATAAAAACAAAATTGCATTTGTTTTCAGTAATTTAAAAAACAATGAATAGGAATTTTAAAACAAGGTGTATAAGTGTCCGATGTATGACCCTCGTAGTGCTTCGTTGTTTTAATATTGGAGGCTCATGAGATGACTGAGTTTATATGGGTTACCCATCATTGGGTTTTTCACCTGCATTTGGCAGGTTGGTGAGTGTTAATTTAAAGGGTTAGTTCAACCAAATATCAAAATAACGTGTGTTTTACTCACTCTTGAGGCATCCTAGGTTTATATGACTTTCTTCTTTCAGACTAATATTTTCAAATGTAATAAACACTTTTCTCTCACTTTTTTTTTTGGCCACCTGTAGGGGAAATCTGAATAGATTAATTCAGTGAATAGCTGAAACTTAATAAAACAATGGCGACATTTGAGGTCACGTTCAAGGACTTATGATTGCTGTAGCATGCCTGTAGTAAAGAATTGTCCAAAATTAAAAATGGTGTCGGGACGTATGAGCCCTTGGAGAATTTTGATATAATGAGCATGTGCATTAGATTGTTAGCGATGCTTTACGTTAAGTTTGTTGAGCGGGTTTTTTTTTTTTTTAAAGACTCCTGCGGGAGCGAGAATGGCTACGGCAGTAGGGAAGGACGGAAAGGGATCCTGCGGGAGCAACTACTGCTGTGGCAGTAGGGAAAATGCAGTAAAGAGATACGGAGAAATATAGATAGAGGCTCCTGTGGGAGCAGGCACCGCTGCGGCAGTAGAGACACGTAGATAGAGGCTCCTGCGGGAGCAGACGCTGCTGCGGCAATGGGGAGAAACAGAAAAGGCTCTTGCTGGAGCAGACTAGGGCTGAAACAATTCCTCGAGTTACTCAAGTGACTCGATTACAAAAAATGATCGAGGCAATTTCCTATGCCTCGAAGCCTCTTTTAATTTATTTTAAAACTCAGGCCAGGTTCTTTTTTCCAGTGATTTTTTTTTTATGTGATACAACGTGTTTACATCACCCACAAAGCGGAAGGAGACACAAGCGATGCGTCTGAAATCGCATACTGCAAGGAGTCAGCAGTGTTTTGATTTGAGGGTGTGGGCAAACGTAAAGAGAACGTCGTGGCATGTGTCCATTGCGAGATACAGCTGGGATACCACAACTAGGGCCCTATGATTTCCGCGATGCACAAAACGCAGAGAGAATCCAGTCATAAAAACGGAATTCACAGTTAAACGCGGAATTGCACAGAATTTGCCAAATTTTGAATGAATTAATAAAAAAATAGGTCATTGCACTTATATCAAATCATGATATGGACAATTATCTGTAAATATTAAGCCGGAACAGTCTATTTAAATATAAATCCTGCATGTTCTGTGTGTCTCTGTTAATGAATGGAGCAGAAGCACTTCTTCCTTTATCAAACACACTGAAGGTGTAAAGGTACGTCAACCCATTAAAATAAAAGTCTGGTTAAAGACAGAATGTACATAGCCTACTATTAAAAAAAAAAAAAAAAAAAAAAAAAAAAAAAAAACTTTTTTAGTTTTTAAGGTTTAATCACACAAAATTTCTTCCATGTTTTATTTTAAATAGTAAATCCCCTGTGTTACCAAAAAGTTAAGTTAATTTTCAATAATTAAAAGATAAATTCAATTAATGTTTTATGTGTTTAATGTCTAAATGTGCATCTCAGAAAATGTTTTATTTAAAACCACAACTGAATGGCACTTAAATGCACTTAATTCGTCTGTCAACTTTATTGTCATTGTTCACAGTACAAGTACAGACAGCGAAACAATGGGTACTAATTAAATGTTTATTTTTGATGCATGCATTGCATTCTATGCATTTAAAAAAATAATAATAAAAAAGGAAACTTAGTTGTTCATTTTAAGAGACCCAGGAGTCTTATTTTCTCTTGCATCATTAATATTGCACTTTTTTAATAATTCACATTTTATCCGATTACTCGATTAATCGATAGAATTTTTGGTAGAATACTCGATTACTAAAATATTCGATAGCTACAGCCCTAGAGCAGATGCTGCTGTGGCAGTGGGGAGATACGGAAAAGGCTCCTGCCGGGGGTTGGCACTGCTGGGGTGGCTGGAGTGAGGATTGGCTGTTATAGATGGATGAAGGGATTTTAAAGAGGGTTGGCTATGGTAGATCATTGTTTTGAGTGAACGGAGATGGGTTGGCATTAGAGGGGTTGAGGGTTCGGTGAACTTCTTTGATAAGGAATTGGTCTGACTGCTAATAGGTCTTAAGGATGGTTAGGGTGTGACGGAACATAGAAGTAAATGGGAGCATGAAAGGAGGAGGAGAGATAGCTGCGTGAGCCACCTGCTGAGCTTTCGTCGGCTGCTGTAGTTGTTGGCTGCAGGAAAAGTAGAAGTGTTAGTAACAATTGATGGGGCAAGCTAAGAATAAAAAATGCCTGGGTAGCCTACTGTGTTGCCAGCTTAGCAATTGGTTGCCTGGTTTGACAATTTCTCAAGCCATGTCCGCATTATTACGTTCCTGCTGGAAAAGCATGAACGTTTTTTTTCTTGAACCTTAACTAGTAGATAATTAATAGTAGTTCTTCAAGAGGTTTCACAGAATATATTAGTTACTGATTAGTTAACTGTTACTTAACACAATCATAAAATTATATTACACATATTTCTTAGTAGTTAACAGTAGTGAGTTAAGTGTTAATGAATAATCACCTGTTAGTTCTTCAATAATTCCTTATTAGTTATGTAGTAAGTAAGAAACAGTATTCTAAAGTGTTACCCTTGCTAGTAGAAATTTCAGCTTGACTGCAGTGTCCGGCTGTATCAGGCAAATCACTCTCTGACCACAACTTACTGGTGGTAACTTTATACATTGCACAGTATTTTGCTTTGAGTGAAAAAGGAAAAAAATAAAAAATACCACTTTACATATTGAAACTCAAATAATGTTCATGGTATCGGTAAAGCAACCTGAAGTTGTAATTTTTTGTTGTCATAAACTGTTGGCAAGGTGTTCAAAGTTCAGAGGTGTTATTACTTTATACAATTACCATATGGGACAGTGGATCACATATTACCTGCCACCTGATCCTGTTAGATACAGCAGTCAAGAAGGAACACCAACTAGCAAACCCCAGGCTGCTGACTTCAAAACTCTGCTCACCTCATTTGATCTCAAGCTAGTGTCTACTACAGCGACTCACAAATCAGGCAATATTATTGGCCGATATGAGCTAATTGCATTTAAATCGGCATCTGCGTTTATAACGGCCGATGAAACATGAGAAACAGAGTCTCATGCTTCACTCATCTTATGAGTGTTGCATAGTTTGCCCAGCAGAGGGAGCTCTGCAGCTCCAGAGTTGACAAGTGCGCCAGAAATTCACTACAGAAGAAAGCGATCACCCAAGCCACGGAGATGTACTGTTTTGACGGTGAGTCTGTCTTTCGTCATATGAAATGATTGTAGATTTAGTTCATACACTGTATATAAAAACGGTGTGGTAGTTCTAGCTAACGGTCATATCATTATCACTTCTAAATATTCTGTAACATCACTTACAGCCGCTAATGCATTGCTATATTAGATAAGCCACAAAGCTAATACCATGTTTATCAGTGGAAGAGCGCGAACGTTAATAAGAGGTCAAACTATAACGTAAGCGTTTAACTTATTCTTATTCTATTGCGGTGTGTTTCCCACATAATGACAGCGTAATGGGCCTTTCACACAGGACGCGGTATGCACGGCGCTTGCCGATGGGTTCAGCGTTGCCCTTCAGATACAACGCGATTTGCGCTGCGCTATGGCGTATGTGGAGTTTTAAAAACTTTTAGCGGGAGCTCTTTCATAATCTGTTGTTCCTCCTTTCGGTCAGCAGCAAACATGTATCTGAACAAGCGTTTTTTTCTTTTCTTTTTTTTCTTTTTTACAGATTGTTTCAAAGCAGCTTTACAGATATAACAGGAAAATGTTGAAATAATATTGTTAAATATAAGTAGGTAATACCTATTGCTTGACAAATAAAACTATTTATATATATTTCTCATTTTTGCCTATGTAGGAGATCCCTGTTTATTATTATTATAATTCTAATGATGACATGAGTAATGATACATGGTGATGTTATTAATACACATGCTTATTCTTTCTATGTCTCTCTTTCTGCCCTACAGATGGCTGAAAAAGGTGAATGCTGTAGCAGCAAAGTGTGGGACTACTTCTGCAAATACTTTAACTTTAGTATTATAATTTATTTACAGTACACACACAGACTGTTAAAACCAGCTTCAACTGGAAGAAAGTAAAAGTGTTAAATGTTTAAAACCAGACTGTTTTTTGATCATTAAAAAATATATACTTTTGATGTGCAATTGTTTAGTCATTGAGACTGTAATCTAAGGCTTTTTTAAACATAATCCCTTCTGGAAAATGATTTATACAGCCCACATACATAGAACAGGCAGATATTTTGCTACTGAATGTTGTGTAAGTGATGTTTATAGGAAATGGGTCTAATATCCAGATTATTTTTAAAACCAAAATATCGGCTGATAAATCGGCTCTTTTCAAGTTAATATCGGCATCGGCCCCCAAAAATCCATATCGGTCGGGCTCTACTGATAACCTAGCACTTACTCCTGAAGTGCCTCACACACCAACGCAGGTCACCTTTCGACGAAACCTACGCTCCCTCTCTCCATCTCGCCTATCTTCTGTGGTTTCATCCTCGCTTCCTGCACTCCCTCAGTTTTCTCCTCTGGACACTAACAGCGCTACGGACACTCTTTGCTCCAGTTTAAAATCTTGTTTGGACAACTTTTGCCCACTGTTGTCTAGACCAGCACGCACCGCCCCATCTGCCCCCTGGCTCTTTGAGGTTCTCCGTTAACACCGCTCTAAACTCAGGGCTGCAGAGAGGAAATGGCAGAAATCAAGAAACTCTACCGACCTCAGTTTGTATCAGTCTCTCCTCTCTTCCTTCTCTGCAAATGTCTTCACGGCTAAAACATCCTACTACCACAACAAAATTTACAGCTGTTGTGACGCTCGGACACTCTTCAAGACTTTCTCTTCTCTTCTTAATCCGCCACCACCACCTCCTCCATCAACTCTTACAGCAGACGACTTTGCAGTTTTCTTCACATAAGACAAGATCCATCAGTGACCAGTTCTCCACACAACAGACTGAGGACAACTTCACAATGACAGACGCACACTCTTTCTCCTCCTTCTCCCCACTCTCAGAGATGGACGTCTCCAAACTTCTCCTGTCCAATCATCCTACTACTTGTCCACTTGATCCAATCCCCACTCACCTCCTTCAAGCGATCTCTTCTTCAGTCATACCTTCGCTTACTCACGTTATCAACTCCTCTCTTCACTCTGGAACATTTCCATCAGCATTCAAGCAGGCTTGGGTAAGTCCACTGCTCAAGAAACCATCTCTAAATCCAGTGCTTCTTGAAAACTACAGACCGGTATCCCTTCTTCCATTCATTGCAAAGACACTTGAGCGAGCTGTGTTCAACCAGCTTTCTATGTTCCTTGTACAGAACAACCTCCTGGACAGCTACCAATCAGGCTTCGAAAGTGGCCACTCAACTGAGACTGCTCTACTCTCGGTTACTGAAGCCCTGCAACTAACAAAAGCAGCTTCAAAATCCTCGGTACTCATCTTACTGGACCTTTCTGCTGCTTTTGACACTGTTAATCACCAGATTCTCCTGTCCACCCTCAGAAAGATGGGCATCTCTGGAACAGCACTCCTATGGGTTAAGTCCTACCTCTCTGACAGATCCTTCAGTGTGTCTTGGAGGGGTGATGTTTCAAAGTCGCACCACCTTTCTACTGGGGTTCCTCAAGGCTCAGTCCACTTCTCTTCTCCATCTACATGACATCATTAGGATCTGTCATTCAGAAGCATGGCTTTTCTTATCACTGCTACGCTGATGACACCCAACTCTACTTCTCATTCCAGCCAGATGACCCGACGGTAACTGCTCGCATTTCAGCCTGTCTGAGTGGCATCGCTAGCTGGATGAATGACCATGACCTTCAGCTTAACCTTACGAAGACAGAACTCCTGGTGATTCCAGCTAACCCATTGCTTCATCACAACTTCATTTATACAGCTGGGCTCATCAACCATTACTCCTTCGAGGACAGCCAGAAACCTAGGAGTTGTGATGGATCATCAGTTAAGCTCCACAGACCACATTGCTACAACTACCCGGTCCTGCAGGTTTGTCTTTTACAACATTAGGAAGATTAGACCCTTCCTGTCAGAGCAAGCAACCCAACTTCTTGCCCAAGCTCTTGTTCTCTCCAGACTGGACTATTGTAATGCTCTCCTGGCGGGCATTCCTGCATGTACTGTCAAGCCTCTGCAATTGATCCAGAATGCAGCAGCGAGGGTTGTCTTCAATGAGCCAAAAAAAGCTCACATTACTCCTCTCCTCATCAGGTTACACTGGCTACCAGTAGCTGCTCGCGTCAAATTCAAGGTACTGATGCTAGCCTACAAGACGACCACTGGCACGGCGCCAACTTACCTAAACTCATTGGTTAAATCTTATGTGCCCTCCAGAAGTTTGCGCTCTGCATGTGAACGACGCCTTGTGGTACCATCCCAAAGAAGTTCAAAATCACTCTCACGGACCTTTTCCTGGACTGTGCCCAGCTGGTGGAATGACCTCCCAATCTCAATTTGTACAGCTGAGTCTTTACTCATTTTCAAGAAACATCTAAAGACTCATCTTTTTCGCCTGCACTTAACCAACTAACACTAGCACCTTTCCTTTTCTTGTCTTTTCATTTATTAAAAAAAAAAAAAAAAAAAAAAAAAAAACCTGGCTATGCGTTCTGTACTAGCCTAACTGAGACTTGTCATGGCACTTGTATACTGTTGTTGTTCTCTTGTTGACCTGACTGCTTCTATTGGTCTCATTTGTAAGTCGCTTTGGATAAAAGCGTCTGCTAAATGATTAAATGTAAATGTATAAAAAATGTTGATGCAAGTGATGCAATTTGTTGATGGCTATTTAGACTGGTTTGGAGTATGTACCTGGAAGATGGGGCGTCAGCGATCCTTCCTCTCCGCTGGCACTGAAGAAGACATCCAAGGCCTCCTGATCAGAGATGTCCACCAGCTCCATCTGTTCTAGCATATCAACGTTCACCTCCATTGATGAAATACTTCCTAAGGGAGCTGTAATAGGAGGGTCAAAGACAGCATCTTAGATAAAAAGACAATTATTGGAAATGAATATTGTGTATTTGGCTACTTATAATATTGTTTATGCTTATTTCATCTATCTCAACACATGTCTTAGAACAAAAATCATAGTTGTTGAACAAATGGGTTTTGCTATAATAATGTGCGATATGGATCTATTAAAATTGATGATTTGTGATGATAACATTTCGGAACTAATACAAGAAGTTAGCTTGCAGTCAATGTTTCATTTAATAAAATAAAATGTCACGCTTGCAGAGATATCCCCCCCCCCCACACACACACTAAAAAAAATTGGCATGTGTAGCAATGACAGCTTATATTATTATTATTTATTAGTAGTAGTATTGTTAGCACACTAGAAGTATTTTCCCCTAAGAATAGTTAATAATAACATTATATTATTATATTATAAATATTATATATAACAATTGAAAAAATTATGATTTTGTTCAAACTCACGTCTCTTATAATCTATCTGCAGGTGTGCAGAGGAAAGGTAGACATCCACGTCATGTTGAAAGACCTCCTCAAAGAATCGTTGTCTTTCTCTCATCCTCATTGGCTGGGTCGAATCTGGGTCCGGGACACTCTGCGCATGCTCCGTCTCCGCTACCAGCAACAACAGAGACACCAGGTCAACACACAATGACCGAATATTCACTTTTATACAACAGTTAGTTAATTCCAGTCGAATAACGGACAAGTTGCAATCTACAACCCTTTCAAATAAATTAAATTATAATAATAATTCCACCAACAGGGGGCACAATTTACAATTGAAATCTTTATACTATCATTAGTATTAGTTAGCATACACCGCCATATAAGCATGCTTGTTTGTGTGTGTTTCTGATTGAACTATACAGTAGTTGTATGGGGACAAAATCACAAACATGCTTTCAACATGTTACAAAGGAAAATGGTTTAAAAAGAAAAAAGTCACTCTGAAACAGTTTTATTTGTAATATCACAGTATTATTTGCAGTAGCTTGTCATAGAGTGTCATGTAAACACATATAATGACACCTTGGAACCATGGTTCTGCCACATTGCTTAAATGAATGGGCAGAAGTCAATAAGATGTCCTTTTTTGATTATAAACATATATTTGAAAACATGTTTTACAAAAAAAATAAAATTAGGCAGACATAGCCTATGTATGACAGTAATTTATGGAAGCAATATCGGCTGGCCAAAAAAACTGACCTTTGGCCTGGAAGCAGAGATGTTAGTCATTGGTCTATATACAGAGACATCTCAATGTGGTAGCTCATGCATAAGGATCTCAAAATAGACAATATGAGTCATCTACCACCCTGACCCCAGGAACTTACCTAATAAAAACATGAACAACCAGTTCTGAGTAAAGCAATGCTGGCTGACTTCATTTCAGCTTTCATCAGATGCAGTACAGTATATAGAGGCTGTATATTAGTAGACTGCATTCATTGTCTATTTTTTAATTACACAAAAACTCTTTACAGCACACACAAGCAACAATCAAGCTAATTATGGTTGCCAGTATGACATGTCCATGTACAAGTTTGTATTTCACTGTCCTTGAAAAGTGACACAGGAGCACACATCAGCTCAGCTGAAATAACAGCCCTAAAGCTTGCACCACAGCTGTAACCTGTTAGAGAATGCCATTATTTTCCTTTCACAAGTCATTAATACATCCAGACTCACAGAGACAGCGTCCCACAAGTCAACCATAATTAGAAGGAACAAGCTGAGCCTGAAATTATTGGATCTGCCTTTTAAACCTGGTCTAAAATAGGAATAATGTAAAGATTGTCTGGTGTGTACCGTGTGTACTGGGAGAGCAGCTGCTATCAGACGTGTTGTAGAACAGGGCCATCGTCTGAGTGGGATAAAGGGAAACGTTGTCCCAGGCCATGTGACGAAGGGGGCCAACTAATTTTTCTGATATACAGCTTATTATTTTGGAAATATACACTGATTAGGCATATCATCATGACCACCTTCCTAATATTGTGTTGGTCCCCCTTTTGCTGTCAAAAAAGCCCAGACCCATCGAAGCCCAGACTCCACTAGACCCCTGAAAGTGTGCTGTGGTATCTGACACCAAGATGTTAGCAGCAGATCCTTTAAGTCCTGTAAGTTGTGAGGTGGGGCCTCCAAGGATCTGAATTGTTGTTCAGCACATTTTTGCTTTGTGGCGGGGCACATTATCCTGCTGAAAGAGGTCACAGTCACCAGGGAATATAGTGTCCATGAAAGGCCGTACATGGTCTTTAACAATGCTTAGGTAGGTGGTACGTGTCAAAGTAACATCCACATGGATGGTAGGACGGTCAGGACCCAAGGTTTCCCAGCAGAACGTTGCCCAAAGCATCACACTGCCTCCAGCGGCTTGCTTTCTTCCCATAGTGCATCCTGGTGCCATGTGTTCCCCAGATAGGACACACACACCCGGCCATCTAGGGGATGTAAAAGGAAATGTGGTTTTTCCATTGATCCATGGTTCTGTTCTGATGTTCACGTGCACTCTGTTGGGAATTTTGGCAGTAGACAGGGGTCAGTATGGGCACCCTGTCTGGTCTGCAGCTATGCAGCCCCATACTCAACAAACTGCAATGCACTGTGTATTCTGACATGTTTCCATTAGAACCAGCATTAACTTCCTGAGCAAAACAGTAGAATATCAAATCCTTACACCTGCCCATTCTTCCTGCTTCTAAACACATCAACTTTGAGGATAATATGTTCACTTGCTGCCTAACTCTGTTAGTGTTGGCGCCGATACAGGATGGCTGCCTCCGTGACGAGCTCCGCATATGTTTTTGTGTTTTTGTTAGTTTGTCCTGTCTTTAGTTATATTCCTGCCATCAGTTTCACCAGGGAAGAACTGCTGAACATTCGGCAGAACACACCACAGGATATTTTACCGGATTTCAATTATTCAGACGTTTTACTGAACGTTGTTATCGGAGGAGCGGCGGCGCTGATCAAGCGCTTCAGGACGCGCAGACGGGGGAAGCGAGCGGGAGCGCTCGTCAGACTCAGGAAGCGCGGATTTCGAACGCCGTTGCCTAGCATCCATCTGGCAAATCTCCGCTCTCTACCCAACAAAACGGACGAACTCCTTCTGCTTTCTCGAACAAATAAGGATTTCACACACTCTGCTGCTCTGTGTTTCACGGAAACCTGGCTGAATGACACCATACCGGACAGCGCGCTCCATCTGTCGGGCTTTCAGCTGTTTAGAGCGGATCGTGACACAGAATCAACGGGGAATTCGCGTGGTGGCGGGACATGCTTTTACATCAATGAACGGTGGTGTACAGATGTAACTGTGTTAAAGAAGACGTGCTGCTCAAATCTCGAAACACTCTTCATTAACTGCAAGCCGTTCTATTCGCCGCGGGAGTTTCACTCGTTCATTCTGGTCAGTGTTTACATCCATCCTCAAGCGCATGTGAGCTCAGCTTTACAGAAACTCGCTGATCAGATCACAGAGACAGAACAACAACACCCGGACTCTGTTTTAATCATTCTCGGGGACTTTAATAAAGCCAATCTGTCCCGTGAACTGCCAAAATACAGACAGCATGTTACTTGTCCCACAAGAGACAGTAATATATTGGATCACTGTTACACCACAATAAAGGATGCATTTCACTCTGTTCCACGAGCAGCTTTGGGATGTTCTGATCACCTTCTGGTTCATCTAATACCGTCCTACAGGCAGAAACTAAAATCAGCTAAACCTGTATCAAGGACTGTAAAAAGATGGACTAATGAAGCAGAGCAGGATTTACAATCTTGTTATGACCTCACTGATTGGAGTGTTTTTGAAGCTGCTGCCACTGATCTGGATGAACTCACAGAGACCGTAACATCATATATCAGTTTCTGTGAGGATATGAGTATTCCTACAAAGACTCAACTAATTTACAATAATGACAAACCGTGGTTCACTGCAAAACTCAGACAGCTCCGTCAGGCCAAAGAAGATGCTTACGTGAAGGGGGACAATGTCTTGTATAAACAGGCTAAATACACATTGGAAAAGGAGATCAAAGTGGCAAAGAGGAATTATTCTGAAAAAATAAGGACTCAGTTCACTTCCAACGACTCCGCATCAGTGTGGAAAAGTCTAAAGAACATCACCAATTACAAGACACCACCCCCCAGCACTGTAGAGAATCAACGACTGGCAGACGATCTGAACGAGTTTTACTGCAGGTTTGAAAGAACACCCATCACCTGCCCTGAACGCCTCCCCACAAAACCATTCACACCCTTCACAACTCCTGCAACCAGCCCTGAATGCCTCTCCAAACTACCGTTCACACCATTAACAGCTCCTGCAACCCATCCTGAACACCTCTCCAATCAAGCACTCTCACCATTCTCACCTCCTGCATCCCCCCTCTCCCCCACACCTGCAATTCAGATCAGCGAGGATGCGGTGCGCCAGGTCTTCCGGAAGCAGAAAAGGAAAAAAGCACCAGGCCCAGATTGTGTTACACCAGCCTGTCTGAAATCCTGTGCTGACCAGCTGGCCCCCATCTTCACACAGATCTTCAACAGATCGCTGGAGCTGTGCGAAGTCCCTTCATGCCTCAAACGTTCCACCATCATCCCCATCCCTAAGAAACCCAAAATTACAGGACTAAATGACTACAGGCCTGTGGCTCTAACGTCTGTAGTCATGAAGTCATTTGAAAAACTGGTGCTGGCCCACCTGAAGGACATCACTGGGCCCTCGCTGCATTATGTTCTGCAACACCTAGACAGACCGGGGACTTATGTGAGGATCCTGTTTGTGGACTTCAGCTCGGCCTTCAACACGATCATCCCAAACCTCCTCCTGCCCAAACTAAATCAGCTCTCCGTGCCCACCTCCGTCTGTCATTGCATTTGTGTGTGTAATTTGAGACTCCCCTGACTCCCCTGAATACACAAATGCTTTTTTTTTTAAACAGGGAATGATCAGCAACCAATCAGATATCTCCCTTCTTTTAGCCAATCACAAGAACGCACTTATGTGAATGTAGTGTGTGCATTTATCTTTATTGAGACTCTTTTAGCTCCATAGCACAGTGTTTACGAACCATATCTATAAGGTGTTGGAAGATATACATTCATAAAATATATATGAGTAACTTTCCAAAACAATCTGCCAACTCTTGTTTATGTTATAGACAGTGTATATATCATCCTCCACCCATGTTTGGACATATCTTTCACTTCGTTCCAAACCTGTGTGCATTGCTTTCTATTATGGAACATTTTCCGGCCCTCCAGGAACTGAGTTTGACTCCCCTGATCTACAATATTATCTTAGGGTAGCAGAACATTTTACACCATGGAGGGTAAGACTGTGATGACTGCATTTCCTTTTTATTTCTGTTTAAAGAATTCACGAGTCATCACATTTGAAAGGCAAACTGTGTAAGGTTTAGATGGGGTAATTCTCTCTCGCCTGGTGCATGGCAGTGTGGACGATGTGATGCATCCAGGGGCCACAGCGCTGCCACTCTGAATAACTAATGGGATCTGCACTAGCTGACCACCACAGCCAGAAAAAGGGCAAAGGGGAAGCTGGATGTCCCACTTATGTTTCCATCTGACAGTCCTGTGTGTGTAAGCAAGTTTTTCTTTTGACATGCAAGCATGAGAGCATTAACACAGATGTAATATATAATATATAATATATAATTTGCAAACTGTCAATTTCAATCAACTGAGTCAACAAACATAAATATCAAAGTTATGCATAAATATCAAGGTTTGGGGACTAGTTAAATAATTCTAACAATAACGTATGCAACTTATATCTTTAAATTGTTTATATTGCTTAATTTATATATATATATATATATATATATATATATATATATATATATATATATATATATATATATATATATATATATATATATATACTGTTTTCTCAAGAAAAAGACATTTTAAAAGTTCACTTTAAATAGACATAGACAAAGTATTTGGCAACATTCTTGAGCAAAAAATAATTAAAGGGCATTGCTAAAAACACATTCCTAAAAAGAAGATTATTTGGTGTAATGCAATGTGTGTATGTGGGTAAAGGTAAAAAAAAAAAAAAAAAAAAAAAAACTTATTTTCCACATAATGTACATTATTGTTTCTCCTCTATGCCCCATCTTTCTGAAACCTATCGATTTTTACAAAGCTCATTGTTCTGAAAAGCGCAGCGAGCTCTTATTGGCCAGCTATCTATTGCATTGTGACTGGCCGAATACCTCAAGCATGTGATGGAAATGTTACGCACCTTACCAGGTTCAGGAAATGTTCCTCTGTAAAACGACATCGCAGCAGAGGCAATGATACTACAGCGAGAATAAAAGTTATGCCTTCTTTTTTTGGTGGATATCAGGAGAACTTTACCAGCCTGATTGCATTGTGCCAGTTTTAAAGTTTTGGTATATGAGGGGATATTGCTATGGGGATGTTTTTCAGGGGTTGTGCTCAGCCCCTTACTTCCACTGAAGGAAAGTCTTAATGCTTTAGCATACCAAGGGCCCTATTTTAACGATCTGAAACGCAAGTGTCAAAGCGCGAAGCGCAAGTAAGTTTGTGGGCGGGTCTCGGCGCTGTTGCTATTTTCCCGGCGGGATAAATGGCTCTTGCGCCCGGCGCAAATCTAAAATGGGTTGGTCTGAAGTAGCTTCATTATTCATAGGTGTGTTTTGGGCGTAACGTGAAATAAACCAATCAGAGCGTCATCCAACATTCCCTTTAAAAGCAGGTGCGCAAGTTCCATTATGGATTGCTATTATTATGGCGTATTTACCAGGCGCACGCCAGGAGCGGTTCACAGCCGAGGAGACTGATGTTCTTGTAAGAGCAGTGAAAGACAGAGAAGTTGTGTTGTATGGGGATGGGAGAAACCCACCCAAAATAGCGTCGGTTAAACAGGCGTGGGAGGAAATAGCCACAATTGTTTCATCTATTTTTTTTCCTGGTTCTTGACGGACAAACCAATTTGTCAGATGTCCTTATATACATATATGTCTTGCCACTATTGGGCAAACAGGTCTGATCCTTAATTACTACAAGTAGCTGAATAATTTGTAAGCTAGATTTATGCCTATTTTTTCACATCTTCGTGGCACACCACAATGATTTCCGTCATCTCATGTGTTAATATTTTTTTAGTGTAACAATTTATGATTTGCAAAAATAACTGTTGCATCTGTGTAGATTACATGAGCAAAGTGTATGCGCGTTGTGCACGCTATACATTATGGTCAAGCATGCGCCCTTAAAATAGCATAATGAACAACGCGCAACGCGCCACTGACTTTAGACTAGTTTTTTTCTGGTCAGTGGCGCAATTGTTTAATGGAACAGCAAAATAGCACCAGGGATTGTTTGCGCCGGAACACGCCTCCTTTTTTGCGCTGAACCGCCCAGGGAGCGCAAGTTCATTCACTAGTTTAGCGACGTGCCTCTGTGGAGGGAAAAGCACGCTTTGCGCAGGTGCAAAATAGGAATGACACATGCGTCGGTGTACAAAGTGAATTGCGCTGGGTGCAAGATAGGGCCCCATGACATGTTGAACAATGCTTAGCTTCTGAGATTGTGAGAACAGTTTTTGGGAAGGCCCCGTTTCTAACCCAGTATGACTGTGCCTCAGTGCAAAGAGTACAATACCATAAAGACATGGTTAAATGAGTTTTGTAGAAGTACTTGACTAGCCCGAACAGAGCCCTGACCTCAACCTCATGACACACCTAAACTGGAACGAAGATTGTGAGCCAGGCTGTCTCATCCAACATCAGTACCTGACCTCATATATGCTCATATGTTTAATATGTTTATGTATAATGGTCTGGTGCCCCAACACTTTTGTTACTTTTGTAAAAAAACTTAGGGTTATAACAAATGAAGGAATTTAGCATATATTGAATATGGATGAAACATCAATAACATGCATTAAGAAAACAGATGCATGTGATTTTTTTCATTTCAGGTCCACCATACTGTATTGTATCGGAAGAACATTCTGTTAATCCTGCAGAGTCTAACTAAGAAAGTAGCAGGAACACACCAGGACTGAAATAAAGGCTTCACCTATTGGCATTCTAACATCCAAATGTCAAATCATTCAACACGTAAACTTAAACTCGCCTCTCTGAACTCTGCAGGGATCTCCTCTTTCATTTTTCCATGACCTTGTCCAAGTTTAATATTTAAAACACACACCAGTATTTACATAAAAGGTTGAGAAGGTTGAGGCACTTAAAACTCAACCGACTTGCCATAAATGGATATTGCCTAATCGTGTTGCTGTGACTCGGTCCTTGACATCTGCCCTGTGCATATTTGCATTTTTGCACGTGTGTGAAAATAAAATGATGACTTGGTGCTCCTGAAATAACACAGGGTTAAGTGGTTTGCTCAGGGGTGCAGCTACAGTTTGTGCTTTATTCTCTGGCATTCCCTTCCAGTCGAATGCCATTTTCACTGACGTGATTGAGAAAGGATCAAGTCAGAGAACTATTGTCCCTAGAAAACAATATTTTGCTGCCCATTGTCGCACTTAGCAAAATGCCAGTGCGGTGGGCATAGTGTTTATTCAGGTCAGATTGGCGGAGCTCATGTGTGTTCCTGACCAGTGGATCACATATAAGTTTGTAGGCTGCAACAAATACATTCTGTTCATTTCATATTATATTTTATTTTTGGTGTGTGCTAAGGCAAACACTGTTCTATGGACATGAATGATGCCTCAAATCATGCAGCTTGTTAAGGAGCTGTGTGCTGTTACTTTTCTAAGCAATCAGATCTACAGTTTGAGGGTTGATCCAACACACATGAAATAGAAAAATAGAAAAAGAAGTACACTATACCGTAGTATAAAGATGTCACAATTACATGGCCTCTTTTTGCCATGTCACAGTTCTCTCTCCACCTTCAATACCACGACTTAGGTGCCCTTGAGCAAGGCACTGAACCCCCAACTGCTCCCCGGGCGCAACAGCATAAATGGCTGCCCACTGCTCCGGGTGTGTGCTCACAGTGTGTGTGTTTGTGTTCACTGCTCTGTGTGTGTGCATTTCGGATGGGTTAAATGCAGAGCACAAATTCTGAGTATGGGTCACCATACTTGGCTGAATATCACTTCACTTGTTTTTTTTGTTTTTTTTCATCATACCTGACTTAATTTGTTGTCATTGTTTCTGATTTCAGTACATCATTAGGTTTTCTTGTTAATTATCCTTGTTTGGTCTGTGTGTTTTAAGTTCCTGTGTATTCAGTTCTTCTTTTGGCTTGCTTAGTTGGAGATACTTACTTTCCAGCAATATCGTTGACTTGTTTGCACAGATACTTTTTTAAATGAACTGAGCTGGATGATGACATCACTGAATTCAATGATGAACTGCCTTTAACTGAAAAATGAGTGTTTACTTTTGTCATTTTGAATTATTGACACACTATTTTCCTAATTAATGCTGTACAGTTGCTTTGATACAATCTCTATTGTTTAAAGCGCTATATAAATAAAGGTCCTTGACTTGACTTGTACCTTTGTTGTAGTAAAGACTTTTGATATTACCTTTTTTCATCTTTCTGAGCTCATTATCTAAGAATAGCCATGACAAAAGACCACACAAAATAAAAAAAATAAAATAAAATAATGGAAGACACAGAAGCAGTGTTCATTTACCCCTATTCTTTTTTTCAGTTGGGTCATTGTTTTTGTTTTCTGTTTCATCATGGATCATATCACCGCCTTCACCCTACTTAGCCTTGAGCAGGGAAATTTCGCCCCGAGGAACACCTGGAGGGGATGGAAGTGAGCCCTGCTTACCTTCCCACCACAGAAAGTGACTGTTGAACTGTGCTTGTGTTTTTCGTTTTGGAGATGTAGAGACTTTGCTTCCCTTAAGCCTGCCTGGTTCTATTCATCAGTCGGATTCGCTGGACCCACCCAGCCTCCCTCTCCCATCTCCTCTCCAAGCTGATTTAGAAACTTTTTGTTTTTGATTGGTTTTTGTACAATATCATCCTCAGTCCTCAGCCACTCAGCCCGGAAAAACACGAGCGGCTGGAGGCGTGACGTGTGGGCGGAGCAAAAGAATCATGAGCGCCAGTAGGCTTTTGCGTTGAGAGCACGTGGAAGCTGTGACATTACCGTTAGGGAAAAACCATCATCCAAAACAAACCATGGCTTACAGTCAGATTCAGCCGTTTATTTATGATCCAGAATCAGATCCCGAGGCTGAAACTGAACGAGAGCAACAGCTGCAACGACTCGCTCCGAGCGGGGCTCGAACCCGGGTCTCCGGCATGGGAGGCGGACGCACCTAAGGAGGCAGAGATATTTTAAGCAGTTTTACTCACCGCCTGTGGTTCCAACACACGATCGTGACCCTTTTTCGTTGGGATTTCATCATCCTTAAGAAATAAACGATACGCAAATCCGTCGTCAAACTGGGCCTTGTTTGTAAAAAAAAGCATCTTTGAAATGCAGGGAACAAGCACAAACACTTGCACAACTCTGTTGATGCTCTATAAAAATAAACTCCATCGACTGGTCCCTTAATGCTGTTTTTTTTTTTTTGGTAATCTGTGCAGGGTTGTCTTGCCCTGGCAACCAAAAACACACTTCTTTTGTGACATTTTGCGAATCTCTCGCTCTGATCAGTGAAGTCTGTTGTGCTCTGAGTGCTGTGCTATACGGGAGAGCGCGCTCTTCCGGCAGACGTGCCCTTAGCACCCATATAAGGAAATTCCGCTCCATCTAACGTCACACAGAGCCATACTCGAAAAAAAACTTTCCGAAACTTGTGACAAACCGGAAGGAGTATTTTGGGAACAAAAATACTCCTTTAAACGTACAACTTAATTTTTGAAACTTTGTCCATGTTAAGCAAGGGAATCCAACTCTTTAACAGTGTAAAAAACTCAGTATGCATGAAATAGCATTTCACCCCCCCCTTTAATATTATGAGCAGAGATGTACAAGAAAAGAACGTGCAAAAGGTTGTACAGGGTATTTACATAGCAGCAATAGAGGTAGTAAAAAAGTAAATAAAAATAAAAAATTTATAGAAAATGCTGTGTGCTAGTGACAATGTCAGAATATTAAGTATCTTACTGATAATTAAGTGAGGTCACGTAGAAGTTAGGAGTTTGAGTTTAGGAGCCTGATGACCTGGGAGAAGAAACTCCTCCTAAGTCTCTTGGTTTTTGCCATCAGGCTGCGGAAGCGCTTACCAGATGGCAGCAAAATGAAAAGATGGTTACTGGGGTGGATGGAGTCCTTGATGATTTTAACAGCTCTGCTTTTGCAGCATTTGAGGTAGATGTCCTGCAGAGAGGGGAGAGCTAAGCCCACAACTCTCTGCAGGGCTTTGTAGTCTTGACTGGAGCTATTACTATACCACACTGATATACACTGATATACACTGATATTGTATACAGTCAATACACTTTCTATAGCCTCTGAATAGAAAGTTTTCAGGATTGCTGGTGAGACCCTGAATTTCCTCAGCTGTCGCAGATGGTACAGCTTTTGCCTGGCTTTATTAAGCTGTGTTTGGATGTGTGAAGTCTAAGTCAGGTCCTCGGAGATGTTTACACCAAGGTACTTGAAGCTGCTCACCCTCTCCACAGGGGTCCCGCTGATCATAAGAGGAGTATAGGGACACTGATGTCTCTTGCTGAAGTCCACAATCAGCTCTTCAGTTTTACTTACAATTATAGAAAGACAATTGTCCTGCACCATAATGTGATTTTCTCTACCTCATCCAAGTATGCTTCATTGTTTTTGAAAATAAGGCCCAGATCCACAGTATCATCAGCAAATTTGATAATAGATATGGAGCTGTGGGAAGACACAAAGTCATGTGTAGAGAGAGTAAAGCAGGGGACTAAGGACACAGCCCTGTGGGACTCTTACGTTCAGGGTGATGGAGTTGGGAGGTGAACTGGCATACTTTCACCACTTGAGGTCTACCTTTGATGAAATCAAGAATCCACTTGCAGAGTGAAGAATTCAGGCTTGTATTGAAAGCTGAGCTATATTTGATGAATAGCAGCCTTACATAGTTCCCATTGCTGCCGTCAATGTGCTTGAGGGAAGAGTGCAGGATGTGAGCGATGGCATCTTCAGTAGATCTGTTGGGGCGATAGGCAAACTGAGGGTTCAAAGTATCAGGTATGGAGAAGTTGTTTTTTTGTAAGTTTCTCAAAGACCTTCATGAGTGTTGACATGAGGGCAACTGGACGATATTCATTCAGGCAAGAGGGTTTATTGTTCTTAGGCACAGGGATGATGACAGATTTTTAAAGGAGGTGGGAACCACCGAGGTAGCAAGGGACTCCTTAAAAATAGATGTAAACAAATCAGTGAGCTGATCTGCACAGGACCTCAGAACACGGCAAGAAAATCCCATCAGGACCTGCTGCTTTCCTTATGTTCACTCACTCCGAACCTAGTCTTCCAACACGGTGATCACATGATTATCGCTGCCACTGCTGCTTCCTGACGCCCTGATCGGCAGACTTGCCCTGCCTCAGTTGCATTCAAAGGGGCTGTAGAAAGAGTTTAATTCATCAGCCAGTGCCGGGTCTGCTCTCACAGCTGCAGTGGATTTGTTTCCAAAGGCACAGATGGATCTTAGTCCTTGCCACATGCTTCGGGAGTCATTTAGCTGGAAATGTGACTTTATAGCTCCTTTCACACAGTAATTGCCATAAAATTACCAGAATGACTTTACCGGTAAATAAAAAAATGCGCTGTTCACACATCCTTTCCAAAATACTGGTAAATTCTGTGACAAATACAATTCTGCGCTTATATTTGTAAACAAGAAGGGGTAAATGTGGTCAGTGTTTTTGTTGATGTTGCATTTTTGTTTCAAACTTTAGCATTCATGCAACTGCTTTTGCTACAGAGACATCGTAATAGATGATCACAAACCAAAATACTGAACTATTGGAGAATAAAATGTTGTATGTTGTCGCTAACAACTGAAGGCAGCTACCTGCAGCTTAAAAAAGTTGGTGCCTAAGTCAGGGTCGGCCGACTGACATGACGTGCTTTATCACACACGTTCTCGGAGATGCTAGTTTGGGGTTCCTCTGAATTCAAGTTACTGTCTAGGGCAGTGGTTCTCAACCTTTTTTTTCACTGGGCCACACTATGATTCAAGTTCAAGATTCACGGCCTTCACGCATACCATTTACATATTATGTCATCGATACAAACAAACCAGCTTTATAATGGACTATTGTAGCCTAAATATTATGATATCTAATTTATTACATTCATTGAATTAAATAAATATTTATACTAACCATTAATAAAACACCTGATGCTGTCGGGAGCTGGCCAATTTTGTGAAATTTGGATGTGCGACATTGCAGAAAAGGTGCATTCACAAATGTAGAGTATGTTGATACAAATTAATATCAAATAGTCTATGTGCCTTCAGCGCAGATGAACAGTTCTGTGTTCAAATGCGTTCAAAAGATGGCGCAAAGCACCAGCAAAAGTAATTACCATAAATGGGACAGGGGGAAATAGTAAGGAGATATTTGAATTATTTACTAATAAACTAGTGTTTTCTAAATCTGTGGCTACATTCACACTGCAGGTTGAAACGACCCAATTCCGATTTTTTTGCCCCTATGTGACCTGTATCTGATCTTTTCATGACAGTCTGAACGACACAGATCCGATCTTTTCAAATGTGACCCAGGCCACTTGGGTATGTGGTCCTGAATCCGATAAGTATCCGATCTTTTGAAATGCAACATCCATCTGACAGCCAGGACACATGTATCCGACCCGTGCGTCATTGATACGCTACAAACGTCATAATTCTGCATTGAAGTAGGTGGGAACGAGAAGAGCCACTCACATCAGTATCTCACCACTCCTGGCTGCGACTCCACAACCACACGTTTCTCTGTACTGACGATGCTAACACTGCTCCACAAAACTCCATGGCCAAAAACCTTGCTCTCCTCCTTCTTTTTAATTTTCTTCTTAAAACGAGAATATTTTAATTGTGCTGGCTCCGTTGGGAAAATAACTTTAATATTGCAAAAAGAGCTCCGCTGTTGACTACACTGTTGTTGACATCCATGTTTAACGTTAGCTACTTCCGCAAACAACAAGTGACGTCGTTCACCATTGAGTACTCTTCTGCGCATGCAGGTCACTTCTGGGTCATTTCACATTCACACAGGAGATCACAAAAGGTCGCATTTAATTGGAAATGTGAACGGCCTTGCAAAAAATCGGAACTGAGCATTAAGCCCGCAGTTGCCTGACTCGCCATCTCCTCATTAGACGGGCCTTTAGAGATAAATGCATCTACACTGAAAACCCTAATAAGTTGACTGAACTAAATTTATTGAGTAAACTTGTTGCCTCAATTTAATTGAGTAATGGAATCTCCCAAAACTTACATATTTAAGTTTATTTAACTTGACGGTTTTGTAGACTACCTAAATCCCTCAGAGGTTTAAATGTTGATACTTGATTCATTTGAAGTCACCATTGTGGTGGAAAGTGTTTGGTTTAGTTGGGATCTTGGTCCAGTTACTTCTTGTGTTAATTTGTCTCTTGCTCTATTGGTGTATTTTAAAACGCTGTTTTTGTGGTGAAAAAAGACAAATTTAAATGAGCTCAGGTGTTATTTGATGTTTTTTGTTGATGAGAAAGTCATCACATAATACTTATTTGAGATCATAAAATAGGTTTTGTTTGATATTTTTAACAGGCACCAGGAGTAAAATACTTATTTTAAAGATGGACGAAATGAATGCTTTTGAAATAATTTGAGTAAAAGAATCAATCAAGTTTTCACACACACAGACTTCTAGATGTAGCATATGCACCACAATAATGGTGACAAACAAAAGAGCTCCATAGCACAAACTCCTCCTTATTTTCCAGCCTTTTTCTGTTCTGATTGTCACCATTGATGTGATGCATATCCAAAATCTTGATGTCTGTTTGTGACGACATGATCGGTTTTCTAAAAGTAAGTACATTGTTTTATCTACAAAGTTTATATCCATAAAAGTATATCCATAGTTGCAGCAAAATATTTTATTTTACTATAATAAGTCACCATTACAAGCAAGATATGTGTATGTTAGATCTCAACTCTCTTTGCCACAGTAACAGTGTTTTACAACACACAAGTTACAGCAGCAAAAGACAAGCTTACACCAACAAAGAGCTGATAACACCTGAGCTCTTTTAAACTTTGTCTTTCTTCGCCACAAAAACAGCATTTTAAAATATACTGTTATAGCAGCAAAAGACAAGCGAACATAAGGAGTATCTGGACCAAGATCCCAACTAAACCAAACATTTTCCACCACAATGGTGACTTCAAATGAATCAAGTATGCACATTTAAACCTCTATTAATTCTCAATAACAGCTTCTCTAGATGTCTGACAGAAATAAAGTCACAGAACCTTGTAAGGAGGATATGTGAACATCTATATCGGATGTACAGAAGACATAAAAAAACATTAAAAAAAGACGTCATAAAAACATTCTCTCCTCAGTGGATGTCTTTTCAATGTCTGCAAAGACATAAAAATACTTTTTTTTTTTTTTTTTTTTTACAGTGCAGTATAGGGTTTACTGTATTTTCATAAATATTGTGACAGTTTGTCAAAAGGTCAAAGTGTAAATATGCTGTTATTTGTTTTACTTCAGTCTGCTGTCAAAAATAAGAACATAATTTTCAGTTAAATTTACATGTTGAGTTAACTTAAATATATAAGTACACTTGAAATTAGTACCAAGTTAAGTGAACATAATTGTTTAAGTACATTAAATTAGCATCAAGTTTGGTGAACTGAGTGATTTAAGTACAATCTACAAAACCGTCAAGTTAAATAAACTTAAAAATGTAAGTTTTGGGAGACTCCATTACGCAATTAAATTGAGGCAACGAGTTTACTCAATCAATTTAGTTCATTCAACTTATTAGGGTTTTCTACAAAACCGTCAAGTTAAATAAACTTAAATATGTAAGTTTTGGGGGACTCCTTTACTCAATTAAATTGAGGCAATGAGTTTACTCAATCAATTTAGTTCATTCAACTTATTAGGGTTTTCGATCTAACGAGTTAAGCAGTAACTTTAGCTGTCATGTTCTTTCGCTCAAAGGAAAACGATTGGGCCACTTCATCAAATACTTAAGTTGTAATTTCAATAATCATCTCAAAATCACGTACCACAAGGATTTAAATTAACATATTTCACCAGAAGAAATCATGCAAAACAACTTTATATCTACATAATTTTAGTCACCGAACATAGTACACAAAGAAAAACTTCCTCTTGAATTGTAGTTCAGCAACCAAACAGACCAAAAGGACGAATTTTGTAACCCACCAATCAGTGCTTTTGTTCTCTTGTTGCTAGGCAGAATTTCTCCAATGGCCAATCACATTAAAGGAAGAACAGAGTGACGTTGAGTTTTTCGAAAGGATTACTCATGATTTTGAGCTCACAACACTTGCAATCTTAAGTTTATGCATTTTGAAGGTAAATTAGTTAAATTAACTCATATTTTTAAGTGACAGGACCAAAATGCAAAATTTTAAGTAATGTTTAGTCAACATTACTTGATTTTTTAAGTCAAGGCAACATTAGGGTTTACAGTGTATACGTATTATGATTATAATGAAAGAGTTGATTTGTTTTATTTCGTTTAAGTAGTCATTTAAAGCTTTCTAAAGATATATTTATCATGTATGTGAGGCATGTATTTCATTTCGAGTTTCGGTTCATTTTTGTAAGCACTCCTTTTCAAGATAAGACGAGATGGCAGAAAACGTATCAAGTTTGTTTTCTGTATTTAATATTTCTTTATTTTATTTTATGATTGCACTGGCACCTTTTTGTCCCAAAATGCATGCTTTATCTTGCACTCTCTGCACAACATATTGGATATAGAGGACATTTTTCTGGGTTTAACGTTAAAACATTGTTACATTTTTTAACTGTATTATATATTTGGATTAGTAGTTAAGTTGTGATGATTTGAGAAGGCTTAACTGATCGAACATAGGCTATGATAAGCTCACTCTCAGTGCTGGCGGCTTGGTAGTTACTTAAAAAAAATACTTATAGGCCTATTTAATGACCAAAAAATGCTCCATTATATTTTTAATTCTCCATACTCTTTTAATAGCTGGAACAGTAGTATAGGCACTGATCTATATATCAGTGAGTATAAGCTGTTTTGGGAGAAGGGTGAAAAAAGATGGGCTGAACATCTTCACGTGAGTGGCAGGCAAACCAAAAGTCTCCTATCATACTCTACTGCATCATTTACAGTTCCCCTCAGATGACAACAAATTTCTTCATCCGCCCGAATAAGGAGAAGCACTTTAATTTCACTGTCGCTCCAGTCGGATAACATTTCTTTTATTTTCATAAACAGTGCGTGAATGCATCACATTGTTATGATTGGCCTGGAGTAAACTTCTTACGTCACCGCGTTCTGAACTTGTACATGCTCATACTGGTAATTTTCCTTCTGCGTTCACACACAGCAGAATTCCAGCTATTTACTGGTAATGTTACAATTTCTCAAACCAGTAAATTGCCAGAATTAATTTACAGGTATTTTTTTTAAAGATCCTTTTCACACATGATCTCTTTACGGTAATTTACCGGTAATTTTCCAGAAAAGTCTGTATGTGTGAAAGGGCTTTATGCGTTCCCTGTATCGGTGTTTGGCAGGTTTTACTGCACTTCCGAGATAATAGCACAATGTTTTGTACTCGGTCATGTTCCCTGACGAGTATCCATGGCTTGTTCGGTTAGTGTGTTTACAAAGCTTAATGAGTTCCTCCGTTAGAGGAACTTGCTAGGAACATGTCCTAGTCTACTTCATCAAGAGCTGCCTGTAGCATGGCTTCAGAGTGGGCGGACAGGTTTCGGAAACATATTTACGAGTATGACCCTGTATGACATCATATACATTCATGTATAATGCCACTGTCTCATGTATGCTCGTACGACAGTTAGTGGAAGCTAAAGATTACGTATTTTTTTAAGTTTTAAATATGGATATTTTTCTTGCAAAAATTTATCAATTCGCATTAGAAGGCCTTTATTAATCCCTGGAGCCATGTGGGGCACCTTTTTATGATGGATGGATGCAGTTTAACCTATATTGGACTATTGAATATCACCCATTCACTGCCATTGTAAAGCACGGAAGAGCCAGGACATTTTTAAATGTAACTCCGATTCTATTCATCTGAAAGAAGAAAGTCATTTAGACCTAGGATGGTTTGAGGGTGATTAAATTATAGGGTAATTTTCATTTTTTGGGTGAACATACCTTAAAAGTGTTTTTCAGACCCCAGCTAAGCAAGTCTGACACCATCAGGAGACAATGAAAAAAAAAAAAAAAAAAAACTTGGGAGAAGCCAGACCCATTTAGGGCACCAGCTCTACTCTGACCTAAGTGAATGAACATGGTGTGATGGTATTGAAAAGAAGAATTGTATTGTGAAAATATGTTAAATTATGTTCCATAATTGATCAGTCAGGGTTTTTAATAGGACTGAATCAGTGATTGATTTCAATTGAATGACTCCATCATGAGGCTTTCTGACCCTTCCCCAAATCATCCAAAATGATCATTCATAAGGCGAGTAAACAACCACATGAGGATGATATCACACTATTTTTCTCATGCTCTCACAGCCTCATATTTCTTTCTCGCATCACCCTTTTTCAGACTGTGTTGTCCATTCACACAGCAGTTACGCCAGAAGGGGTGAGTAAGACTTGTTAGATCAAAGCAGAAGAAAGGCAGATTGTCTGTAAGTACTGATTTGTCATTCCCTCCATACAAGGCAAAGCTCTGTTTCCAGCCTACCCCCTGCTTACTTTGTCACAGTGGCTCTCACACTAAAGCATTCTGGGATCATGATCCAGCAGGGTACTAGAAAAGGCACAGCATCCATACAGGCCCTCTCAGACTCATGCCAACTGTCCCAATGATTTCAGACACAAATAAACCTATCATGTAGGTCTTGATTTTAACAGACCGTGGCCTCTCATTCACAGGAATGTGTTCAGATTGTTTAAATAGTCATAGGTTTGTTTAATTACTTACCACAGGAGAAATTCCTAAACCACACATCAGCATCTTCCAGGCATCTCACCCAAACCATTTTTCTTTCAGAAGCATTGCAGGTGACTTTCAGAAGCATTGCAGACTAAATAACAACTTAAACCAGTCCACAACATCCATCTGAGCTCAGTTTGAGTTAAAAGTTAAAAGTGCATGTGTTAAACCTCAGGGACTAAAGCGCAAAAGCCTGATTTACTAAGAAACCATACCTTACATGCAGATACTGGTTACTCCCACTGAAGAATGTGTTTATACACTTTTGACAACAAGTATGGTAACTTTGGATCGAAAATGGCCATTCTGGAGGTTTGGAAAGATATTGGGATTTCTAACCCATTTCTAACCAAATTGAATGAAGACCTTAGATGAAGGATGTGGTATTCAGCTGTAATCACAAGCTTTATTAAGGGTTAACTTGTGTAAACTGATTGAGTGTCATTGTTCTTCAAGTGTCTTTGACATAACAGAACAGCAACAAAAATGAAGATCCGCTATGGTGAACAAATGTTTTTGTCATTGCTCTTAGCATTGATTTTACACAACAGTTTTTGAAACTATATCACAGTTTTTTTCAACAGGTTTTAAGAAAACCCATTAGAAATGATAAACTCACTATAACAGACACCCTTCGACTTTCTCCTTTATTTGTCAACTATAAAGAATTTGCAACCATAAGTATGTTAGCCTTAATGCTAAAAACATAGCCACAAAACTCCATGGGGTAAATAAAGAATCTATATATAACAACAATGAATACATTTATTCAACAAGTAATAATACAGATGAAATACAAAGCAAATATTATAGGCCCACTTATGTGTCTTACATGGAAAACAGCTGATCTAAGGCTATTATCATATCAGTGTTCGACCAGTTTGGACTACATCAGAGACATTTATAAGAAACATGCCACTTCCTCAACCCTCAACAACTATATAAGGAAAACCCAAAACGGCAAAAATGGCGGTTATATGCACATGTCCCGCCCCTCCAGCTGGAAAGCCAATCATCCGCTTTTAACAGTCAAGCCGGGAAAAATTTAAGCCTATCGTCTGGTTCCACTGACGTAAGAGCACAGTTGAGGTTTTGCAACAGCAGAGATGATTTGGCAACAGCAAGTTGTGGTGTGTGCAAGATCAGATGGAATCCACATAGAAGAGGGTGATAACGCGAAGGCACCTCAAACAGTTGAGGACTACCAGTTAAAGCATTTATATCAACCACAAATATGTTACCTTACATTCTAAGTAAAAGACACCGGCATTCTGGATAGAACCCTTGCACATGCGTAGGAAAAGTAAAGCGATTTTTAACATATTTTACTTCTGTTTCTATACATGCAGTTTTTATGTCCCAGTGAAATTGCAGTTCTGACTCTCTGCCCATTCATTTAGATAGGAGCCTGGTCTTGTTAGTCTGAAATAGCTGCCAGGAGGCATTGCCAAAATGGTGGCCAAGTGACACGACTTGCCTAAAAGGACTTTGACTACATCCCTCTACTTCCTGCAGTAATGACGTCACTAGAACCATTTTTTGACTAAACTCTGCCCACAGGAATACACAAAAAGGGGGCGTGGTCTTGTTTCGCTCCGACGGAGAGGAGGAAGAGTTGCGTTTGGGTTTGTCGCCATGTCGTTGAAACACTGTTATTTTAATCTCGGTCTCCAATCATCTTTGTTTGGGCTTCCCAGGGACGTGTACTTAGAGATCAATGGTTACAATTTATGTTTAACTCGGTTCCCGAAAACTATAATCCACATGTAAAACTATGTGCAGCTTATTTTGCTGAGGACAGCTTCCTCAATCTCAATCAGCTTAATCTTTGATTCGCACAAAGATTATTCTTGAAAGATGGAGCAGTTCCCTCTTTGTCTGGAGAAGGCGTTGTTTATGGAGCACAACTGGTAAGTGTGTTTTATTATTCAAGTTGGTGCATTTAACAGTTTCTGTAACTTATTAGACAAAGGGCAATGCTGTTTAGCTTTGTTAACTAGATGTTAGGGCTGTGCAAAAAAAATCGAATGCGATTTTCATGCGCATCTCGTCAGTAAAGGCATTCTGTGATTAGAAGTACATCTCCAGCACATGCGTTCAGATCAGGATTGCCAGGTTTTCAAAACAAATCCTGCCCACTTGCTTCTCAAAACTGCCCTCAGCTGCTGTCGAATCACAACACAGGAACCGCTGGCCCAATCACAACTCGTTACGTATTTCTGAAGGAGGGACTTTATAGAACAAGGAAATCATCAGCCCGTTTTTATGACAGTGAAAACAGCGGTATACAGATAAGTGAATTGTGTGAATACTGTGTTTTTTTACACGTGACGCGAAACATGAACACATGTTATATTGCACACTGTAAACACAATCAAAGCTTAAAAAAAAAGCACGAAAAATGTAACCTTTAATAAAATATTCAGTGTTAATGCACAGTTTTTAAATATGTTCGATAACTTCCTTTAACCACAATAATACATTTAAATAAACGTACATATGAATTGTAAATATATTATGACTCTGTTTTAAATGGGTGCTGCAAGTTGTCCCCGTGTACTATGTATCTTCAAACAGGAAAAGCTGGAAATGTATTAAAATGTAAATACATTTTTAATATATAGTATATTTATATAGTCCATAAACTTTCTCAAAACGAAAATGTTGTATACAAAATATATTGCTGTGTACATTTGTGGCATATTGTTATTACATAAAAACAACAGCACAAACATCAGTAAGTATCATTGATGGATTTAAGGATATTTGTGATGTTTTGTACTATTAGCTGTTTTTCCTGTTTTCGCCTTTTAAAACATTATATTCTTCTTAAAGAAGAAGAAGAAATATGTTGATATTATCACAGTTTAAATAAAAATAATAACTTCACAGTGGAACCATCTGTTAACTTTGGCTCTTTGTTTCAGTCCTGTTTGGCATGCCTTTAATTTTATTATAATTGTGTAAATAATACAACTAATTACATTTAAGCATCTAAATATTACCACAGCATATTTCTGAAAGTCTGATAATATAACAAAAACATGAATAGTTACTGTATAAAACAGAAATCCCCTGTGTCAAATCTGCATACATATCTGTGGTTTCATAAACTAACTGAATTATTAATAGTGGGAGTTATTTGTGTGTGTGTGTGTGTGCGTGTGTGTGTGTGTGTGTGTGTGTGTGTGTGTGTGTGTGTGTGTGTGTGTGTGTGTGTGGAATGTGTGGGTATGCAAGTTTTAGAAAGAAGGAAACAAAACCCAGAAGCATCCCAAGCCTCTCCAGCAATCTGACAATGAAGTCATTCACACACACTAACTTCCTAGACGCATTTAATTCAGCATCTTTAATAAGGCCACCCTAAATTCAGCTGTTGTGTTTCCAGAGAAACTAAGGTTCACAATAAAGCACCACAAAGAACAATGTGAATGGAACAAACTGAGAGGAATTTCTAGTAGCTTCCTCAAGATCAATGACATCATAATGAGTCATGAGGAAAGTATGAAAAAGGGAGAAGAGAACTAGATAACATGTTCTGTCCACCAAAATAAATGTTCTCTTTTTCTCAGATGTCATCGAAACTCCTAAAGTAAGAAGATGAAATGCTTCCTAGTAACTTCAGTGAAATTTCCCCCATTTTGCATGTTATCTGCAGCTATTTGAATTTCTGGATTTCCGCATCTTTTTTACATTGGACTATGAACTGATGAATGTTATAACCTTACAATTTCTATTTAAGGGCTTTACAACATTCAACGATTTCAGCAAATATCCCAGTACGGCTTCATAAAATGTAAAAGATGTGATAATAAACAGTAAAATTAAAGAAAAGGTTTAAGAAAAAGTTAACAGAAAAAGGAAAAAAACAAAAAAACTAATTGATTGGACTGTATTATTCATGTTTAATTTTATTTAGTCCCAAAACTTCATTTCATTTTACTGTGTGGCCTTTGGGCAAATCAGAAACATTATTTTAATGATCATTATACACAGAAGCTGAGACAATCAGCAAATTCTTAGACAAGCAAGTACAATTCAACAAAACTTTAATGACTTCATCTTAAACATCTGGGGTGCAGATCTCCCAAATCTCTTTGACAGACATGGACATTTTACTTATTATGTGAGCAAAATTGAAAGTGTGGAAAATTCTCCGGTGGCCAATCTAATTTCCAGTCCCAACCTCTGAGCGTGTGTGTGTGTGTGTGTGTGCGCACCTGTGTGTGTGTGTGTGTGACCAGTGAGTGTGGGAACTTGGATTGTACTCACAGTCCATCTGCTAAAAATGGCAGAAAGATAATCCCATTTAGAGGGATTTCAGTCAGGGTGCACTCAACAAATCTAGAACCAAGTAAGTCTTTGCTCTCTAAGCTTTGGCAGGTTCATCAAGTCAATCTGCCTATTTAAATGTTTGTTGTTGTTTTTGTTTTTGTTTTTCAGAAATTCCATCAAACTTAAACTCAAATATCAGCATATCTTAAAAAATAACTAAAATCAGCTATGTCACAAATGTCAGATCAAGTTAAGCTATCACAGGTGTTCAATAATTTTTTTTATATATAAATATTAGTGCTGTCAAATGATTAATCGCAATTTTACATAATATATAAGTGTGTACTGTATATATTATATGTATATTTAAATACACACATAAAGTATATGTGGAAAATATTTACATTTATTTACGTCTATATATTTATATTATATATAAATCTAGTTAATATATAAACATAACATATTTTTCTTAAATACGTACATGCATGTGTTTATATTTAAGTTTCTGCCTTTTGTTTAAATTGTTTCTGCAATTTCTGGAGCAGAATGTATGTATGTATGCATGTGTATATATATATATATGTGTGTGTGTGTGTGTGTGTGTGTGTGTGTGTGTATGGTGGTTTCATAATGTAGTACAAAATGTAGTGTTGTGAAGTTTGCTTCATAATCACTACTATAACAGGTGGATGTGTTTAATAACAGTGAGAAAACTTACTGGGCAGTGAAGATGGAAATGTTCAATAGCTGTCAAGACTTTTAGGTTCGTATCTTTTAAAAATGGCAATCAAAAATAAACAAACAATGAGAAATATTCACTAGGGTAACAATGTGACAACTAGCCCCGGTGTTTCTTATTCCTATTCTTTAATTACACAATGATTCTTCTGTTAATTGTGTTGTGAGGACACGTTTAAGACGATTATCAAAAATAATTCAACTAAAGGTGAAATACTCACACGGCAGACGTTTGTTGTGGCGGTCCGTCCCCTTTGAGCTCATGACTCCAGAGTGACAGAGATGCACAGCTGTAAAACTAATAGCAGCTTCAGTCAGTGTGCCGTCCAAGAGCAAGACTGGACTCTACAGCTCATCTCCCCCGTCTCTCGCTCTCTGAATCGCTCTCTGTGCGTCTTTAGGCTTTAGCTTTAGTTGTGCACTTCCTCTGCAGCAGCACCAGTGGCCGTGTCTCTCTATTCAGACCAGACCTAAGGTCTAGGGCAAGTGGATCATATGAAATCCAGCCTGCGGGAGGAGGAGAGTAGAATCTACAGATGGGAGCAGACAGCAGAAGGAGGGAGGGGTTATGTAACAAGAGAGGAGGTGCTAAGAAAACTAAACTGTCACTTGCACTCCTGGTCTCTTACAGCTCATTTCATGAAAGGAGAACCATGTTTCTGTTCCTTCTGATGATGTGCACTAAAATTTTATTCATTTTAAATGAAATATAATCTTATTTTGTGTACAAGTTTAACTTGTGATGTCCAAAATATCCTCACTAACTTAATGAAACCTTTTGATTATCGACTACTGTAGTGACTTTACAACCAAATCAAGTTTCTATTTAAATCAAAAGTGTTTTGCACAGGTTTCAGTAAGGGTTATTTTTAGGAGTTGGATTAAGGGATTTAAAACACTATTAACCTGATATAAAAACCTTTTATAAAAAACTCACTCAGAAACACTCAAGTTTATGAGATGTCCTGACCAAAACAGTGAAACAAATGTGTGTGTGGTAACCCTATACTCTAGTTAGCAGAAAAATAGCAGTCAATATATAACATAAGTCAGTTTCAAAGAGGTTTAAAAAATAATTATGGAATATGTACCATTATGGGGTAAGTAATGCATTTGCCTGAGAGTGTGGAGAGCTGCAAATTAAACAAAGCCGTTTTTAAGTACTAAGATATAAACATCACAATAACAACAACAATTACAATAATAATAATGTGAACCGAAAATTGTATTTGGACCACTTTTAGCTGCAGTGCATATGATCATGTTTTGTAAGTACAAAAATATATATTTTTTGTTTGTTTGTTTGTTTGTTTTTTAAGGTTTAGGGGATTTTTTTGTGACTTTAACTAGTTTTAAGATTGCATGAAAAGCGCCATCTAGTGGCAATTAAACAAAACCAACCAGATCAGAGTTTGTATTTGTGTATTTATTTATATTAAAGGCTGTATTTTATACTGGCCTAAATATATAGACTTTATATGTAAAATACAACACTTAATATGCCACTTGTCAATGTTTTACAGTTAAAAATGGTCACTTGTGTACGCACATGCATATCTGTATATCTAAAATATGTCTGAAACTTTCAGTGGCATCACTTGAGTTACCACTGCAGCATCTAATGATTCAGGTTTAGGAAATAGAGAAATACAAACCCCAACACAAAACACTTTTGTTTTATTATTATGTGAATAACTGTTGTTTCATCTGAACATTCGCCAACCACTGGTAACAATATTGTGCATGTGAGGGAGAGAGAATCAGAACTGAGGTTAATGTTTCTCTCTGGTTTGAGACTGGAAGACAGACAGCCTGAAATGTGCAGCTGAGCTTCTGATTGTCTGAAGATTAGTTTACCACAGCTGTTAGAGTGTGTGGGATGTGTGGAAAACATGAAATGTATCAGCATTAGTCCTCTCTAAATGTCACACTCACATCTATCTTTACAATCCAGACTGACAAGCATGCAATGTGTGTTTTTGGAGGGCTGTGTGGTGTTACAGAGCTCTCGTATGACTCAGACAGAGAATCCTTGCGACTGTGTGTGGGCTTGGCTTCAGTGTTTGTGGCCGCTGCATGTCACTAACATTTCAAGTGCAAACAGAATAAAGAAAAAGTGCAGACGGGTTACCCTGATAATATTAACACGTTTGACTGTTGTTTGGGTCCAGTTTTGGTGGCTGAAAAACAATGTAAAGTGCAACCCAGTTAGGAAAAACATGCAATGGAAAGACTGCAAAAAAAAAAAAGAGTACTTTCATGAGATCTGTCGTGCATAGAATACTGTCATATTTTGATTTACAATTACATAGACCATAATCTTGAATGTAATGGATGTCCGCTAATGTTATTAAATGTGAAGTTTGTCATTTCTCCACCACTATGTTTACGCATTTGGTGGGAACTTACTCAATTATTTATTTATTTTACAGTGCATTCAGTTCATACAACTTTTATTCAAAGAACCACACAGTACCACCTTCTTACCCCACATCAACACAAGAATCAGCAACCACATGCACACCTGCTAACAATTGTACAAAACACTTTAATAACTGCATATATAGCAATATACCAAACAACTTTAGAGAAACCCCCACAATCAAACAGCAACATCCTGGAAACCCCCCAAAAACTGCATGAAGATGTAACAACAAGCACTATTAGCTGCACAGCAACAACGCTGCATTACAGTAAGACACTAAACCCACTTATCAAAGTGCTAAGAATACCTTATCACTGCAAAAAAAAGAGGAAGAAGCAGTTTAAAACATTTTATCAACTGCATAGCAACACAAAAGACGCAAAAAACCCTATCACCCACAAAGCTCTACTAAGCACTCAGAACACCTTAAAAACCACATAACATCACAGTGATCTACTCTCATAATCACACTTTAGCAACCACATAGAAACATCATTCCAGCAGTCCAAAACACCATAGATACAAATCAGAAATACTAGCAGCACTGACATGAATTCAGAAGACCTCAGAAACCATAAAACAACAACCTGGTGTGCACTAACAACTGCTCTGCAATGATCCAAAAAACAGTCAGACTTTAGAACACCGGAACACCCTAGCAACCATAGGCAAACCTTAGCAACCATATGACCACACACTTGGTTTTATGCAGAACCCACACGGCCAGTTAGTTTTGCACAGACAAGCATCACTCACACTGACAAAATACGTTTTGCAATTCTGCAATTCTGTAAATGTGTGTAAATAATAGTGTACAGCAACTCTATAGCTACATACACTACAAAATATATCGAAGACAGCAACTCGGTGGGAGAAAGAGAGAGAGGGGGGGAGACAGAGAGAGAGACAGAGAGAGAGAGAGCATCAGCCGTCAGACAGAGTTGAGAGGAGAGTGGGAGAAACTGAGAGAAAGAGAGAGAGAGAGAGAGAGAGAGAGAGCATCAGCCATCAGACAGAGTTGAGAGGAGAGTGGGAGAAACTGAGAGAAAGAAAGAGAGAGAGAGAGAGAGAGAGCATCAGCCGTCAGACAGAGTTGAGAGGAGAGTGGGAGAAACTGAGAGAAAGAGAGAGAGAGAGAGAGAGAGAGAGAGAGAGAGCATCAGCCGTCAGACAGAGTTGAGAGGAGAGTGGGAGAAACTGAGAGAAAGAGAGAGAGAGAGAGAGAGCATCAGCCATCAGACAGAGTTGAGAGGAGAGTGGGAGAAACTGAGAGAGAGTAGGAGGAATGAAAATGAGAGTTTATATGCCAGTCAGCATCACAACTGGATGCACAGCATTTCATCAGCACAGACCTTTATGTTATGTAAAGCAAGGGGTGTCTGGAGGTAAGGTCATTTTTTGATGTGTTTTGTGTGCAGTGGCACGCAGTTCCTTTTATAAAGTCAAAAATGTGCAGTAATGTATGTTATTTTGAAACTACTATTCTAAAAGTTGCATTTTGTATTTAATTTTTCTTTTCATAACGCTTTTGCTTTCATACGTCAGCCTGCATGATTCCATTTGCCTAGAACTGCAGAGAGAGCAGTACAATATCGCTACAGAACCTCCTCTTAAACAATATGTGAGGTACATTGGTGTTATATGCTGTATATATAGACCACTGAGAGAGAAAAAAAAAATAGATTTTAGATTTTCTCTTGAACTGTTTGGCCAAGAATAAATGAACCAAGCTGTAGATGAACAGCAGGACTGAGACGAATTCTTGGATTGTTTATTTCTTTACGTTCAGATTCATTTTTAGCATCATTTAGCATCCATAACAAAGATTCACTTTCTGCATTAAAAAGAAAACAAAATTATATCTGTTGTCCTCCAGAAATGAGCAATTATTGTATTTGCATATCACTTATTCAAATAGTGTTAATGTTCTGTACAGCATTACCTGAAAAAAAAAGTTGTGTAGATTGAGGGCTATAAATGCTGTATTACAGTATTAGTCATTTTCATTTGAATAAACAGCTGGGGAATTTGAATAGGTAAACGGTCCACAGTTCATACCTCAGGTGATAATGTGTGATGAGTCTAATGTTTGTCTGACAGCGTGGGAATTGAAAACTTTTGTAAGTCTAACACTGTATTTGTGTTCAAAACTGAAAGAAATGTAATGGACTTGCTGCATCCTATTCATGAGATCAAACAAATATCTGCTTGTTATTCATTGATTTCATTTCATAACGGTGTGTATTTGTAACCTCTGCCACTTGACTCTCATGACAGTCACTGCAGTTATTATTTAACTTTTTTTTTTTAATTATGGAAAATTTGTTGCCATAGAAATGCCCTGACACAGGGGCAGACTGAAGGCTGATGACTAAAAGCTGGAGTGAGGAAGCGCGTCTGGCACTGAATGATGTTATTAGTGTACCATTAAGCTATCAAATTGTTAGAGAAGAGACATTTGGAAAGTACAGAGCTCTATTTCTACAGGGTTACACTTTTATATATGCAGTTAAAGGAATGATAGTACCAATTTTGTTATGGAAAACAATATTATGTTATAATTATGCGTAAAATAAACATTAAATGCATTTTGTTTCAGTAATCTGGAGTGAAATGGGACAAATTGCCATTCCAAGCTAGAATGGAGTCAGGTGTTTGGAGGGAGGCATTACAAAATAAGGATAAACTGTAGTCAGGTCCGGCCCGTGGCCATAGGAGACATAAGCAGTTGTCTAGGGCGCAAAATGACTGGAGGTCACCTCAGGAGAGGTTTTTTTTTTCCGGAAGTGCGCCCTCTTGTGACCATCGTGCGCTCTTACACTCGTATATTGAGTAAAATAATTTCTGACAGTTATCATAATTTAAGTAGGCTACTGATCGATCAACGAACTGATTAAAATAACGGTAGAATAAAACAAAATTGACACCAACGAAAAATCATAAGATTTGACTGTAAATAATAATATTATATAATATAATCTTTTGGTATTCTATCTGTTTTCCCTTCATTTATTATACAATTAACAAAAGCAAAATAAAAATAAAAAGACCTCTAACACTAGTTTGCTGTATTCATTTTCTATTCTATCTGTTTTCTTTTTATTTATTATATTATTTAAAAGCCCTTTCTACGTGTACTTGTGACGACTGGGTGAAGGAGGAGCTGGGAACAAGTGCGAGTTAAACAATTTAATGAGAATAAAACAAACAAAAGTACAACACAATGTGACGAAGACGACAATCCAAGATGGTGGGGAGATGGGGAGTAATCCAGATGGTGATGGTGGGTTGGCAGCAGGAGAGGATGGCACAGGAACTACGGGAAATCGAGCCGAAGGTAAGTATTGATGCTTGTGGAGGTGCGGAGAGTGGATGAGGTTCCCGGGGGAAGATACGGACATCCAACGCAGAACAACACAGAAGCATAAAGACAGTTACCAACATGAAACAACGTTCTCACAAACACAAGACGTGAGACAAGCCAATATATAGGGAGTGTGTAATGAGTGACAGCTGCTGCTGATGACAATTAATGGAGACGCCCACAAACTAATCAGTGCAGACGCGAAACACACATACTTCACCAGAAAGTGCAAAAACCCAGAGATCACAGTTAACCAACCGTGACAGTACCCCCCATCCACCCCCCCCCCCCCCCCCAAAGACCTCCTCTAGAAAGGCCTAGCTGGTGATTGTAATCATCAATAAGGGAGTGATCCAATATGTCCCTAGTAGGTACCCAACTCCTCTCCGCCGGACCGTAACCTTCCCAGTCCACCAGGTACTGAAATCCTCGTCTCCTCCATCTCGAGTCCAGAATACGCTTAACCGAACAAGTCGGTTCCCCATCTACGAGACGCGGTGGCGGGGGAACCGGAGTAGGCAGATTAATACGTGCATAAAACCCGGGTGACACATGAAAGGCGGGGTGTATCCTCCTGTACGCTGAAGGTACTTTGACGCGGACTGTCACCGGACTAATGATCTTGGTGATAAATTTGCCAATAAATTTGCGAGCTAATTTATTAGATACAGGATGCAGAGGAATGTTACTGGTAGAAAGCCACACCTTTTGACCCATGACGTAAACGGGAGGCTTTGACCAGTGGCGATCGGACTTGGCCTTAGTGCGCTCCCTCATCTGGAGCAGAGTCTCGCGGGCTCTGGTCCAGGTGCGGTGGCACCTCTGAACAAACGCGTGAGCGGAGGGGACCGCGACTTCAGATTCCAGACTGGGAAAGACTGGTGGCTGGTAACCTAAACTGCATTGAAACTAATTGTGAGCGTACTCCACCATAGAGAGTTGTTGACTCCAGGAAGAAGGATTCTTGGAGACCAAACATCGCAAAGTCCTCTCTAAATCTTGGTTGGCTCGCTCAGATTGTCCGTTACTTTGGGGATGATAACCCGAAGACAAGCTAGCTGACGCTCCTAGCAATTTACAAAACTCTTTCCTAAATTTGGATATAAATTGAGATTCCCTGTCAGAAACCACGTCTACCGGGAGACCATGAAGCCATAAGTTTTTGGAACCTGGGCGGTACGATAAAGTAAAATCAAAGCGACCGAAAAAAAGTGCCCACAGAGCCTGCCTGGAATTGAATCTTTTGGCAGTTCTAGTGTACTCTAAATTCTTATGATCGGTCCAAACAATGAAAGGTACCCCTGAGCCTTCCAGCCAGTGACGCCACTCCTCTAAAGCTAATTTGACGGCCAACAACTCTCTGTTACCAATGTCATAATTGCGTTCAGCAGGAGATAAACAATGGGAAAAAAAACGCGCAAGGATGTACCCTATCGTTCGAGACAGCACGTTGGGACAACACTGCTCCTACCCCCACCTCTGACGCAACGACCTCAACCACGAACTGCCGTGTGGGATCAGGGGCCACAAGGATGGGAGCCGAAACAAAGCGGCTTTTGAGGTTAGTGAATGCAGTCTCAGATGCGTCCGACCACCTGAATGGAGTACTGGGAGAGATCAAGGCTGTCAGAGGTGAGGCTAGTTGGCTGAAATTGTGAATGAAATGCAGATAGAAATCGGCGAACCCCAGAAACCGCTGTAGGGCTTTACGGGAATCTGGAGATGGCCGATCTATCACAGCCTTAACTTTGTCAGGGTCCATACGTATTCCCTCGGACGAGACGATATACCCTAGGAAGGGAACAGACTGTGTATGGAATACAGGCATTTCTCCGCCTTGACAAAAAGCCCATTCTCAAGTAACCTCTGGAGCACTCGTCTGATGTGTTGAACATGTTCCTGGAGAGATGAAGAAAAAATTAGTATTTCATCCAGGTAAACATATATGAACTGATCTACCACATCTCTCAACACATCATTAACGAGTGCTTGGAAAACCCCTGGCGAGTCGGAGAGCCCACACGGCATCACCAAGTATTCAAAGTGCCCTCTGGGGGTATTAAGGGCGGTTTTCCATTCATCCCCCTTCCTGATGCGGACCAAATGATAACCATTACGTTAATCCAATTTTGTGAATACAGATGCTCCCTGTAACCTCTCGAAAGCTGAAGACTTGAGTGGTAACGGATAAGTGTTCTTTATCGTACTGTTGTTCAGCTCTCGGTAATCAATACAAGGTCGCAGAGAACCATCCTTCTTATCCACAAAAAAGAATCCCGCCCCCGCTGGAGAAGAGGAAGGATGGATGAACCCAGATGCTAAGGAGTCAGAAATGTATTTCTCCATGGCCTTCCTCTCAGGAATAGAAAGAGTATAACTTGCTTTTAGGTGGAGACTTACCTGGCACTAAATCTATGGCACAGTCATAGGGACAATGCGGAGGAAGAGAAGCAGCACGGGACTTACTGAACACCTCCTTCAGGTCCAGACACTCTGCGGGCACGTTTGGTAATACCATGTTCTCCTTCTGAAAGACAGAAATAGGGACAACAGGACAAGCAGAAACCAGACAAGACTCTTGACAACTTTCACTCCACAATGTGACTGTGTTGGAACCCCAGTCCTCTCGTGGATTATGTTTTATTAACCAGGGGTGACCTAACACAATGGGAGCTACAGGGGAGATGTCCATGAGGAAAAAGGATATGGTTTCACGATGTTTGCCAGAGGTGAGCAGAGTGATGGGTTCGGTGTAGTGTGTGACGTGATGCAGTTCCTGGCCATTGAGTGCGGTGACATGGATGGGAAGAGACACAGGCAGGACAGGAATGTTCAGGTGACGTGCAAGGAGTGAATCGATGAAATTACCTTTGGCTCCGGAGTCCAGAAGGGCGTGACATTGGTTAGTGTGATTCTCTCACCGCAGTTTCACTGGAAGGAGAGTCGATGATGTGGTTGAGGACATCCCAGCGGAGATCCCACCCGATAGTAGCCTCAAGTTTACTACCGGGCTTGCTCTTTTACCGGACAGGAGAAGATGGTATGTCCTGAGCCTCCACAGTACAGGCATAGTCCTTGGGACCTCCGACGTTCTCTCTCTCTCCGGGACAGCCGAGCTATACCCACCTGCATGGGTTCGTGGTCGTCGACGGGACAGACCACTTTCTCTCGACTCGAGCGCCCCCTGTCCGGAGAGATGGTATGGAGCATAGGACTGGTCTGACGACCCAGGCAATTAATCCGTGCATCAACTCGTAAGGCTAAGTCAATAAGACCGTTGAGTGTGGGGGGCAGCTCGAGGAGGTAGATCTCCTTTTGAACACGGTCGGCCAGCCCATGCAGGAATCGATCCCACTGCGCCACCTCGTTCCACTGGCACGCGGCCGCCAGGGTGCGGAACTGAATAGAGTAATCCATGACCGAAGAGATTCCCTGATGAAGGTCTGAGAGCTGGTGAGCGGCTTCCCTGCCGGCCGCGGCTCAATCGAATACCCTCCTCATTTCCTCCTAGAGGGCATGGAACAAGGTGCAACACGGATGTTGATTCTCCCACACCGTCGTCCCCCATAGGGCGGTGGTGCGATGGGCTCAGTGAGAGAAGTGAGCTGATGGATCTGCTGGGTTGTCCACCTGTGCCACCAGTGCTGGGAAAGCGCGTCCAGTGTTCGAGATGCTTTCCTGCTGCTGATCCATGCGTTTGACACTGTGGTGCATAAAGTCTGTTAGAGTGTTGGTGCTCGCTGCTTCCATGAGGGTGAGAACGTTCTGTGACGACTGGGTGAAGGAGGAGCTGGAAACAAGTGCGAGTTAAACAATTTAATGAGAATAAAACAAACAAACAAGAGTACAACACAGTGACATCCAACACAGAACAACACAGAAGCATAAAGACAGTTACCAACATGAAACAACGTTCTCACAAACACAAGACGTGAGACAAGCCAATATATAGGGAGTGTGTAATGAGTGACAGCTGCTGCTGATGACAATTAACGGAGACGCCCACAAACTAATCAGTGCAGACGCGAAACACACAGAAACACACACACTGCCTTATTTAATTTTACTTTATTTTCGTAAAGTAACATAAGCTTCTGTAATGATGTTTTAATATCAGCTACATTACTGCTTTCTTTCAATTCACCAAAAAGTGTCTTAATATCTTTTGAAAAAGACCATGACTAGGACTTTAATCTAGCATTCAAAAAATGAAATAATTAAATTTATGTATTTTCCACTGTATGTATCTGCACAGAATTGAAATGAAAGGTATGGGTAGGCATATGCTAATTAGACGAACTAGCTAGCTTGCTGGCTAACATGTACAAAATGAAATGCAAAATATAGCCTTTATTTTGTTGCCTTTGTTGTCTGTTAGACTAAGGCATTTCATATTGCTCATATTTCTCTTTGTTGTAATAAGTATTTGTCACTGTAGGCAAAGTTGTGGGAGTAGCTCATGTCTGGTCTCTTCAATAGGCTATTTTATCAGATTCACCCATAAAATACAAGGTGCTTCAACATCTCCATTTATTTATTATCACCATTTATTTACTACTTATCAGAATTTATGTTATGCTATATTATAGTAAAGTTTTGAAAAAAAAAAAAAACTGTAGTTATCATAAGACATTTTTAATTATGAAATAATGTGGACTAATGAAACTTGAACAGTAAGACCAGGGACATGTATTAAGACAATTTAGGTTTTATGTTGAATTTAAAGTCATTTTGGTTTGTTTAAGTGGCCGATACATCAGTGGTCTTAGACTTTATACTGACACCTATTGGCTTGTATGCAGCATTAGGCCTATATAAAAGGAGCATTACAATATTTCTATTGTAGAAATATCCAATTTGAATGCGTAATTGTCACCCAATATTTATTTATTCCACAGTCAAAAGTGTATTTTTAGTGGAGCCCAGTTGGTTACTTAATTGTTAACTGAAACTTAACTTAAAATAAAGGACAATTAAAAATTAAATTAGGAAACACAATATATGATAACGGCAGTATTCTCTATATGAGTTTTAGCGGCTGAAAATGTGTCTTACACAGTGTACAATGTCAAAAAATAAAAAGAAGAAATATAAATGCACACATACATACATAAAAGTGTAAAAAAAAAAAAAAAAAACTTCCAAAGAGACAACTCCATGCAAACAGCTTATGAATTAGGGATAGGCGACGTGGGTTCTAGAGTGCCCTAAAAAAAATAATAACAATAATAATAGCTCCAACCCTAATCAAAAACACCTGAACCAGCTAATCAATGTCTTCAGGATTACTACAGCTGCAGGCGGGTGTGTGTGTGTTTTTTTTTTTTTTTTTTTTCAGGGTTGGGGCTAAACTCTGCAGGACGTCAAACAGAATGAAGTGTTTGAAAACCATTGCGTTTATTAACCCATAAAACATGGAAATGTGTGTGTGTGTGGTTTAAGAATTACAAAATGTTGTAATTGCTGCAGAAAGATGAGTTTCACTACACAGAGATCTACCACAACATAAGTTAAATTACACTTTATTTTCTTTTTCAGAAATTCTTAGCACTGGAAACCAACCAACAGTTCCCCAGTCAGTGTGATGCCACAAGTCTCCTCATCATTTTACCCATTACAGCTACTCAAAGAAGTATTATACCCTTGTGCTCTCAGCAGAACTATAATCGTCCGGCAAGTGCTGATGCCCCTCAAAATACCTTCACAGTGTTTTCTAAAACCATCTCAAATGGTCTCATTCTTCCCCTCATTCTAAGCAAATTTTCACCATAAATAATGTAATTTTATTGAAATTTCTACACAAGTACTAAACAGTAGTTTCAAAACAGAGAAAGAGAAGGACAGCACAGCGTTTATGTCAAACGTGAAACTGCACAATCTTTGTTGTGCTCATGGCAAAAAATAAGAGTTCCTCAATCTTAGAAAAATGGGATTCTGCACCAATTGAACAGTCATCTGAACCCATTTTTAAAACCCCTTCTCCGTTTTGGAATCAGGATTTGATATTCAGAAGATCTAGACAAGTACGGGAATCCACACCTGATGTTGTCACAGGTGGATTTAACTTTTATTCTTACAGCTGTGATCCAGGTCCTGTCACGACCCCAGACCTCTCTTGTGTTATAGGAGGAAATCCAATCCACCCTTCACAGAGTCTGAACTCTCCTAGTAGGAGATATCTACCACCTTCATCAAAATTACTTGTCACTGACCCAAACATGCTGCACAGTCTTGGAAGAAGTACTTCATACTGGAATTATTCAACTCCAGAAGTAGGACATGGACCTGTCAAAGGTTTCAGAAAGCTGGAAAATCCACAAATCGACCCATTGTCAGCTTCATATTTTTATAGAGGGGTTGTTAGGGATATGCTAAGAAGCGATATTCCAACTGAGGAAGTCAAATCATGCATGCAGAGAGAGAGACCGAGATATTCACACTGGTACCACGAACCGCAAAATCAGAGAATCTGCTCCAAAAGAGATCATGAGAGACATTACGTGAAAAACAACCCACTTCTAGGTTCTTTATTACATACAGATTCTAATAGAGAATATTTTAAACACAATATGGAGTACAACCATCACCAGCAGCTAGATTTGAATTACTCTACTCATGCTGTGCCTGAAGAATCAAAGCAGGAAAGTGAAAAGCTAAAGAGCGAGGAGCTCCCCCTGCTGGTCTGGAGAGAAGAAGCAGAAAAACACAATCAACAAACGAACACTAGCACACACCCTAAATCCTCCTCTTCTGCCCTGAGGGTTCTCCGTCGCTTTGCAGAAGGCTCTTTGGTGGAGCTTGAGGGCGGTCGACTGAAGCGGGTGGAGGATTTAAAGATGGATGATTTGGAGAGGTGTGCTCAATTACATCCTGAGCTGACGCTGAGGCGTTTCACTGTGTTGAAGATGACACCTTCAAACACGCCAACGCTGTCATGTTTACATCTGGAGATTGAGCACGACCATTCACAGGTAAGCACACACATGGTCAGAAGATGCCCCATGGATTTTAAAGGAATAATTAAGTCTTACGATTCAGTCCGTCTGCAAAACACAAAAGAATATGTGTCCTGTCTAAGCTCTTTTTCGTGTTTTGAACACTGTTCTGTCATGACAACTCTCTGAGAATTTAGCATGGTAATATACATGCCAATGTTCATGTATTTAGTTTTGGTGGAATAGATTAGATTACCCCCATATATAACATTCATGAAATTACCCCGTGGCAGATTTGTAAATGTGGAGCTGGGGAAGTTGGAGGGTTTCTAAAGCACTCTGCAAACTATTTAGCAAACACTGGCCAAGTATTTGAATGTTGAGCAGCAGTTGCAACTAAAACCAGACAGCTGCAACATGTTGATAATAATGTGTTTGTATCAGATTGAGTTAAAACCCTATCAGCCTGCTCCATCTAGAGTTTCATTACAGAACTTTTTAATAAATGGAAGGACATAAGGAATAAATTATGACACAGTTGTTATTTTCAGGAGAACTGTGCCTATAAAGTATTTACATTTTCTCTGAAGTTGTCTCTGGAGGTGAGTGAAGGGCTGCCTTTCTTCGTTTGTGGGCACGGCTGGTCTTCCTGTAACCCTCGACACACAAGTCAAACCTGCAGACTACAATGCCGTCAACTAAAGGTGGGTGATGTGTGCCTGGCACTAACGCAGATGCCCACCTCTTCATCTCAGCCTGCCATCCAGAGCCTAGCTGAAGTGGGTGGAGATCACACAGTCCCAAAGTTTAATGCCGAAACCAACCCCACACTGCAGAAAGAAACTAAATCAAGAAAGAGACACTTCACAGCTCCTGAACTCAGGGAAATTTCCAAGGTACGCCACACCGAAGACTGAGCAGCTAAAGGATAAATCATTTACTGTGGAATTATAACAAAACAAAACAAACAGAAAAATCTCAGACTTACATTTAAAACAGTTTTTAATTGTACATAAGTCTTTGTACATTGTAAATACCATCTTTTTAAAGCAAATATGTGTACATAGTAACTGCAATGTTACCAAATCAATTACACTACCGTTCAAAGGTTTAGGGTCAGTGAGTTTATTTTTTTAATAAATATTTTTAATGATGATATTTTATTAAATTGGTAAAACATGAGATTACATTATTTTTATGTTGTTAAAAAAATATTTTAAATATAGAACTTTCTTTTACACTTTATATTCATCAAATAATTCTGCAAAACGTGTCAAGGTTTCCACAAAAGTTCTAAGCAGCACAAAAAAAAAAATTCCAACATTGATAATAAAAAAATCTATATATATCTTGAGCACCATATCAACATATTAAAAAGATTTATGAAGGATTATGTGACCGACTGAGAGGTCATGAAGACTGGAGTAATGGCAGCTGAAAACTTTGATTCGCCATCGCAGGAAGGATTTTAAAATTTGAAAATATTATAATAAAAAGCATAATACAATATAATGTAATAATATTTCACAATATTACTATTTTTGAACAAATCAATGCAGCATAGTAGATTATAAAAAAAAAAAGAGAGAAGAAAAAAAAACATCTTTCAGGCCCCAAAACGTTTGAACAGTAGTTTATTATGTCACAAAATACATATCAGACCTCGTTTCAAAATTCTTATAACAACTAACAGCCACAAAATGTGATATTACAGTAGTTATTTCTGTTGTGCAGTCTATATTTTTCTGTATGCACATGCATTTGTATCAAGAACATCCTAAAAACCCTGTACAATGTCTGATATTCAATTTTTTGACTTCATGTCTATTAGCCTGGTGGAAATCTATACTGTACTCCAAAAGCTGACAAAATAAACTTATCATATATTAATATTAATGACTTAATTTCCTAACTCAGGGGTATATGTAATAAAATATTTTTGTTTTCACTGTATATAGTATTCAACCCACGGATGTTTAAAATAAACCTGTTATCATTTCCATTCATCTTAATGACAGCTGCTTTGACGCCCCCGATGTATGTGACCTCACAAGATAACTAGAAGGTATTTGCTAAATTAAACATGCAATATAATGAGGGCGTGTAACAAATAATGTAGCAGAGTGAAATCAAAAACCATTGCTTTGACTTCCTGGAACAGGCACCCATCATTTGCATGTCTATTTCACATCTTGTGCAATATACAATTGGGTCTAAAAATCTGCAACCACATGGAAATTCTGCAACTCAAACCTGGAAATAACCAGAGTTTTAAACACAGGCACATTATGATTTAAATTTAAAAAGAGATATTTAAGACTATGAATTTATCCACTGAAGCGCATAAGATCAACAACGTAAGATCAAATGCATGCCTTTATTCTCACTTAACATTTAACTCCCATTGATATGCTTAGTTGTTAATAGAAAAATAAAGAAATAAGAAAATCCAATATAGATGCATTTTTAGCAGTGGTCTCAGACTTTCTGATAAGTTCAGTCACGGCAGGAATTTTCCAGAAATTACTTCTGTGAATTACATACAGAAATCCTCCCATTATTAAATAAATTTTTTTTGTAATGAAATCTCAATAAAGCAATCTGTGTTTTTCCTTACAGTTTTGTCTCTTTTTATCTGCTCATGTCCTCTTTGATATTCCAAACTTGTGTCTCTGAGCAGGAGTGAAAGCCAGAGCACCACACACTTGACTCGGCTGTGCTCAACCTCATACAGCTCCAGGAGTTTTGAGTTTTAAATTGAATGTATGCTTTGGATTTACTCTCCTCCGACAAGTCCCGTTTTGCTCCAGTTATGAGTCTCTTTCCTCTCTGGGCTCTTGAGAGTCAAAAGTATTTGCATCCCTTATTTTGTCCAGGGCAGATTAGTGGCACCCGCAGGCTCTGACGACCATGTTGCGGTACTTTTTCAATATTACGTTGGAACTGTCATCAAAGTACAAAACTGAGATTCCGTGTAACTGCGTTGGAGCACAGCAGGGCTTCGGGACTGTTTCTGGGTTTATGAAATGGACCTAGGAAGAGAAGAAAAATACATGATTTGACATAATATAACTAACATTATAATTATAGCAACTGCAGAACATGTATATAAAATATTGAATAGTTCAATGAAACTTTTTTTTAGTAATGACCACAGAACTCAGAGAACTCTGCAAATTTCTACACAATTTGATTGCCATCACAAGTTTTTCACCAATAAGATTTGCTGTGTTATTGGCATTTGGGCTCTATGTACAGTTGATGAGTTGATCAATAAGTAGATCAGATTTGTGAGTGAATTACTGATTCATTTTTATGGTGGACCTTTCATTGTATAGACAATCAGCTGAAACATTCAAATATCGAGTTTGATATTACATAGGCGTCAGTTTAACCTGACAAAATTTCATTTTTTTGGGTAAACTATTCCTTTAGTTTTAGGAACTCACCAGTGTCTGTACAATTGCATGGTTTGTGGCATTCATATAAGAGTTTAAGGGGAACACACATTCTCCCTCACAGTAGTATGACGCGTAACCCTCTGGAGCAATGATCCAGTCCTGGAAACACAAGGGCGATGAGAAAGATTAGAGGAGATAAAAGCATAAAGAGGAGTCTGAAAGAAGAAGCAGATTTCGGTACCTGCCATCCCAGATCTCTGAAGCTGACATACAGTTCATGCTTCTTGCAGCCTTGTTTGGGGTCTACGCTGGCGCCCTCTGCATAAAACATGAGGAAAGATAAATATGTTTTGCAATGCACATTTGTTAATTACATGTTAATAAGCTGTATGTTTATTAGGATTAGATAGTATGAAGGTAGATATTTCTGGTAGAAAATAAAATAAAAGAGCATGAAGATGAAATTACAACAATGAACTAACACAAAAAGTTCATAAAAAGTGTCACCTGCAGCCTCCGCTGTCTTCAGATCCACCTGGCTGGGTGCAACAGCGGGTTTGGGGTTTTTAGAGCGCTGGTGACCCCTCTGTTTGTTTCCTGGTGCTGAGCGAACACTGCGGAGATGGATTCCTGATGCTTTCAAAAATGCCACCATAAATGGCTGTTTGTTCTGAGGTCCTCGGCTGCCCACCAGACCTGCTCTCCTTGGGTTTATTCGTTCACCTGCAGAGGGCGACAGTGACGTGCATGATGACTGAAAAATAAATAGTCTACTAGAGTTCAAATCATAAACATAACGTTCTGTGATCATGTTGTTCCAATAGTTTGAATAATCTTTCAACTGATTTGGTGTCTAGAACAACACTGGAAACCCCTGGCATTTCTGATATGAATATCTACTTCTGTGTTCCACGGATGAGAGAAATGTTTGGAACGACATGAGGGTGAGTAAATTATGACAGAATCTCAACTCTCCCCTATCCCAAATGGCTACTCTGCTATTAGGATGTTTAGTATGGAGGTTTTGCAGGTTCCGGTGAGCGTAAATATTCGAAGGTACCCACCGTGTGCAGTTTCCAGAGATAGCTGCAGTCCTAAGTTCTGACCTGGGTTTATAACCCAGTGGTTAGTGGTGACTTTGAGGTCAAAAACCAGCCAACCCTCTTCTGCTGCCCACAACACTCGCGAGTCTAGCAGGTACAGCTCCCTACACAGGGAAGACAACATACATGGGTCAACAGCTCTTTATTACAAACACAAAAAGTGGATATGATCACTGAAACAATGAAAAACACAAACACACGTTTTTTTATATAAAATTTGTGCTCTTTACCAATGCTAAACACAATGCTAGAGTACTGCTATGCATCCGCTAGAATGTTCTGTGGTAAATAGTCCAACTCTATTTTTCATTTTCCTGCATATTAATAGTAAAGGTGGTTTTAATTTCATACAGTTGAAAATGTCCATTGTTTATTGTCAGTAATATATAAAGCACAGCTTTGTTGGTCAACGTGGCGAATTCCCAAGACTAACTTAAACCCACTGCGAAAATCCAACTGAAATAAATGAGACTTTGACTTCAATTTGTCTCCTCATTCACACAATGTAATTGAATTTGAACTACTGTTAACATCGTTTTTTTCACGAGGTTATCTCTGCAGACAAGTTTACAAACTGCGGAAATGAGATGCGAAAATGCCATGTCATGTCAGGACTCGTTGTCCTTGTCAGATACAGATATCACAAAATAAGCTCTATTCCAAGAGATGAGAACTTGAGGTTTGGCTGATACAAGCCATATAAAATCAAAAACAAATGACGTTGCACAGACAACAACATGTTCCCAAGACAGTATCAAAGTTCCCTCTTATTAAATGTGATGTTTATAAAAAGGGATCAGATTGTCCTCCAGTGATGAAAACAGAGCTACTGGGTGGCTCTCCAGAACAATGACTTGACTTACAGGTAGGATTTCAGACCTTGAGGCCAACAAGAGACTAGGTCTTGATGTTCCTCCTGTCTAGTCACCTCATGCTTTAACGGGGAAAACCATCTCTGCGTGACTACAGGGAGCTGCAGGAAGGATGATTCACAGTGGGTGGCCTTCACAGGGAATGTGTGCATATAATGCTTTAATGTGCGTGTAATTTAGAAGATGCAATGGACACCTTAAGAGAGACAGTTTGTCTGTCTGTGAATGCCTCACCTGGAGGACTTCTTCATGCTCTCCACTTTACATACAGTCAGAAACTTTCCAAGAAGGTGTGATCAAGGATGAGGGAATGAAGAGGAAAACATTTTGGGTGGAGGATTCTTTGGGCTGTTTCTCCAGATGTCTGAGGTAGACAACCTCACTTCCGCTGAAGACTCTGCATCTCAATAATTGACAGTAATAGCTTTGTAATGGTGGTTGCTCACATTGCTTGTTAGCAGCCACACTGTAAATCAGAGATCTGGAACTAGACATGTACCATTGGGCAAACAAATCAGTCTGTGTGTGTGGGTCCATGGCTCCCATATCTAAACTTAAAAAGTGTGGGTGGTGGCATATGTTTCATTTCAGACATTTCACAATTTATTTTTATTTTTTCATGCCTTCCGGCCTTTGCATGCTACCCTATTTAAAATCAGCCGTCTAAAACATACCAAAGTCATAAATTAGTAACAATTCTGAAAAAGTATATTGTTGACTGACACAATAAATGACCATACCATTAAATGTCAAGGGCAAACAGATGCGCATCCAAATAAACTGGATGTGAAACACCATTCTCATTTTATTAGCATAATATGTCATATGTTAGTATACAACAGGATATTAATTGAAAGAGAATTTAAATATCCACTGGGAATTGATTGGATCATGAAAGTGGGTGTAAGGTATTACAATGGACCCGGAGGTTGAAAGGGAGGGGTTGATCAAAGTCAGCCAAAAAGGAGAGTAGCTTCCAAGATGGAGCAATTAATTATGTTTTGGAATATAATGAGCAATTGAAGCATGCACAATTGAATGAGGAATGATTGACTGATGTCAAGAACTGAACAGCCAAATAAAAATAGTTTTTCTAATGTAATGTATAATAACAAACCTTTTGGGCTGCTGTCGGAGCACCTCGAACACACTGACACGGAAAGTTTCATTTTCATAGCGCTCGTTCACAAAGTCCTTGTAGACACGAAGCTCCGCAGCAGTCAGGGTTTCTCCCACCGGTATTCGGGAGAGGTCGAAACGAAACTCTCTGCGGTGCTGATGATAGAGATCGTCATCTGGGTCCACTACAGAAAAAAAGGGAGATGGATTTAATGGGCAGTACATGTTGTGTTGTGTTGTTTTTGTGTTGTGTTGTGTGACGTTATGTCATGTTGTGTTGTTTAGTTTTGTTTGGTTGTTTTGTTTTGTTATGCTGTTATGTTTTGTTGTGTTGTTAGTCAGTCAAAAAACTTTTTGATATTTTGAAGTGTGCCTTTTTTTTTTGTATTGCATTTTTTCCTATCACAGAGAAACTTCAGAACATCTGAGCATATTGAATTTAATTATTTAAATATTTTTTATGCAATTGAGGTCTATTTTTCTTGAGTGATTACTGATGAATTCACATATTACCTTAAAATTGTTACGTTTGTAGAGTGACTCCTCAGTTGTTTTCGTGAGCTTATATACATTGTAATTTTACATGCAAAATGTATATGAATCTGTCCTTGCAAACGTGTGTACAATATTTTCCTAGCCTTAAGATGTAACATTTTCTGCCTCAGTTAACTGTGTCAGCTGGTTAACAATTCCTCTAAATTGGATTTGGTCTGAATGTGAACTACAGGCTTTTCTTTTGTCTTGTTTGGCTTCACAGTACCACTTCCAACCAATGTGTGCACACACTGACACCATGGCATAAGGCACTGTACCAGATTTCATTCTCAGAAACACTGAGCACTTATGCTTGATTGCCTCACCCACATCACTGTATCCAAAAAAGAAATGTCAACCGGCGATTGATCTGGGCGCTGGGTGCCCTGGGGACCGAAGCTGGGGGAGAAACCACAGGCCCTGCACCCACCTAACATAGACTTCAATCACACACATGTGCCATCCACAAGAAAACCTCCATTAAAGACCTGGCCCGGAAACCAACAATGCCCCACACATGGATATACATACACATGCACATATACATATATGTAATGGATACAAATGCATGTTCAGATGGTATATTGGTGAACTCCTCGCAACGCTAACCTGAGAGACCTGTTAACTGTGGTAAAATAATATAATTCCAGATAAGAAAGAGGTTTTGAGTAGCATCTGGCTTGTCCCAAATATCCAGATATGGTTGACCACATCTGGGAGAAGGTTGTCCCTATCCTGTTGAAATGACCAGCATATGTTGGGTTGTGGTGCTGGGATCACCACCAGGCTTCTCAAGCAGCTTCACCAATTAAAGTCATCTTGAACAGCACTATTCCAGCATAACCTTCTGAAGTAAAAGTTTAAACTGTTCTAAAGTCTTTTCAGTCTTTTCAGCCTCATTTCTTCTTTCGTTGGCGGTTGGCATCTGAATCTGTGTTAATCCACATCCATAAACAGCAAGAAAGACTAAATTAAAGTATCTCAGTGTGACCTCCTGCAGATCTGCAGGGAATCTGTTATGATGATTCCTCTTATTTTTATGCACATCCTGTCTATAAGTTCATGAAATCAAGTGATAGGGTACAGTGATGCATTTAAGTCTTTTCCAACTTCTGGCTATCTTGCAAGAGCATGATTATTGGGGGAAGTACTCAGAGAGGAAGAACTCTTGAGGCATGCACATACTCAAAATAGGGAGTCATTTGTCTGACTGCAATTAAACAGTGGAAAGGAAAACATGGGTATTTTATGAAGGAAGTAATTGCTTTTAAGGTTTGGTGTGTTTATGTGAATTAATATATAATGCCAAGATTAGATATGGATGTGGCACCATATGCTATGTTGTAACACTTTTTAGCTCTTGATCTGAGGACGGGAATGATAGCAATACACTTGGCAGAACAAAATGTTTCAATTGTTATAATCTCTGTTGAGTAAAAACAATCATTACACTCACAGATGCAAGCATAACCTTTTCCGCTGTGTGGGCTATCAATCAAGACCATGACAATATAAAAAACAAAAAATGTAGAAGTCAGCAACAGGATGTTCTATTGTCTATATTCTAAATTATCAGAAAATGAAGAGTGTGTTTTCTGAGCGGGCTGAAAAACTAATTGGAGGTCTAATCTGCTTTTGCTGCCGAGGCTTGAAATCTGAGGAAAGATCTGCTAACTTTTTCCAAAATCAACTTATGAACATAAACAGGTGGTTTTGTACTCTGCTTGTTGTGCATGCTTCTATGCTGAGGTAAGAGTTCGCTAGTATTAGGATTAACAGTTCATGAAAGCAATTGCTTTTTGTTAAAATATGGTAAACTTGGTTAATTAAATGTATGCCTTATGCTCCATGTGCCACGTCAAACACTTAATTCAGCTTTTTTAGTGTAAAGATCTTGTCTGTCTAAATTTACAAGGCCAAATGTTTGGAAATGTAAATTATTTATATAAGAAAGGTTTTGGTTTTGCTGTTTACATCTGTGCTGTGTAAATTCCACCAGATGCTAATGCCAAGATAGTGCTAGCACAGTTCTACGATAGCATTAACAAATGCCTGGTCACGGTGTTATCATCGCAGATGGGGACTTTAATCATGCTGACTTAAAAAAGGTCCCTTACAAATTCCACCACAACATGAAGAGAACTGGGAGATCAAATACTGGATCAAGTTTATACTAATGAAGCAGAAGCATACAAAGCCCAGACTTATATCCACCTGGGACTGTTGAATCATCTCCCTCTTATGCAGCATGCATGGTATGCATCCAGAATCAAAAGGGCTGGGAGTCCTGGGACTATGTCAAAAACTATGAGAATATGGCAAGGATGCGTGCTAAGCCCACTGCTCTAAACCCTTTTAACACATGACTGCTTTGCCCCCTTTCCATTAAATCATGTTGTCAAATTTATAGACGACATAACGGTGCTCAAGCTCATTAACAACAACAAGACAGCTTATAGGAATGAGGTACAGCATCTGGCATCATGGTGTGACAACAATAACTTGGTTCTTAACATCAAGAAGACCTTGGAAATTATTGTGGATTTCCGCAAAACTGGACTATACATCCACTCTCCGCTCTCTATTGGCAATGAGGTGGTGGATAGAGTGACACATCTTAAATTCCTGGGGGTGATTGTATCGAGGATCTCTCCATCTCACTAATACTGCCTCAGTTGCAGGAAAGGCCCTACATCTTTTCTACTATCTGAGGAAACCGAAGAGATACAAAATTCTATTTACACCACTTGCTACCTAAGACATGTTCAAAACATCCTGCTCAAGCAGCACCATCCTCCACATCACCTGTTCCACCTGCTGCCCTCAGGTGGAAGGTACAGATCCATAAGCGCCAGCCAGACTGGCCAATATCTACAGCAGTGTTGGGTATAGTTACTTTGGAAAGTAGTTAGTTTACAACGTTACCATCAATTAAAAGTAATCAGTTATGGTAATAACTGGTAATACAGCGTTACCTATTCATAAAAGCATGGGCGTGGTAGTGGGGGGAAAAGTGGACCTGACTACCCAGGGCCCCGTCTAGAGAGAGGGCCCTTTGAAATCCCATAATTTATTTTTGTAGCCTAATTCGAATTAATTGGGCCCTCCAATTGATGTCATTATTCATTTCAAAATATATTGATAACACCAACTGAGAAAATGGTTTAGTCGGCCCATAGACGGCAGCCGACGGCAAACAAGTAACGCAGTGAGTTTAGAGCCTTGGAGCATGATCATGCTGCGCAAAAAGCGCAAAAAGCGCAAAAAGCCCAAATAGGGCTTTCAAAAAAAGAAAGTCAGGAAGGAAAAAGAAAGGAGGCAGAATGAGGGGAAGCAGCTGATGACTGCTTTCTTTCCAAAAGGTGAACTGAGTTTGCTTGTTATGCACCTATATCCAATTAAAGTTAACATAGTCAACTCCAGACAGCTGCTGCTAATGTATGTATGCTAATGTTAAATCTTTAGCTTAGTTTGTCAACCAGGCTGCTTGTTGCTGTAAGTAAATTATGGGCCAGGCCAGCTAACATCAGTTTGCCAACATTAACCAGTTTCAGAAACAACCAGTGGTTCTGACACACCATCACACACACTCATCACTGATACACACACTCATCACTGATTTCGCAAACAAAAAGACTCATCAGTGGGCATTTACTGGGATGTAGATTACATCTCATTTGACCTTTATTTATTTTTTTATAGTTGACTTTTTTTTTCATTATGGCAGGCTTAGCTTATTTGATTGGTTTCTGAGGGTACAGCTGTCTCGTGTTCTCCTGTTAAAAAATAAATGTTTTTAATTTAAAACTTGCATCAGTATCATGGATCAAAATGTTAGTACACAAACCCGATGTAGCCTAAGGTTTAAGGTATTTGAGCACAAGTAGGTCAAATAGATTTAAACACTATTTATACTTGTTTATATAAAAAAAATAAAAAAAATAATTCAAAATTGAATTTTCATTTTGCTAACCCGCATCGTACAATGCCATGTGTAGGGGGCCCACTGACATTGAGAGTATACAGCAGCACCATTCTGTTGCTGATGAACTATCGTATAAATGTGGATGAATACGTATAAGTTCACAGAATTTTTCCTCTTCGCCCGCCATTGTATTCAAACCTTCTTCTTCTGTAAACACAATATTCTTGAATTAATGTACAATACTTGCAATGTCGCACCCACCGACAACGCATAGTATTGCGTGAATCGGCGCGTTGTGTATCAAAAACTAGGACGACACATTTGGCTACGAAACGACGCATAATGGCGGCCGAAGCGTAACGATGCGTAGCCTCGGGGACACGTATGCGTACAGATGCGTTGACTATGAAACGGCCCTTACTGATGCATGGTGGTTCTTTAATCCTTATACAAAAGATTTTACCTGGTCCAATAGAAGTTTATCTCTTAGGTATGAGGGGCCGTACAAGACTTAATTCATTCTGGCACTCTCACACACACTTACATTCTTCTTACACATGCATACATTTCTACTCTTACACACACACATACATTCTCCTTTCATATGCATATATTTCTACTCTCACACACATACATTCTCCTTTCACATACATATACACACATACAATTATAGAATGTATGTATGTAAGAGAAGAATGCATGTATGTGCGAGAGAGAGTATGTATGTATGTGCGAGAGAGATTATATTGGAAACGGAAGGCGTTTAGTTGAAACGGAAGGCGTGTAGTGGAAACGGAAGGCAGGTTAGGTGTGATCAGACTCACAGTGACAGGTCTTGATCAGGATGGCTGAGGTAGATGAGGCAGCCGCAGAAGTATTTTAGCAAGCTATCTGGGTTTTAAAAAGTACATAAATAAATATTATCATTGTGAAAAGGTTGCATGGCCTCGTCATTTGAGCGAGTTGTGATTGAGGATGCGAGCTTAGCCTCAGTCATGTTGCCAGATATACGTATTTTAAGCGTCCAAGGATTTTTTTTTTATTTTTTTTTCATTTAATTTAGGAAGTGAATTAAGGGGGAGGCAGCAAGTTAGGGACATCGATATCTTTATATTATTTAAATAACCCAAGTCAGAGATTTGTAAAGAATCAGAATCAGAATCAGAATGAGCTTTATTGCCAGGTATGTTTACACATACGAGGAATTTGTTTTTGTGACAGAAGCTCCGCAGTACAACAGAATGACAGCGACAGAACATAGAACACATAATAAAAGAATAAAAAATACAAATAAGTAGATAGTGAATGACAATATACAAATGACAATTGTAGGCAGGTATATTACAAAATGCAGTTATGTATGTACATATATATTATGTGCAAAATTTAAGTGTATACTAAGTATGTGTGTTAGATAAATAAAGTGTATGTGTATATAAATTTAAAGTGTAGTGTGTTCACAGTTATTATCAGCTGTTCATAAGATGGATTGCCTGAGGGAAGAAACTGGTCCTGTGTCTGGTCGTTCTAGTGCTCAGTGCTCTGTAGCGTCGACCAGATGACAACAGTTCAAAGAGGGAGTGTGCTGGATGTGAGGGGTCCAAAGTGATTTTGACAGCCCTTTTTCTCACTCTGGATGAGTACAGTTCTTGAATAGAAGGGAGGGTTGTACCGATGATTCACTCAGCAGTCCGGACTACCCTCTGTAGTCTTCTGAGGTCAGATTTAGAAGCTGAGCTGAACCAGACAGTTACTGAAGTGCAGAGGATGGATTCAATGATGGTGGAGTAGAACTGTTTCAGCAGCTCCTGTGGCAGGTTAAACTTCCTAAGCTGGCGGAGGAAGTACAACCTCTGCTGGGCCTTTTTCACAATGGAGTCAATGTGAATGTCCCACTTCAGGTCCTGAGAGATGGTGGTTCCCAGGAACATGAATGACTCCACTGCAGTCACAGGGCTGTTCATGATGGTGAGTGGGGGGAGTGCAGGGGGGTTTCTCCTGAAGTCCACGATCATCTCCACTGTTTTGAGGGTGTTAAGCTCCAGGTTGTTGAGAGTGCACCAGACAGCCAGCGCTTTTACCTCCTGTCTGTAAGCAGACTCGTCACCATCCTGAATGAGGCCGATGAGTGTGGTGTCGTCTGCAAACTTCAGGAGCTTGACAGAGGGGTCCTTAGATGTGCAATCGTTGGTGTACAGGGAGAAGAGCAGTGGGGAGAGAACACAGCCCTGGGGAGCTCCGGTGCTGATTGTACGGGTGCTGGATGTGTATTTTCCCAGCCTCACTAGCTGCTGCCTGTCTGTCAGGAAGCTGTTGATCCACTGACAGACGGAGGTGGGCACGGAGAGCTGATTTAGTTTGGGCAGGAGGAGGTTTGGGATGATCGTGTTCTAGGCCGAGCTGAAGTCCACAAACAGGATCCTCACATAAGTCCCCGGTCTGTCTAGGTGTTGCAGAACATAATGCAGTCCGATGTTTACTGCATCGTCCACAGACCTGTTTACTTTGTAGGCAAACTGAAGAGGATCCAGCAAGGGCCCAGTGATGTCCTTCAGGTGGCCCAGCACCAGTTTCTCAAATGACTTCATGACTACAGACGTTAGAGCCACAGGCCTGTAGTCATTTAGTCCTGTAATTTTGGGTTTCTTAGGGATGGGGATGATGGTGGAACGTTTGAGGCATGAAGGGACTTCGCACAGCTCCAGCGATCTGTTGAAGATCTGTGTGAAGATGGGGGCCAGCTGGTCAGCACAGGATTTCAGACAGGCTGGTGTAACACAATCTGGGCCTGGTGCTTTTTTCCTTTTCTGCTTCCGAAAGACCTGGCGCACCGCATCCTCGCTGATCTGAATTGCAGGTGCCCACCTGAGAGGGGGGATGCAGGAGGTGTGAATGGTGAGAGTGCTTGATTGGAGAGGTGTTCAGGATGGGTTGCAGGAGCTGTTAATGGTGTGAACGGTTGTTTGGAGAGGCATTTGGGGCTGGTTGCAGGAGTTGTGAAGGATGTGAATGGTTGTGTGGGGAGGCGTTCAGGGCAGGTGATGGGTGTTCTTTCTAACCTGCAGTAAAACTCGTTCAGATCGTCTGCCAGTCGTTGATTCTCTACGGTGCTGGGGGGTGGTGTCTTGTAATTGGTGATCTTCTTTAGACTTTTCCACACTGATGCGGAGTCGTTGGAAGTGAACTGAGTCCTTATTTTTTCAGAATAAGATAAAGATAAGATTACAGAAGAAGAAGATGGAATTAAAAAAATGAAATCTGGAATTCGACAGAGCTTACTTAGAGTTGGTCAAAGGTGCATATATTAGATCTCGGGCAAAATGGCTTGAGGAGGGGGAAAAGAATTCTAGCTATTTTTTTGCCCTGGAAAAAAGAAACGGTCAGAGGAAAGCTCTTTCAGCACTTAACATCGATGGAGTTACCTCTAAAGACCCCCCAAAAATATCAGAATTTGTTACCAAATTTTTTAGCAATCTTTACAACTCTAAATTTAACTATGACAGCTGTGAAAAATTAATTGATACAATCAAACACCATATTACAGTTATTGATAATGAGTTTAGTCAAATTTGTGACGCTGATTTGTCAGTAGATGAAATTAATCAAGCTCTGCACTCAATTGAAAAAGGTAAATCCCCTGGTATTGACGGGCTTTCATTAGAATTCTATCTTCACTTTTGGGATGAATAAGGAATGCATCAGTCAGGGAGAAATGACCTCTACAATGAAACAGGGAGTTATATCCCTCATACCCAAGTCAAGCAAGGACCCATTATTAATGGACAATTGGCGACCTATTACTTTGTAAACATTAGATTATAAGATTTTAGCCTCTGTTTATGCTAAAAGATTAAGTACTGGTCTAAATAACATTATTTCATAATGTCAGTCTGGATTCATGAAAGGCCGTCATATATCTAATAATATAAGGTTAGTATTAGATGTGCTGGATTACTCTAACTTAATTCATTCAGATGGTCTAATACTTTTTCTAGACTTTCAAAAAGCTTTCGATTCCATAGAACTGTCACAGTGTCTGGTCTGTGTATCCCTGGGTGTCAACTAGAGGTCTCCCTTCCCCTTATCGTCACTGTTCATTGTTTTCAGCTGTTTCCACTTACATCGTTTGCACCTGTCTTTAAATACCTGGTTTGTTTCAGTCTGTGTTACGGAGTCCTTGCCTCATGTTATCCGTAGTCTCTATCTTCCCTTGTGTTCTGTCTGTTCCTCGTTGTTTGGATACTCTGGTTTTGACACGGCTTGAACTGTATACCCCTTTGGATTTGCCCTTAAATAAAGATTCATACCTGCATTTGGTTCGCTCTCCTCGTTCCTGTATCACCGTACGTGACAAGAACACAAATTTATTTTTCGCACTCTAGAGTTATTTGGATTTGGTAATTAATTTATTAACACTTTAACCATGTTTTATAGAGATATTAACAGCTCAGTGATCGTTAATTTTGATACGTCCAAAAGGTTTGACATCCATCGTGGAGTCAGACAGGGCTGTCCAATCTCCCCGTTTTTTTATTTCTTTTAGCCACTGAACTACTTTGTCTAAGGATTAACCAAAATGATAGTTTGTCAGGAATTTCTATATTTGATCGTGAGTTTAAAATTGCTCAGTTAGCTGACGACACCACATTATTTTTGGAGGATAAAAAGCAGTTACCTAATGCTCTGGAATTGGTGGATAAATTTTCATGTGCTTCTGGTCTAAAACTTAACATTTCGAAATGTGAAATTATTTCAATTCATGATAAAGATGAGACATCATTGGAAGGGATACCAGTTAAAAACTGTATAAAATATCTAGGTATCCATATCACTAAAAATCCAGTTACCAGACATATTTTAAACTTTTCTGATAAAATGACAAAAACTAAAAATGTCTTTAACATCTGGCATCAGAGAGATCTTTCTTTATACGGCAGAGTCCTCTTATCTAAGGTGGAAGGGCTTTTCTCACTTTGTATACCCTGCTCTCTCTTTGTTTATCAATTATAAAGCTATAAGGGAAATTAACAAAATATTTTTAGATTTCATTTGGAAAAATAGGCCTCACAAATTGAAAAGAGAAGTACTCTCTAATCCCAGAGGTGAAGATGGCCTTGATTTTTTGGATTTTGCTGATACTATAAACACCTTTAAAGTAAACTGGCTGAAAAGGTGCCTTGTGAATCCAGTGTCGTTATGTTTTTTTTATTCCTAATAATATCTTTAACAAACTCGGTGGCCTGTCTTTCCTATTAAAGTGCAACTTTTTGCCTAGCAAGTTACCCATCTCCTTATCCAATTTTCATCAGCAATGCCTTCTCTCATGGAAATTGTGTTTTGTCCATAGCTTTTCCCCCCACAAAGTTCTCCTTTGGAATAATGCGGATATAATCATTAGAAATAAATCTCTCTTTTTCCTAGATGGTTTAACAATAATTTTAATTGCATTCTATCTGTCTTTGATGATTCTGGTCGTATTCTAACCTATAAGGAATTCTTGAATCTCCATAACTTTCCAGTTCCACCAAAGGAATATAATACCTTGATAAAAGCTATCCCAGCAGGCTTAATTCAATTAACTAAAAATCACCTTAACTTCAGTAAAGGTATTAGTGTTTATCCGGCTTTACGCCTGGGCGAGATACATTTTTTAGATAAAAAATGCAACAATAGATATATTCGCACAATTTCTCAAATGAAGAGAAAGATTACTCCAAGGGGTAAATTCTATTGGGGATCCCTTGTAACAAACATTATTTGGAGAAAGGCCTGGCTTTTGCCTAGTAAATGTTGTGTATCCAACAAAGTTAAGGAAATTCATTATAAGAATCTTCATAAAATCTATCCGGTTAATTTATCCATCTCTAAATATTCTGATATTGATGAAACTTGTTCTTTTTGTGGTTTTGTGGAGGAAACTATCACCCATTTATTTTGTGAGTGTAATGTAACCAATAGATTTTGGGCTGAATTAAGTGCTCTTGTTTTTGGCCCTACAAATTTCACCCACACTTTCATTCTCAAAGAGATTATCTTTTATTATGAAAACCCAAAGCTGATGTCCCTTGAACACATGTTAATTTCTTTATCTTGTATGCAAAATTCTTCATTCACAAGCAGAAATGGCTTAAGTCTCCTTTGAGTTTCCCTCTTCTTCTTGCTGACCTTCATTTTTTTTATTTCATCCCTTAGACTTATAAATAACAAAAAAGTGCAAGTTTTTTTATGCATTATGACAATTTATTCAAAGATATGACTTAACGTTGTTATGCTTTTCTTTTCTTTTCTGTATGTATAATTACATAATGAGCTGTATGCAACTCCGAGTAAGTTCTGCTATAAAAAAAAATAGAGGGATGCATGTCTTCCTATAGGATGTTGAATAGATAGACAGACAGAGAGACAGACAGATAGATAGATAGATAGATAGATAGATAGATAGATAGATAGATAGATAGATAGATAGATAGATAGATAGATAGATAGATAGATAGATAGATAGATAGATAGATAGATAGATAGATAGATAGATAGGAATGTCCCATCTTTCAAATATTCATCATCTCTTTCGACAACACACATACACATGCTTTAAAAGGTCTTGAAAGAAACAGTGTTTGGATTATGTATGTGACCCTCTAGTCATTTCTCATGTGAAACCAAGCCCCACTAAACCCCATGTCATAGAGCTTTGAGGGAATTCTGTGGAAACTAGATTTGTGCTTGCTGCTGTTACATTTAACTGTGTTGAACAAGTCATTTTACCAAAATTAATAACTAAATAAGAGTCATGATATTAATAAATTACATTTTCTCTCTGAAATGGCAAATAATAATAATAATAATAATAATAATAATAATAATAATAATAAATACAAAACACTTTATTTGTTAAAAAAACACTGATGACAGCTGCTAAATACAAATGAATACATTTATATAAAAATAAATGTAATCAATTTACATAAAAATAAATAAATGTAGCTATTACTAAATTTGGCCATACATGTTCTGAATACATTGACCTAAAATATTAGGCTATATATGAACTATGATTAACAACATATAAGATCTCTAATTTATATTAAATATAGTTTAAAAGATAAAAATGTAAAACTAATTAAAAACAAAATAACCCCAAAGGACTGCTGGTACCATACAGTATTTATCATAGAACACTCTTAAAATAAAGGTTCCAAGTTAAAGTTCCAAGTTGAATTTTGTTTTCATTAATTTATTTATTTATTTATTTATTTATTTATTTATTATTATTATTATTATTATTATTATTATTATTATTATTATTATTATTATTATTATTATTATTATTATTATTATTATTATTATTGCCAAAAAGTCATAGCTCTCAAGAATACAGCTAAAATGGTTTGTGATAGAACCATTTTTTATGCTTTGCTGAAGCTAAGAATCAACAAAAGACCTTAATTTTAAAGAGTGAATGATGGAATCCTTCCAGAAACAGATAAGATCTTCTTTGATTAACTGATCAAAGTAGAATCTGATAACTGTTCTAACAGTTGATGCTTTTATCTGAAAAAAGTCCTGAAATCCTTTTAGCAATCCATTCCTTTAGGATTTATATATATATGTGTGTGTGTGTGTGTGTGTGTGTGTGTGTGCGCGTGTGTGTGTGTTTATGTGTGTGTTTGTGTGTGTTTTAAAGATTGTATATCATAAAATGCTCACCCAGATTGACAAAGCTCATCACCAGGTCGGCATCATTGAGGAAGCGACTGTCCTGTTGGGTCACCATCGGGGCTCCCGGGGTCGAGTACACGAACCGATTGTAGAGATCAAGCATGAACATGGGAGCCGCGGTGTGCCTCTCGTGCAGGAGCGGACGGGGCCGGTGCGGCAGCCCGAGGATGGAGAGGATCTCCCGCTGCATCTCCCTGCGCTCCTGGCTCTTCAGCCGCCGCTGCATGAAGCTGAACTGGATGTCATTATCCAAAGTGAAGTTTGCGTGCATTGCCTCTGCGAGCACGGAGCAACCACACGCCACAATCAAAGCTGAGATCAGACGCACTGGAATCATATTTAATAAGTTCTTCTTAAAAAATAATAAGAATGTGTCCTCATGTGACATAGCTTTAAGTCTAGCTACTTCATTTTATTATTAGTATCATAATGTTGAGCTGGTTTTAAATCCACTGAATGTGTTTAATAATCCAATCAAGAGATGAATCCAGTTGCATTGATGTTCTCGCTGCTTCTGCTGCTGATGTCTACACGCTTTAAACAGCGCGCTGAAGCTCGTGTGGGGCGCGCGCACATGGGCTGTCTTTTGGTAAACAACAGAAATTATGCCCTAATTAGTACAGAAGACACATTTAGTACAGACGCCTTTGGAAATTAACCATGGCTTTATTATAGTAAAAAGCGCAGCCGTGTTGTTGTTTGGTTTGTATTTTTCGCAGATTGATTAACCACAGTTTTACTAGCCTACAAATAATTAAACTATTGTTAGTGTAACAAAAACACAGGTAATTTGTGTTAATAACGATATTAACCATGTTTGCAATTGCTTTCTACAGTTAGCAACTTTTTGTGGAAAAAAATAATAATAATACTATGAACTGTCTTTTTGTAAACAACAGCATGAACTATTGAAAACATGAGAATATGTCCTAATAAGTAAAGACACATTTGTATACATTCATCATTATATTTAGGGATCATTTTTAAAATTGGGATAGATCTGTGATCCGTGCTGATTTTATTATCACATAAATAAATAAATTTATGTTTGCTAACTTTCTATTGTTCGCTAAAGTTCTTGCATTATTTTTTTTAAGTAAGTAAATAAATAAAAAATATTTTTTTTTCTAAAACCGAATGTTTGTCACAAATGTGTTTTTGTGGCATTAAGTTCATATGGTAAACCTTGCGTAATTTATTATTACATAAATTACTATTATTACAGAAAACTGAACAATCTTTTAGTCACCATAGTTATTAACAGATGTTTACAAATATTAAAATTTGTTTAAAATATTATTGTACAGTTGTAACAATAGCTGTTGTATTTTAGCATAAACTTTTGTTGTACATTCCTCAGGTCCATAACAGAATTTTGCTTTATTTTTTCAATGTTCGTAATTGTAACCTTATCCGTCTGAGCACACAATTACCATCTGACCTGATCAATGAAAACCCCAGCACATCCTTGACCTGTAGCCCAGCAGGGTTTAACATGCTGCTCTCTCCGTCTGCCTTGATCTCCGTACGATTGGACCAAACATCAGGAGAGTCATGACCGGACCCTGTCGGGGACTGTGAAAGACAGTTCAGTGACAGCTCCAGCATGGAGATCTGACATATTGCTGACCGTCTGCTGTGGCATCAGCCCCACCCTCCCTCCCAGTCTGCCTGCACCCTTCAGCCCGAGCCAGAAGGTCAAACGAGTCCCACACCCTGGTTAGCTCATACGTACAGCCCAATGCTGAAAGGCACCAGTGATCTCACCAGCAGCTCTCTTTGTCATATTAGTCTTTCCCAGAAACTTTTCTTCTGCAAACCTGCTCTGTGTCTGAGTGTCCGAGGAGAAAGCTGTCCCAGGGTCTGTGATGAGGCTGGCAGACCCACCCCAAAAAAAATACCTGCAGACATCCAGATCATTTCACTGCAAAGGACATATCTTTCTCCCTTTGAAGCTGCCTCTCCTCTTTTTGAGATCATAATGTGTACCTAAATGAGCAAGATCTGCTGTGTGTGTTTAAATGTAAACTGTCAGGAAATAATTACATTTGAATTCATCATGAGAATAACAAGACATCGACTTTAATCAACATTATTTGTAAAGCCTGACGTATGAAATAGTCAGAAAAGGTCTTTTTGAAATGGAACAGTTTACTTTTGTACAACAGGTCTTTCAGCAACATTTTCTATCTATCAATCCATCCATCCATCCATCCATCCATCCATCCATCCATCCATCCATTTATCTATCTATCTATCTATCTATCTATCTATCTATCTATCTATCTATATATCTATCTATCTATCTATCTATCGATCGATCGATCCATCCATCCATCCATCTATCCATCCATCCATCCATCCATCCATCCATCCATCTATCTATCTATCTATCTATCTATCTATCTATCTATCTATCTATCTATCTATCTATCTATCTATCTATCTATCTATCTATCTATCTATCAATCAATCGATCGACCCATCCATCCATCTATCTATCTATCCATCTATCTATCCATCTATCCATCCATCCATCCATCCATTTATCTATCATCCATCTATCATCTATCTATCTATCTTAACAATGCAGATTGTCAAAGCAACTTTACAGCATTGAACAGGAAAATAGTTTATCAATAATGCAATAATATAAATAATATAAAATGAACCAGGTTGATGCCTTTTTGTAATATGGTTTTAGTGCTTAAATATTAAAATGAAGAAAGTGATGAATTTATAGCTATAGCAAATGCATTTTTTTTTTTCCTTTTTGGATAATTCATTAATTTGTGGTCAGTTCCTCCCATTCTACCTATTAGCCCCAGGGAATTAAAGAGCTTGTGTCCTCTTACCTCGTTTAAACAAGCCAGTAAACAGGCAAAATTGAAGCTGATCCCCCAAACATGTGAACAAACGACAAACGAAACAAGCATTTGTAAGGTGGGATCTCTCAAACTAGACCATGTAGCAAACAAAGTAAGCAGCCAATATTTAAACAAGCTCTTAAACTTATTAGGGCCCGAGCACCGATGGTGTGAGGACCCTCTTGGAATTGCTCCGTTTATTATTATTATTATTATTATTATTATTATTATTAGGGCCCGAGCACCGAAGGTGTGAGGACCCTATTGTATTTGCTTCGTTTATTATTATTATTAGGGCCCGAGCACCGATGGTGTGAGGACCCTCTTGGAATTGCTCCGTTTATTATTATTATTATTATTATTATTATTATTATTATTATTAGGGCCCGAGCACCGATGGTGTGAGGACCCTCTTGGAATTGCTCCGTTTATTATTATTATTATTATTAGGGCCCGAGCACCGATGGTGTGAGGACCCTCTTGGAATTGCTCCGTTTATTATTATTATTATTATTATTATTATTATTAGGGCTCAAGCCCAAAGGGCGAGAGGCCTATTGTTTTCCTTAGGATTATTTTTTATTATTATTATTATTATTATTATTATTATTATTTTTTTCCAACGTCTCGGGGGCTTTTGGGGCCCTTAACGTGCTTAAAAAGTCTTGAAAATTGGCACACAGATTGGAACCTGCGGCCATTAGGGCCGGGCAGAGACTGATACACGGGCGTGGCACAGGGGCTCTACAGCGCCCCCTGGAATATGGAGGGCCATATATCATACATTCTTGCTCGTAGACGAATGAAACTCGGTACACATATAAATCTCATCAATCCAAACAACTTTTGTATTGCATATCATAGGCTCCGCCCAACAGGAAGTTGGCTATTTAGGGTTTAGTATTCAAATTTTTCGTCAAAGTTGTGGGGGCTTTTGGGGTCCTTAACATACTCAAAAACTCTTGAAAATTTGCGCACACTTTGGAATCTGTGGCCTTTAGGAGCCTGCAGAGGCTGGGACCCGGGCGTGGCACAGGGGCTCTACGGCGCCCCCTGGAACACAGTCAGAAATGTTGATGTATAGCTCACACATACTTGCACATATTCATATGAAACTCAGTACACATATAGATCTCATCGTGCCGAACAACTTTCGTATTGCATGTCATAGGCTCCACCCAACAGGAAGTCAGCTATTTAGAGTTATGTAAAAAGCGCATGCTCTGGAATTTGAAATACTTGTCATAGGTTTTTTTCTCGATTGCCGCCAAACTCGGTCAACATGATCTCAAGACACTGGGGATGAAAAATTGCCAGGGGATTTTTGATATCTCGAACGGTTTGCTCGTGGCGAGGCGTTGAAATTATGGCGAGAAATGAGAAACAGGAAGTGTCTAATACCGTCCACATACATTTCCTGATTTTAATCAAACTTCATCAGATTATTCGTTGTATGATGTCGATCGCATATATGTGACTATTAGGAGTCAAAGTTATAGCGCCACCAACTGGCAGAAGGAAGTGTGTCATTTTCAAAATGATTTGAATTCAGCATCTTATTATTACTCGATTTGCTTCAAACTTCATCAGAATGATGTTAAAACACAGCCGATATAAATCTGCAAGGGGGATATTGATATCTAAAAAATTGTTGGCGTGGCAACATGTCAAACTGGAATACTTCTCAGGTGATTTTGAGGCAAATAACATACTTAGAATTTCACAAAACTCTGAACACACATCAGTATTTCTGATAGGAACTTAAATTGTGAATGGATTTTGGATAGCTTGAATGGTTTTGCCGTGGTGATTTTTTTAAATGACCTTACAAAGGGAATCATTATTGTATTTTTAAATTGCAGCTTCCAAACACGTCAAAGAATTTTTTCATACAGATGAAAAAGTCATTCTGAGGAAATATGCATAGTTTCACGACTTTACAACACTGTATGGATAACAGAAAATTAAAAAACTGTCAGACATCTCATCTCACTCTGTCCCTCTGTTTGAGTGTATGTGCTTAGACTTCCATTGTCTGAGAGAAATAGCGCCCCTACAGGTTCAATTCCCGGACTTTTACTTTCACTTTTAAATCGGTTAAAAATACAAACAAATACTTAGATTTAATTCACACTGACAAGCTAAACCAACATATCTGATTATTACCGGTTCAGGGCTCATGGATAAATTATTTCTGGCCAGAGATACGTGAGAAATAGGAGAGATGAATCACCGCTGTGATCACGAGCGTCTGGAGTAAAGAGCTCAGAGAAAACGAATTTATTCCTGTTTTAAAGCTTTTAAAAATAAATTATTACAGCGATATCACACAATCAACCAATTAGAACACACCAAAAGCTAAATTAAGATGTTTTTGAACTGTTTGTGTGAAAATGAAATATTTGCGGCTGCCTATCTGAAATCACCGCCTCCGATCAGCGCGTACAGTGTCCAGCTCAAAACAAACGAATTTATTCTTGTTTAAGAGCTTTTTTAAATAAAATATTACCACAAATGCACACAATAAACCCATTGTAACACAACAAGAGCTAAATGCAGGTGTTTGTGACCTGTTTAAGTGTGCAAGACTATTTGAAAGCGCGACTGGCAGAATAACATATCTCTCGAGCTGCAGGATTCTGGCTTTCGTCGTAAGAACGAACACATAACGGACAAGATTATTTCAAAACACATAATAGCTTGGCGAATATAAACGAAAACAGCCACGTGAACATAAACTGGATCTACTGGATTTGAATATTAAAGTGACCACATTTACCACTTGCTTCTGTCTTCAATTTTAATCTATATAAAAAAGGAAACTCATTCGACTTGGCTGCTTTTTTAATGTGTGCGTATTTATTTATTTATCTTTTTATACATTTTGTATAATTTCATAGTTTGTGTATTACAATTATAAAAACAAAAATAAAATTAGCCACTCACATAGAAATAGCTTAGGCCTTAACCTTTTTCTGACAGTTTTAGGGATTTTTAAAAATCCTAAAAAAACCTTATTTGTGCTGCAAATAATAATTTCAAACTCATTTGATACTGACCTATGACATCCTGTGACATTATATTTATTTTAATTTACATAATCTCATGGATGTAACAGTAAATCTGTTCAGCTCACAGATCAATACTAAGCTGTAATACAAGCAGAACTTTCACAAATGCTTGTAGGTCAATAAAATCATTACAAAACACTTACAAATCATTTAAGGGATTTGATAACACTGTAAAATAATGTCTAATTTGTTAACATTAGCAAATGCATTGATAACACTTTATAATAACTGCACTCATTATTAAATAGTCAGTTCATGCTTTATAAAGCCTTGTCCCAATATTAATAGTCAGTAGTAAGCAGTTTATAAATACAGCTATAAATAGCTTGTCCTTGGTTTATAAGCACATTTATTAAAAATGAGAGTAAGTTATCTTCCTATGAAAAATAAAAGATAAAAATAAACAAACAACAACACAGATTGATACAGAACTCAGAAATTTTATTGTGGATTTATGATAAAGCCTGCAAATGAATTCATACTCCTACTCATACTACTCCATACTCCTTTTTCAACATGATGCCAATATACTGAGATGTTAAATTGTGAATGGGTTTAGGATAGCTTAAATGGTGTTGCCATAGAGATTTATTAAAGTAACATAAAAAAATACAATAGTTATTTTACTATATCTTTACAATTTTTCATTCTAAATCTTCATAATTTTTTATATAAGTAGAAGTCCTCATTTGAAGGAAGCACAGTAAGTTTCATAGCTTTATCACTTTCAAGAGCCAGCATAAAATTTAAACTATCATAACTTATAAATCAAGCTTGCAATTCTTAGTACCTATAATGGCCACCAGAGGGAGCTATAGGATTACTTTTAAATAATTATTGTAGAAACGAGTATGATTTAAATCATTTATAGAAATCTTTAAAAAAAAAAATGAATTGTATATATTTTACTGATAAAATGACCCTCACTTAATTAGAATAACAAGCTGAAGTATTTTGAACTGTATATTAAGAATAATTCTTTATAGGCTTTATGGACAGATACGTTTTGAGTGACTCTTGAAGGATCAGCACCACATCCTCTTTTACCACTGTTTAAAGAATTAATCTTACAGAATAGGTGTGAATGAATTTTGGATAGCTTGAATGGTTTTGTCGTGGTGATTTTTTGAAATAATAGTAAAAAAGGAACCAGTAAATGTCTTTTTATTTTTTTAAAGTGCAGCTTCTAAACACTTTAAAAAAAAAAAAAAATGTACACATAGAAGACCAGTCATTCTGAGGCATATTTCCTCAGAATGACTGGTCTCATGACCATAGTGTCATGACTATACAACACTATATGGATGATAGAAAATTAAAAAAAACTATCATACATCTGATGTCACTCAGTCCCACTGTCACTGTGGGTAATGTGTGTGTGTGTGTGTGTGTGTGTGTGTGTGTTAAGTGAATTAGGTGTGAAACTATCAGGGTGCATTTAGTCTCCAGCGCCAACATTTTACAGAACTGCCACTTTCCTGGAGTCTCCAGAATTACTCGGTGTCGGACTCTGAGAGACTTAAGATTCCAAAAAATGATTTAATTAGGATACCATGAAGTATTGTGAAATACTATATATTAAGTCTTTATATATAGGCTTTATGCACAGATTAGAGTGACTCGTGAAGGACCAGCACCACCTCCTCTTGTTCGATGGTTTGAGGAATATATCTTCCAGAATCCAGGATTAAGATTTAGGAGCTCATTTTTATTCCACCTCCTTTCCTGAAAAGTCTGTCTTGCAGAATTGACTAAAAATTAATCTTCACATTAATTACTAATTATTTTGCAATTCTTTTTGTCAGTTCTTCTTGACCTGCTTTTTTCTTCTTCTTTTCTGACCTCATGACCCAGTCAGTATTTTTTGTACAATGGTCAAGTCTTAACTTATCCATTTCTGTATTGCATTTGTGTTTGATATTTCTCATGGGTATTTCATAATTTTCGACCTTACAGTTTGAGTTAAAAGTCTATTTTAGCGCATTTCATCTGTAAAAGAAAACATGCCTAATAATTCTGCACACATGAATATAAGGAGTTTTTCTCTTCCAGCTTTCCTGGACTATTGTATAGCACTCATAAATGATTAAATAAAAAATAATGGTAGTTATTAAGATTTATATGGTTTGGAATTGGTAAATGTACTTGGAAAAAAATCACAATAAAACAATGTTTTCATGTTTAAGTTTGGAATATTAACTGACATGAATGAATGCTATATAAATATTGTTCATGTTAACATAATGTTTATAAATGAAATCTTATTGTACAGTGTTACTAATATATATATTGTTCTGTGAATGTGATTTTAAAGTCTAGATGATTCGGATTAACCCTTTAACTGCCGTATCCTTTAAAACCTCACTGCCAGAGGGATATTGTGAATGCATGTGCCCGCTGGGCACAGTTTACCTGATGCCACCGGGGTGGCGATGGCATTGGTGGCTTGAGCCCGCCATTGCTGCTTGCAGCTATATTTATTATTATTATTATTATTATTATTATTATTTTTTTCCAACGTCTCGGGGGCTTTTGGGGCCCTTAACGTGCTTAAAAAGTCTTGAAAATTGGCACACAGATTGGAACCTGCGGCCATTAGGGCCGGGCAGAGACTGATACACGGGCGTGGCACAGGGGCTCTACAGCGCCCCCTGGAATATGGAGGGCCATATATCATACATTCTTGCTCGTAGACGTATGAAACTCGGTACACATATAAATCTCATCAATCCAAACAACTTTTGTATTGCATATCATAGGCTTCGCCCAACAGGAAGTTGGCTATTTAAGGTTTAGTATTCAAATTTTTCGTCAAAGTTGTGGGGGCTTTGGGGGTCCTTAACATACTCAAAAACTCTTGAAAATTTGCGCACACTTTGGAATCTGTGGCCTTTAGGAGCCTGCAGAGGCTGGGACCCGGGCGTGGCACAGGGGCTCTATGGCACCCCCTGGAACACAGTCATAAATGTTGATGTATAGCTCACACATACTTGCACATATTCATATGAAACTCAGTACACATATAGATCTCATCGTGCCGAACAACTTTCGTATTGCATGTCATAGGCTCCACCCAACAGGAAGTCAGCTATTTAGAGTTATGTAAAAAGCGCATGCTCTGGAATTTGAAATACTTGTCATAGGTTTTTCTCTCGATTGCCGCCAAACTCGGTCAACATGATCTCAAGACACTGGGGATGAAAAATTGCCAGGGGATTTTTGATATCTCGAACGGTTTGCTCGTGGCGAGGCGTTGAAATTATGGCGAGAAATGAGAAACAGGAAATGTCTAATACCATCCACATACAGTTCCTGATTTTAATCAAACTTCATCAGATTATTCGTTGTATGATGTCGATCGCATATATGTGACTATTAGGAGTCAAAGTTATAGCGCCACCAACTGGCAGAAGGAAGTGTGTCATTTTCAAAATGATTTGAATTCAGCATCTTATTATTACTCGATTTGCTTCAAACTTCATCAGAATAATGTTAAAACACAGCTGATATAAATCTGCAAGGGGGATATTGATATCTAAAAAATTGTTGCCGTGGCAACATGTCAAACTGGAATACTTCTCAGGTGATTTTGAGGCAAATAACATACTTAGAATTTCACAAAACTCTGAACACACATCAGTATTTCTGACAGGAACATAAATTGTGAATGGATTTTGGATAGCTTGAATGGTTTTGCCGTGGTGATTTTTTTAAATGACCTTACAAAGGGAATCATTATTGTATTTTTTAAATTGCAGCTTCCAAACACATCAAAGAATTTTTTCATACAGATGAAAAAGTCATTCTGAGGAAATATGCATAGTTTAACGACTTTACAACACTGTATGGATAACAGAAAACTAAAAAACTGTCAGACATCTCATCTCACTCTGTCCCTCAGTTTGAGTATATGTGCTTCAGACTTCCATTGTCTGAGAGAAATAGCGCCCCTACAGGTTCAATTCCCGGACTTTTACTTTCACTTTTAAATCGGTTAAAAATACAAACAAATACTTAGATTTAATTCACACTGACAAGCTAAACCAACATATCTGATTATTACCGGTTCAGGGCTCATGGATAAATTATTTCTGGCCAGAGATATGTGAGAAATAGGAGAGATGAATCACCGCTGTGATCACGAGCGTCTGGAGTAAAGAGCTCAGAGAAAACGAATTTATTCCTGTTTTAAAGCTTTTAAAAATAAATTATTACAGCGATATCACACAATCAACCAATTAGAACACACCAAGAGCTAAATTAAGATGTTTTTGAACTGTTTGTGTGAAAATGAAATATTTGCAGCTGCCTATCTGAAACCACCGCCTCCGATCAGCGCGTACAGTGTCCAGCTCAAAACAAACGAATTTATTCTTGTTTAAGAGCTTTTTTAAATACAATATTACCACAAATGCACACAATAAACCCATTGTAACACAACAAGAGCTAAATGCAGGTGTTTGTGACCTGTTTAAGTGTGCAAGACTATTTGAAAGCGCGACTGGCAGAATAACATATCTCTCGAGCTGCAGGATTCTGCCTTTCGTCGTACGAACGAACACATCACGGACAAGATTATTTCAAAATACATAATAGCTTGGCGACTATAAACGAAAACAGCCACGTGAACATAAACTGTATCTACTGGATTTGAATATTAAAGTGACCACATTTACCACTTGCTTCTGTCTTCAATTTTAATCTATATAAAAAAAGGAAACTCATTCGACTTGGCTGCTTTTTTAACGTGTGCGTATTTATTTATTTATCTTTTTATACATTTTGTATAATTTCATAGTTTGTGTATTACAATTATAAAAACAAAAATAAAATTAGCCACTCACATAGAAATAGCTTAGGCCTTAACCTTTTTCTGACAGTTTTAGGGATTTTTAAAAATCCTAAAAAAACCTTATTTGTGCTGCAAATAATAATTTCAAACTCATTTGATACTGACCTATGACATCCTGTGACATTATATTTATTTTAATTTACATAATCTCATGGATGTAACAGTAAATCTGTTCAGCTCACAGATCAATACTAAGCTGTAATGCAAGCAGAACTTTCACAAATGCTTATGAGTCATTTAAGGATTTGATAACACTGTAAAATAATGTCTAATTTGTTAACATTAGCAAATGCATTGATAACACTATAATAACTGCACTCATTAGTAAATAGTCAGTTCATGCTTTATAAAGCCTTGTCCCAATATTAATAGTCAGGAGTAAGCAGTTCATAAATACAGCTATAAATAGCTTGTCCTTGGTTTATAAGCACATTTATTAAAAAGGAGAGTAAAGGGTCAGTTATCTTCCTATGAAAAATAAAAGATAAAAATAAACAAACAACAACACAGATTGATACAGAACTCAGAAATTTTATTGTGGATTTATGATAAAATCTGCCTGTAAATGAATTCATACTCCTCCTCATACTACTCCATACTCCTTTTTCAACATGAAGCCAATATACTGAGATGTTAAATTGTGAATGGGTTTAGGATAGCTTAAATGGTGTTGCCATAGAGATTTATTAAAGTAACATAAAAAATACAATAATTATTTTACTATATCTTTAAAATTTTTCATTCTAACTCTTCATAATTTTTTATATAAGTAGAAGTCCTCATTTGAAGGAAGCACAGTAAGTTTCATAGCTTTATAATTTTCAAGAGCCAGCATAAAATTAAAACTATCATAACTTATAAATCAAGCTTGCAATTCTTAGTACCAATAATGGCCACCAGATGGAGCTATAGGATTACTTTTAAATATTTATTGTAGAAACGAGTATGATTTAAATCATTTATAGAAATCTTTCAAATAAAATAATATGTATTTTAGGAATTTTACTGATAAAATGATCCTCACTTAATTAGAATAACAAGCTGAAGTATTGTGAACCGTATATTAAGAATAATTCTTTATAGGCTTTATGGACAGATACGTTTTGAGTGACTCTTGAAGGTTCAGCACCACATCCTCTTTTACCACTGTTTAAAGAATTAATCTTACAGAACAGGTGTGAATGAATTTTGGATAGCTTGAATGGTTTTGTCGTGGTGATTTTTTGAAATAATAGTAAAAAAGGAACCAGTAAATGTCTTTTTATTTTTTTAAAGTGCAGCTTCTAAACACTTAAAAAAAAAATGTACACATAGAAGACAAGTCATTCTGAGGCATATTTCCTCAGAATGACTGGTCTCATGACAATAGTTTCATGACTATACAACACTATATGGATGATAGAAAATTAAAAAACTATCATACATCTGATGTCACTCAGTCCCACTGTCGGTAATGTGTGTGTGTGTGTGTGTGTGTGTTAAGTGAATTAGGTGTGAAACTATCAGGGAGCATTTAGTCTCCAGCGCCAACATTTTACAGAACTGCCACTTTCCTGGAGTCTCAGAATTACAATGTGTCAGGCTCTGAGAGACTTAAGATTCCAAAAAATGATTTAATTGGAATACCATGAAGTATTGTGAAATACTATATATTAAGACTTTATATATAGGCTTAATAAACAGATTAGAGTGACTCGTGAAGGACCAGCACCACCTCCTCTTGTTCGATGGTTTGAGGAATATATCTTCCAGAATCCAGGATTAAAATTTAGGAGCTCATTTTTATTCCACCTCCTTTCCTGAAAGTCTGTCTTGCAGAATTGACTAAAAATTTATCTTCACATTAATTCCTAATTATTTTGCAATTCTTTTTGTCAGTTCTTCTTGACCTGTTTTTCTCTTCCAGCTTTCCTGGACTATTGTATAGCACTCATAAATGATTAAATAAAAAATAATGGTAGTTATTAAGATTGATATGGTTTGGAATTGGTAAAATGTGCTTGGAAAAAAATCACAATAAAACAATGTTTTAATGTTTAAGTTTGGAATATTAACTGACATGAATGAATGCTATATAAATATTGTTCATGTTAACATAATGTTTATAAATGGAATCTTATTGTAAAGTGTTACTAAAGTTATATATATATATATATATATATATATATATATATATATATATATATTGTTCTGTGAATGTGATTTTAAAGTCTAGATGATTCGGATTAACCCTTTAACTGCCATATCCTTTAAAACCTCACTGCCAGAGGGATATTGTGAATGCATTTGCCCGCTGGGCACAGTTTACCTGATGCCACCGGGGTGGCGATGGCATTGGTGGCTTGAGCCCGCCATCGCTGCTTGCAGCTATATTTATTATTATTATTCTTCTTCTCCAAAATGAATCGCATTTTTGAGGGCCTAAACATGCTCGAAAAAGTCATGAAACTTTGCACACACCTCAGAACTGGCGAAAATTTACGTCTGATATGGGTTTCAGAAGTGGGTGTGCCAAAATGGCTCAACAGCGCCACCTATACACGTTCAACGGTGTGCGCCTCGAGCTACGTTTCATGTACATGTATGAAAATCGGTATACACATGTAACTCTCCAATACCTACAAAAAAGTCTCTTGGAGCAAAATCCGAAACCCAACAGGAAGTCGGTTATTACTAATATTATGAGCAAATTTTGTGTCATTTTTGTCATTTCCATGCGTTGTATTTTAACGAACTCCTCCTAGAGATTCATTTCAGATCAACACCAAATTTGGTATGCCTAATCTGAAGGCCTTTGCGATGTTAAATTGCGAAGCTTTTGAGTTTTCGTTAATGGGTGTGTCCGTGGCGGCCTGGCGAATTTCGATGATTCGCCATGAAACAGGAAGTTGCTATAACTCAGACATACAATTACCAATCTGCCCCAAACTTCACATGTTTGATGAGACTCCTGACCTGAACAGATTGACATGCCCATATTCAGTTATAGTCATAGCGCCACCTACTGGCAACAGGAAGTGACATATTTTTACACTGCAATGAACTACTCCTAGAAATTTTATGACATCAATGTATTTTTGTGGTCAGTCTAATCTAAAGGCCTGTGCGATGTTAAGTTGTGAAGATCTTGAGTTTTCGTTTAAAGGCGTGTCCATGCGCCGTCACGAAGTTCGATGTCTCGCCATGGGGAATAAAGATGTTAATATCAGGCATAAAATGTCCGATCTTCCCCAAACTGCACATGTGGATAGAGTCCTGGCTGAAGAGTCCTGGCCTGAACATCTGAAGGCCAAAATTCCATCAGGTGTGGCAAAATGGCTCGATAGCGCCATCCCCCCCCTATACACTTTCAACAGAGTGTGCCTCGAGCTATGTTTCACGTACATGTTACAAAAATCGGTATACACATGTAACACACCATACTACAAAAAGTCT